>NC_043717.1:25633932-25764158 GCF_006229205.1 Suricata suricatta
CGATCATTTTTCACCTAAGATAATTGCTACAGTTAGCAAGGGGCACCTCGGCACAAACCTATTTAATCATCTAAAATTAATATTTGTTTTAAAGAGTGACTTGACTTAATTGTCTTCTTTGGTGGATGATGTAAAATCCTACTGTCATGTTAGAGCAAAAAGATGCGAAGGGAAGTAACACCCAGGTAGAACAAATACAACTGTAGGGTTGAGACTTACTTACAAAGATCTTAAAACGTGCTTTTAGTGCTGATGAGTATAGTGTGACAGAGTTTTCTTTCCAGTTTTACAGATGCTCAAACTGAGAATTTTACAAGTTGTGTAGCTTGCCAGAGAAAAAGCAGGGCACATGTTCCTGTATTATGAAAGTTCCTCTATGTTTGAGGCGAGGATGGAGCATCCAAATTATAACAGCAATATTCTTTGCTCGATTTCTGTGATGAATTAAGCTGATATTTGGAGATGTCATCAAAGACTTGAGAAAGAAAAATAGAATAAAGAATGAATGGAATAAGGTAAGGACCACGTTTCCACATTTTTCAGTGTTGGGAGTCCTTATTTATACATGTTTATATAATATGTTATATTTCTCTAGATGTGTAATAAAAAATGAATATGTATGTTCATTTCAATTCCTTTTGAAATGAGAAAAGAGATGGCATTCCATGTCTTCTTTCTCTTTCCAGCTTTTAAATTCCACAATTACTTATATAGCACTACTGAGAAATAGGATAATATAATGAAACAAAAAATGAACCATGTTCATTAGATGGTCGGTCTGGTTACAAAGGAATTATACTTCATTTAAACCTTGATTTCTCTGAGAAATCTTGTTTGACATGGACTAGTGACTACAGTAGGTAAGCTTCATGATATTTGATTCCATAAAACCAGGGAATGAAGGTGAAAACTTCCCTCCTCCTTGCCACAGTGATTTGTTTAGGTGAGAGTGCATGGCTTAAGCTAGTCCAATCAGAGAGAAGCTAAGCACTTTCATTTGAAGGTCAATAAAGGAAGGTTTTATTTTATTTTTAATATAGTATAGTATGCCACATATATCCTGTAACAGCTATGACAATGTTGAAGGCAAAACTGAGTAACGATCTAGAGCTTTGAGTATGCCATGCCTGAAGCCCACACAATAGTTCTGTTGCATAAGCCAATAATCTCCTTTCTTCTTAAAGCCAGTCTGAGTTGGATTTTCCATTAGGTACAATTGAAGAAATTCTCATTTCTGGTCACGTTTAATTTAAAGGAATACACTGTTTTTACCCAATCATAGAATCTATTTCATCCCACCTGAATTGCCTGTTTACTTTTTGGTTTTCTCAAATTGATTATAAACAATATCAACATAACCTAATGTTTTCCAAGCAAGAATCCAGACATCCAATAACTCAGTTTGCAAAGTGCTGACACTGATTAAGTTTTCATTATTTATATATAAGGTGACTATATGTCTGTTCACCCTGGACAATTTTAGTTAATTCTTATTGTCTGGCGTCATTAATAATGGCACATACTTTTATTCTCTAATGTATTATGATTTAGGCAATAAATCCTAGAATAGACTATAAGCTGAGTTTTGAAATTAGCCATATTCTTCCCCTTTGTAAGCTCAGCATGACGGGCACATGTCCTTAATCTACTACCACCTACCTGTGACAACCTCATAGACAGAAGACACTAACATTATAGATCTCATCCCCCTTAGGATTCTTGAGCTTTCCTTGGTTGTATTCTTTCAGAATCTCTTAGCGAGCAACCTGCTAAAACTTGATGAATGGGGTTGCAGGATAACCTGACGGCCAAAGTAATTGTGTTATGTCTTTAAAAATGAGTAACAGGTATATTTCCTTTTTCACTCTCCCATGGCAGGCCTGGCTGTGCCTGTGACATCTGGATTTCCTTGCCCCCCAAAACGTGTGAAGTGTTCTTTGTTTTAAAAAGCCATGGAGGGGCGCTTGGGTGGCTCAGTTGGTTACGTGTCCAGCTTCCAGCTTTGGCTCAGGTCATGATCTCAGGGTTCATGGGTGCAAGCCCCACATCCGGCTCTGTGCTGACAGCTAGCTCAGAGCTGGAGCCTGCTTCGGATTCTGTGTCTCCCTCTCTCTCTGACCCTCCCCTGCTCGTGCTGTCTCTGTCTCTCGAAAATAATAATAATAAAAAAGAAAGCCATGGATTTTAGAAAATAATGTAAAATCTCTGAGACCTGTAGGGAAGGAAAAGAAAGGCAGAATTGTTGTATTCACTACAAGATTTCTTTTCTGTGTACCCAGAGGCCTCTCAGAGACTCTTGAAGGACAGTGTGCAAAGGGGAATCTTGGAAGATGACCAAGAAACATGGTGAATTTCCCAACGATCTAGAAGAAAGACTTTGACCATGTTTCATTTGATTTAGAAAAAAACAAAGATACATGACATCTCTTAGGCTTTTGGAGTTGAGAAATAATTCAGTTGGCTTTCATCTGTAAGTATCAGGATTATTCAAGGATATTTTCATATTAACAGAAAATACTTAGACTCAGTGCTCATAGCCAAATAAATTCATTTTTAACAGATTGTAAGGATGTGATGGCATGATTAGATAGTAATAATATCTGGGGGGGGGAGGCAAGGAATTGCTTTTCTAGTGGGAAAACTCTAAATGACATCTGCATAGTTTCTGATGATGGTAAACAACAAAAAAATAGCATTCTCAGCTTTAGAGAATTCGCAGTTTAGTTCTATATTCTTTTCCTTTAAAGAATTATATCCCACCTGATCCTGATATCAAAATACAAATAAAACTGAGGGAAGAAAAAGAAGCAAAACATGGCTTTAACATTGGGATTATACCTTAAAAACCAAAACCAAAAAAAACCACAGGAGGTTGAAAAATACCCGTCGGTCTCATGATCACATACAAAGAATTGTCACATAATTAGAGTTATGTGAAATAAGCAGGAGTGTACTGGGAGACCAAAAAGATGAAATGATTAAAAAATATCCCTCCCCCCTGCCATTTCCCGGCCTTACAAAAGGCTGAAAATCACAGCCACTAAATTACCTGAAGAATCTTCCAGTGTAAAGGAATTAATATAGATTTCTTTTTAAAGAAACAGATATGATACATTTTATATGACTTAAATACTGGATAAAAAGCTTAGTATATAAGTTTAAAAGCATATATGATGCAATTTGGAAGCTGGTCAAGTAAAGGCTATTTAAAAAAATATTTTCATTGTTTATTTTTTGAGAGAGAGAACGTGGGTGAGGGGCAGAGAGAGAGAGAGAGAGAGAGAGAGAGAGAGAGCAAGCTACAGAGGATCTGAAGGGGCCTTTGCACTGACAGGAGAGAGCCCGATGTGGGGCTCGAACTCATGAACATAAGATCATGACCTGAGCCAAAGTTGGACGCTCAACTGGCTGAGCCACCCAGGCACCCCAAGTAAAGGGTATTTCTAAGTAATTTAAAGCGAGTTAACTTTTACCTTGACACCTAAGCTTTACGGATCAAAGAAAGAAGAGAAATAAGCTAGAATATGCCTTCTGATTATTAAAAAAAATCCTATTTAAAGAGACAAAGAACTAGGGGAACATCTGTGATTATATGGTCTCTTTTTCAAATTGAAAAAGTAGTTTTCTATTCAGTAAAGAGGAGTTCAAGAAACGACATGAGAGAAACCTCCCTATCAGATAAATTTATAGAAGATCCTTCATATGATACAAGTTGTTTTGAGAAAACAATTACTACTGCAATCACAATTACCAAATGTATCTAATTACAGGCTCAGGGACAGCTGACATTTGACACATCGAGGAGCAGCAGTCTCCAAATTTTTCTGACTGAACACACCTACTATTTAAAAAATTGTGGCTCACTGATGAATGAATAAATAAGATGTAGTTTATGTATATAATGGAATACTACTTGGCAATGAGAAAGAACGAAATCTTGCCATTTGCAGCAAGCTGGATGGAACTGGAGGGTATTATGCTGAGTGAAATATGTCAGTCAGAGAAAGATACCATATGTTTTCACTCATATGTGGAACCTGAGGAACGTAACAGAAGAACATGGGGGAAGGGAAGAGAGAAAAATAGGTACAAACAGACAAAGGAAGGCAAAACATAAGAGACTCTTAAATACAGAGAACAAACTGAGGATTGATGGGGGTTGGGGGAGAAGAGAAAATGGGTGATGGACATGGAGGAGGGCACTTGTCGGAATGAGCACTGGGTGTCGTATGTAAGTGATGAATCACGAAAATCTACCCCAAAAACCAAGAGCACACTGTGTACACTGTTATGTTAGCTAACTTGACAATAAATTATATTTAAAAATTAAATTAAATTAAATTAAAAAATAAAATAAATAAAAAATTGTGGCCCATACACACCAATCCATACTTATTAAATTTTATACACATACAATTTTATTAATATAGTTGGTATTTTAGAACACATAAACTAAATATTAACTTTTAAAAACAGAGATAAAAATAAATGTAAATAGAATTTGTGGTTCTTCTTATATATTCTCAATGATGATCTCTGTATCTGAACAGAGGAAGAGATAAAAGTTTCCACTTTAAAAAAAGACATATAAAGTGTGATTTTGGTCATTTACACTTTACATAGGAAAATGTATACAGGCGTTTAATGTCCTTAAATGATGCTCTATAGTGTGTGTTTCTCTCTAACACTCATGCAGATTTTAATAAGTAATCAACATTTTAAATATAAATTATATGTAATATATAAATATATCTTTACAGACAACGCTGATTTTATAGAAAGCTGTTCTAAATTCTTTTCCTCATATATTCATTCTGGGGAAACCGTCGTTCCTTGGTCCCTGGTAGGTAGACCATAATGAGAGGCACAAATGCCATCCTCAAATCGCACACACATGCCTTCCCAAATTACGGACAGTGTTAAAAGACAAGAGTTCTGAAAGATTAATTTGGTAAAAACAAATGCATATAGAGAAATCAAGTGACTCAGAGAGCCTTAATTTGAATAAATTAATATTCTCTAAACTGTGTTCCTTGGATGTTCCACACAAACAATTTCCATGGAGAAATGATGAGCTAAATGATGCTAACCTTCCTGCAGGACTTTTCAGTGACTTTGCAGTGGTGATGTAGCCTATAGATCTCTATAGCAGGCAAAGTCTGTGCACAGCCCTCAGCTTACTTGTCTTTTTCATGAGGAACATCTAGTGTTCTGCAGAACAGCTGGGGAAATGTTGAGAAATTCCATACCTAGGAACAATAGTATAGTTTTTTTTACAGCATACAATAGACAACTGAACTTAAGAGAGGCAAGAGGGGCTTTTCTTGTTGCAGCATGATTGGCGATGAGGAAGAAGAAAAAATCTAGGAGCCTGGGCCTTGGGATAATGCTGCAATGAACAGAACGTGTCTGACCAAGTAGCATCGGCTGCTTAAAGGAGGTGGAAGAAGATAGGGAAAGGGTGACACAGGCAAGGAAAAGAAAACTTGTTCTTTTAAAAAATTTTATATTAAATGAGCCACATTACCTATATTCCTGTTTGATCATGATAGAACTGGTAATCTTCTAAATGCTTATACATTTTCTTGAACTCAGAGTGTTAAAACTAATGCCCTAATACTATGCACATGGATATTAAGGGACCTCTTCAGAATATGGCAGGCTAATTAAGCTACTGTCAAAGTGACTGCTTTTCCTTTCTCCAATTAAAAAACATACAGAGGCAAAAGATAAAAACGGATAATTTATTCCTTCCTTAATTTTGTTTTGTTGATTTCTGAAATACATTTAAATAGAAAACACATGTTATAGCTATTTATAACAGCACTGGCCAACAGTACTCTCTACAGGGATGGAAGTGTTATGTATAAGCACTGTCCAATAGGTAGTCAGTCACACGGCACATGTGCTATTTGAAACACGGAGAGTATGAATAACGAAGTGATTTTTAAAGTTTAATTTATTAATTAAAAATTTTATTAATGTTTTTTATTTATTCTTGAGAGACACAGACAGCATGAGCAGGGGAGGGTCAGAGAAAGAGGGAGGTACAGAATCCGAAGCAGGCTCCAGGCTCTGAGCTAGCTGTCAGCACAGAGCCCGACGCGGGGCTGGAACCCACAAACCGTGATATCATGACCTGAGCCGATTCTGGGTGTCCCTCTCTCTCTGACCCTCCCCTGCTCGCGCTGTCTCTCTGTCTCTCAAAAATAAAAACATTTAAAAAAAAAAGCTCCTTAAGTCTGAGAAGAAAAAATCTGGATCTCTAGATCTTTGGAAGCTAGGAGGGGTCATGTGACACACTTCAGGTCAGTGCCTTCAAAGCAGACCTCTTTCAGGTGGGGTGGACAGAAAAGCTTTTGTTTTCCTTACAAAGAGAAGCTGACACCTGGCTCATGCATTTACCCTCCCCATTTTCCCTTTTTCCCTTTTAAAACACAGCCACGATGCTTCGAGGTGGTGTCGCCATCTCGAGACCACAGGAAGGGAGAGAAGCCACATGTGAAGGAGGGCGTAGGATCACAGCAGTAGGACGTGGGACACCTGATATTGAGGCCGCAGGACTTACCTTGGAACACAAGCCTGGCGGTCTTACTATGTGAGAAAACCTCCCACCTGACAAGCTATTGTTATGAGCATTTTGTCACATACAGGCAAACACAATCCTAACAGTCTTGACGGGGAAAAACAATCCCTTAATTTTTAACCTTCTTAGTCTAAAGTTATCATTGTTTTGGTTTAATGTGGTAAATTTAATTCCCAGAAGCCCTTCTTCATTCATCACGGACCAAAAACAAACATAAATCATGCTGCATTTCAAAGTTAAAGTATGCATATGCCTTTATAACCGATTGTTAAATTTTAAATGCTATGTAAAACTAATCATCCATGAAGATAAAATAAATAAATGATAGTTTATAAAACACCTAGAATGCCGTTAGCTGCTACAGCAAAAAGAATACTATGCCGGCCTTTAAGAGAATTTGAATTCATTTCAAGGGTTAAAATAGAAAAACGTAAAAAGCCAAATGACAGCCAATGTTTTAATTTATTTTGTTTTTTTAAAAGTATATTTATTTTGAGAGGGAGAAAGCATGACGGGGGGGGGGGGTTCAGAGAGAGAATCACACAGCAGTCTCCGTGCTGTCAGCACAGAGTCTGATACGGGGCTCAAACCCATGAAGCCGTGAAATCAAGACCTGAGCCAAAACCAAGAGGTAGATGCTTAACTGACTGAGCCACACAGGCACCCCAACAATCAATGTTTTAAAAGAGAAGTTTCATACAAGAGAAACGGTTTTACAAGAAAATGTATAGTTAATGGACAACCTAATTTTGCAGTTAATCAATGATTAAAAAGACCAATTTGGATTGAAGTTATCAAAACACCTGTCACAGAGAAGGCAGGGATAGATTTCAAAAGCTTCAGTGCTCTGACAGACTAGTCGGCTCTACATTTCTAATCATTACAATCGACTTTAAGGAGTGTGAAGGAACCCTAAGTCATTGGGGTGGTTACTTCGTAATTGGATTTGGTCAGAACTCACACCTTGAAATGGCTGCACAGCTCTTATCTAAAAAGCTCCTCACACTAACAATAAAATATATCCTCATTTTGATTTAGAGAACAATTTTACTGTAAAATCTCATTATATACAGCTTCTTGCCTGCTTGCATTCTTTCCATCTGCTCTTATCTGCCCCTAATAACGGTCTTGTAGTGCCTAACACCTATTATATACCTTAAGGAATAATAAAATTGAAATTGGGAAAGTGTAGTAAAGTGGTGGTTTGATTTCTATGTCAAATTTCTCAAAGGGCATCTCTGGTTCTAACTATGGCAGGTTTTTATGATTTTTCATATAATGTGACATGACAGAAAAGCTTAGCCTCAACAGAGTGGCTACAGATTATTTTTCCTCTCGCAATGATCTCGTTCTTTCAGTTTTAGGAGGAAAATCATGAAGGAGTTAAGTGCAAATTATTCTCTCCTCTCCACTTTAGTAAGTAGAGATCTATCTATATACTTTTGTCCCAAACTTTGCCCATGGCTTTACGTTTTCTTACTTCTAGTTGGAAGGTTTAAAAACAACCCAAGAGCAAAATATAGATTAAATCAGTTTGGAGGGGAGGGTGAAGTCTACCATTACAAAGTGTATTCTGTTTCCCTAAATGAAAGGAAAATATGTCAGGTAAATCAAAGCATGTCTATTCTTGGCATAAATCATACACAAGATATTCTTTCCCTGAATAAGTTATAAGAAATGCATAATTCTTAAATACAATGGTACCTGCTTACACAGAATGCAAAACATATAGCTAAGGGAATCTGGAAGGATTTGTGGATTACTAAAATTATATTCAAAGTTATTTTTATAAATTGAATAAAGAATAGACTCACATCACTCTAGAAACCCTGGTATTATTTTAAGTGAATTCATCAAAGATCACAAGACTATAGTCAAATCCTATTGCTTCCATTTCAAAATCAATGCACCTATGAGTACCTGGGAAATTTACTGATCAATTAACATGGATCATGAAAGTAAAAACATTAGGACATATTTTGTAAAAATAAATTTTCACCCTCAGGTTATTGGATAAAAATTAACAAGACATGTAGAAAGAGAAATCTAGCATCATTTCTTCTCTATAAGCGAGGCAGGGGCACCTGGGTGGCTCAGTAGGTTGAGTGTCCAACTTCAGCTCAGGTCATGATCTCACATATCGTGAGTCCGAGCCCCATGTCAGGCTCTGTGCTGACCGCTCAGAGCCTGGAGCCTGCTTCACATTCCGTGCTTCGCGGTCTCTCTCAGCCCCTCCCCCACTCATGCTCTGTCTCTCTCTCTCTCTCTCTCTCTCTCTCTGTCTCTCTCTAACATAAATAAAACATAAAAAATTTTAAGAAAAAAAAGAGAAGCAGGCACATATTAAGAGGAAGCAAATAAAGGATTCATTCATTCATTCTAATTTTTATGATTAAGATGACCCTAGCACTCTTTTCTTGTGATAATTACCTCTCTTTTTTTCCCTTTTATGCTTTCCTCAGAGAAGATACATTCTAAAACTGAAGCCTATATTGTTTTTATTTTATTTTTTGTAATTTTATTATTCTATTTTTTGTTTTATTTAAATTCAAGTTAGTCAACATATGATGTAATATTAATTTAATATAAGGTGTATAATACAGTGACTCAACACATTCATACGCCATCCTGTGCTCATCACAAGTGCACTCATTAATACCTATCACCCATTTAACCCATCTCCCCACTTCCCTCCTTCTGGTAACTATCACTTTGCTCTCTATAGTTAAGCATCTGTTTCCTGCTTTGCCTCTCTCTCTTTTTTCCATTTGCTTGTTTGGTTTCTTAAATTCCACATATGAGTGAAGTCATATGGTATTTGTCTTTCTCTGACTTATTTCACTTAGCATAATACCCTCTAGTTCCACCCATATCATTGCAAATAGCAAGATTACATTCTTCTTATTATCCCATTCTTCTGAATAATATCTTAGTGTGTGTGTGTGTGTGTGTGTGTGTGTGTGTGTGCGTGTGTGCGCGCAAGTGCACATATCTTCTCTACCCATTCATCAGTCAGTGGACACTTGGGCTGCTTCCACAGTTTGGCTATCATAGGTAATGCTGCTATAAATATCAGGGCCCACGTATCCTTTTGATTTAGTATTTTTGTATTCTTTTGGTAACTACTTAGTAGTGTGATTGCTGGATCAGAGGAGAGTTCTCTTTTTAACTTTTTGAAGATCCTCCACACTGTTTCCCAGAGCGGCTGCCCCAGTTTGCATTCCCACCAACAGTGCAAAAGGGGCCCTTCTCTCCATATCCTTGCCAACACCTGTTGTCTTGTGTGGCTGATGTCAGCCATTCTGATGGGTATGAGGTGATATCTCATTGAAGTTTTGATTTGCGTTTCCCTGACGATAAGTGATACTGAGTATTTTTATGTGTCTGTTGGCCATCTGAATATCTTCTTTGGAAAGATGTCTATTCATGTCTTCTGCCCATTTTTAAATTGGATTATTTGGTTTTTTGGTGTTGAGTTTGTAAGTTCTTTATATATTTTGGATACTAAATATATCAGATATGTCATTTTCAACTACTTTCTCCCATGCAGTGGGTTGCCTTTTAGTTTTGGTGATCATTTCCTTCTCTGTGCAGAAGATTTTACTTTGATGAAGTCCCAATAGTTAATTTTGTTCTTATTTCCCTTGCCTCAGGAGACACATCTAGAAAGAAAGAAGTTGCTATAGCCCATGTCAAAGAAGTTACTGCTTGTGTTCTCTTCTTGGATCTTTATGATTTCAGGTCTCCCATTTAGGCCTTTAATCCATTTTGAATTTTTTTTTTTTTGTACATGGTATAAGAAAATGGTTGGGTTTCATTCTTTTGTATGTTGCTGTTCAGTTTTCCCATCACAATTGGTTGAAGAGACTGTCCCTTTCCCATTGAATGTTCTTTTCTGCTTTGTCAAAGAGTAATTGACAATATAGTTGTGGGTTCATTTCTGGGTTTTCTTTTGTGTTCTATTGATCTATATGTCTATTTCTGTGCCATTACCATGCTGTTTAGATTACTATAGCTTTGTAATATAACTGGAAGTCTCTCTTTGCCTATCTCTTTGCCTATTTTGTTTTTTAATCTCCAAGAACAGATAACACCGATGCCTTTCACCAGTAAGTGTTCAATAAATAACAGATGAATGAAAACTTAGTCTTACACCAAAAGCCCTTTAAAGGTAGACACTATATTTCTAATGAATCTGTATAACATTGTAATTCAGGTCTCAAATTGCCCATTTGAGGGAGGAAAAAATATCAGTAGTATTTATTTTCATTACAAACTACTAAAATTACCTACCTCATATGGTATTAATTATATATATATATTTATCACTTTAATGCAAGTCATCATCTATAGAAAAGTGTGCACTTACTCCTAGTTATGTGTGAGCACTGTTTTATCATATTCTCAATTATTTGTGAATGCACACAGGAAATCAAATTTAAGTCCAAGCTCTTGGGGTGCCTGGGTGGCTCA
Organism: Suricata suricatta; assembly: GCF_006229205.1. Taxonomy (NCBI): domain Eukaryota; kingdom Metazoa; phylum Chordata; class Mammalia; order Carnivora; family Herpestidae; genus Suricata; species Suricata suricatta. Next base: position 25,644,992 of record NC_043717.1, read on the forward strand.
GTCGGTTAAGCCTCCGACTTCGGCTCAGGTCAGATCTCATGTTCTGGGTTCGAGCCCCACGTCAGGCTCTTGCTGACTGCTTAGAGCCTGGAGCCTGCTTCCAATTCTGTGTCTCCTTCTCTCTCTGCCCTTCCCCCTCTCATGCTTGGTCTCTCTCTCTATCAAAAATAAATAAAACATTAAAAAATTAAAAAAAAATAAGTCCAAGCTCTTACCCCACTATCTCTTTGCAACATCTTTTCCTAACAGTCCCCTGCCTGACTTTAGCATGCTTTGCGACGTAAGTTTTCAAAGACAATTTGTTGAACTAAGGAATAAATGAACAAAGAACTGTACACCTAACATTAATGTTATCTACCATTACACTAACATAAGGGGCAGCAGTAAGAGGGACTTACATTCTTATATACTGTCCCTGCAATTACAGGCTTCAAGGACCCAAAATTATGGTGAAATGAAAAGTCCCCAAACTAGGTAATAATATTCAGACTATAATAACATTATATAGCTTTCAAAAAAGATTAAAGTATATTGAATTACTTATATCGCTTTCTTATAAAACAGAGAAGATCACATATTTTAGGTATTTTTATGAAAATAATAAAGGCCATTTCATATAAAGGAACCCCTATTTAGACCCAAGCAAGGAAACTTTGAGATAGAATTCATTATTTAAAAACAATGGTGAACATAAACTTCCTTATCAGAATCCCACTGGTATTTTATTAAAAACACAGTATACTGGCTTTTATCAGAATTCATGTAAATATCATGGTTCACTTTTGCTTGATAAGGTTTTGACAGAAAATTTTAGAGTGAACTGAATTGAAATGTATTAAGATATGCATTTCTATTCACAGACTTTGAAATATGTAGTTCAGTAAAACTTGTGTTTATCTTTCAGCCAAAAAGTGTATGTTATCACTTTCCATATAAAGGTCATTATGATACTGCGAGAATGGAACTTGTGTGTGTGTTGGCAACTCTATGACCTTTGTCTTTAAGAGGAATTTATTTTATCATGACAGGAGAGTAAAATCTAAATCATATTGTTGACATTGATTTATCTTTACATCCTTCAGTGAAGATGATAGTGAGTTTGTCTCTCATTGGATAGGGAAAGAAAATCGTATGAATGCGGAACACTGATTCACATAGTTATGAGCTTTCTAGAGGAGACACGTACATTCGTCAGAAGATAATTGTAGTACAAAGTTTGCAAATATCCTCAGCAAAATATATTACAACTTTACTTTTTGAAGAAGGTAACTCACACTTTGTATATATGGAAAGATGGCCCCCTCTGGTATGGTGTTTCTTATACAAGGTTGTACAGAAATGCAAAGATGAGATGATGAGGGCTGGATGGTTGTTTGTCAAAAGATAAAAGAAAAAAAAACCCAATGATTAAACTTCTTGCCCTAAGGTGACTGTCATCCGACTTGTGAAATGCATTGGCTCCCCACGGAAATAAACTGCATAGCTTGTGTTGTTGTAAATTTGGTGGAGAAATGAAGAGATACTTAAGAAAGGTGGTGGTGGGGGTTATAGAAAAAGACAAAGAAGTAAGAAACATTACTCCCAAGGGGTCTAGATGTACATCAGTACAATGATACTCCCTAAATAACCTTAGCTCAGTTAACTATATTGTCTGTAACTTTACTTATTTGTTGAATAAAGGAGACTATTAGTAATACTCACTTTTCTGCTGTGCTCATGAAAACAGAATAATATCAAGAAACATTCTGTTTTGTTTTCTTTTTAGTTTAAAAAATCAATGCCTTTTTTCCTCAACATGGCTTCAACAATCCCAGGACCCTGCTAGACAAAGTCTTTTGTCTTAAGATTGTGGCTGAATTTTTTCAACAAAAGTTATAATCAAAATAGTTCTGGAGCCATTCAATTGCTCTTTGTGTAGATATAGCCAGAGTTCAAAAAAATAATCATGGAACTTTTATTAAAGACTTTGATCTTTACAATAAAAAAATTAAACACATCCAAGTAATTATTTCCCATTTAAATAACACTGTGCCTACTAAAACTGCTTATTCAATTTTTGGATAATGAAATCTCCCAGGTAGAGGTGTAATGTGTAGTTAAAAATGAATCTTGAACAATGCTATTATCATCTTGTCCATATTGGCCAATTTGTCTCAACCCCAACCTGGAGAGGTCTTATTAGAGGATAAAACTTCTTTGCCGAACCAATTCTTTATTCAATACAAGGGCCTATGGCTAGATTTAGTGGTGAATTACTCTGAACACCTGGCCAGAGTGATTTGAAAAAAGACTATAATTTATTTAGCACAGGCAATCAGATACCAGAAGTATAAAAAATAATGGTATCATACAGCTGCCTAAATCCTATCTGTTGATAGCAACACAGCCCCCCACTGCCACAAAGCTCTCCTCAATTTTCTAGCCACTTCTCTTTTCTCCCAATCCTCTTTCTCTCTCCCACCCTCCACTCTTTCTTCCATTTCTTCTTTCCTCCTCTCCTCCCTTTTTCCCGAATATTCCTTCCTTCCCTGCTTCCATTGTCCCTTCCCCTCTTCCTTTGTCTTTCCCTCCTTTCTTTCCCCAATTGTCATATTTAATCATCACTTTCAATAAACAACATTCAACATATTTCTTCATTCGATAGATTATGTCAGTAAAAGAAAACAGTGAATAATTGTCAAAACAATTTTGTTTCAATGTTACTTAAACATGTGATCCAGTAGGAAAAGAGCCTTTTTAAAAATCAGATTTCTTTGACACCAAACACTAAAATACAAATCACCCTCTGCTATTAATTCACAATGTTAGGAAATCAACTTGGAGCTTCATGTATGTTTGACTTTTGAAGATTTAATTTGTATCTTTCACATCTGTATTCTTTTATGATATAATGGTATATTTTTTACTCTAACATTAAATAGTCAAGTGGATTAATCTTTAAAAAATACTTATTTTATTTATTTTAAGAGAGAGAGACAGCAAGTGAGTGGGGAAGGGGAAGAGAGAGGAGGAGAGAAAGAATCCCAAGTAGGCTCTGCACTGTCAGCACAGAGTTAAGAGTTGGACAGTTAACAAACTGAGCCACCCAGGTGTCCCAAGTTGCTTAATTTTTTTTAAATGGCTACATTTTATAATCTTTTAAAAATTTATAGTTGTCATTTTAACTTCCTTTTTTTGCTTAATAAAATTCATTCAGTAAAAATTACTTTTATTTCAAAATAGTGACAGCCCATTTTTCTAAACTGAGAACTTATGGTAAAAGGGAACAGAAGCTTTATCTCAAGTATATAATTTTGAATTCAAGGTCTAGAAGTATGAAAAGCTAGCTTACTCAAATTTCTGGTCCTTATTCCCTTTTGGGGAATAATATTTCAATCACTGTATATCTAAGGTTTGATCTGAACTTCCTAAATTCAAAGCTAAGTTCTCCTAGGTTCACAAAATGTTGTTACAACCTCCTACCTAATCTGTGGTGTTTTGTAGCACATTAAAATCCCGAATTTTAATCTCAGTTAAAAATAAAGCTATTATATCACATTTTATTCACATTATTCATCAAGCAATCAACATTTATTGAGAACCAGCTACTGTATGTACAAGGGTCAAACTTAAATTTAACATTCTGAAGCATAAATTGTCTTTATTTCAGGTCTCCACAGAGCAAAGTTCAAATAGATAAACATACTGCTTTGATCATGATCATCACCTCCTACAAGTCCCCTTTATTTGCTCAATCCTTCATCCTATTCTACATATTCTTGCTTGCATTCAGGGGACATTTATTGCTTATTGGCTGCTCAGTATCCTTTCTTCTTTCTATTTGCGACAGACCCCAATTTCTTTGAAGAGGAACCACCTCCCCCTCACTGAGAGGGATCTAGGAAGGAGATGGTTTTAAAGCTAAGTTCTCTGCTCTCTTTTAGCTAAGAGTTGGGTGTGGGACCCAAGCAAGGTCAACTGGATTCCCTTTTCCATGATTTTGCATTGTGAACAGTTATGCAGTATGCAGATAAAAGAGGGTCGCAAAGACAGACTTGAGTAATTCATATAAACCAGATGCCCAGGAATGCTCAGATACCTTTTCTTTTTGTAGCCTTTTTCCAGTGACTCCACGCCAGCACCAGCACATTGACTTCGTGCTTGATTTAATCAGATGATGTTTTCTGTTGCTTACATCCAGAGAGCCCTATTGATAGTCAACTAAACTACATTTGATGATTTTACTTCTTTATTTAGAACCCTTTCAGCATTTCCACTACCTGCAGGCTATAATCAAAGCCCCTTGTTCTAGCAAGGAAAGATCCCTATTTTTTAGCCCCATCCCTCCCTATGCAACCTCATCAATTTCTTCCTCACCCCCTTAATTTCAGCCATATGGAGTCGTAATTTATATAACACACTACGCTGGTTTTCTACCTCAGTGAAAAGTGTGGTTTGTTTCTTCTGCCAGGATTACTTTCCATTTTTATTTATCTGATTAATTCCAGCTTGTTCTTTAATACTTGACTTGAATTTTATCTTCTTCAAGAAGACTTTGCTGACAAGAGAAGTTCTTTTCTCCTCCCTGGCTTAGTCAGATATCCTCTTCCTGACGTAAGTCCGTAAGTCCACAGAGCATCGCCTAGCCATGCCCAAGGGGATAAAAAACTATGGTGGTTAAGGGTGGGGCACTGGAACCAGACTGCTTGAGTTCAGATTCTACTGTTATCTCTTTACTACTTGGCTTTAGGCAGGTTATTTAACCTTACTATGCTGTAATATCAATGTCACAGTGCTGTGAGCATTAAGTAATACATGTAAAGTACTTAAAAGTGACTAGCAAATGATTAGTGTTAAATACGTACTAGATATTATCCTGAAATTTATTTCTATCATAGTGCTATTATTGCTCTTTTTCCTTCACCTACTTTAATCTGTGCCTTCCTATCCTGTCCAACTCTGTATTTCCCAGGCACTTAGTAGTAGCTCAATAAAAATTTGTTAAATGTATATATGAATAAATGGACCCCGATAGTGTTTTATTGTTTATAAAGTCCTTTGGAATATTACCCTCAAATATTAAAGTAAGGACTGTTTTATTTAAAATTTTACATAGAGAAAAATGTTCCCTAATATTATAATAAATACTTCCCCAAATATATCTTTTTCTTGTTCATGCACACACACACACTTACACTTATATAAAGTTTATTTAGGGTCATTTCTCTGCCATTTAGTGATTTAAAGCTATAAAAGGCAAGAACTGTCAATGCTTTTATGAATTCGTTTTTTATTATAGAAATTATTTTTCATAAATTATTTTGTTACTTTTTTAATATGAGGAGAAGCAGGAAAAGCACTCTACTATTCAGCAAGAGCAGAGAATAATATATATGATATATATTTATATATCATATTTATATGTATATCTACCTATATAGATATGATATACATGATCTCTCTCTCTCTCTCTCTCTCTCTAGTGTGTGTACATGCGTGTGTGTGTGTTGTGTGTATTTAAAAATTCCTGGCTTTCTGTGACCCTAGGCATGGCACTTGAGCTTCTGTGAATTAATTTTGGATCTATATTTAAAGATTCTCATTTTTGAAGAGGCATCAAATTAGTAGTCATTCCTGAAAAAGACAAACTTATATTTCTGAAGATTACTGAGCAGGTGGATTCTAAAGCAGATCCTAAATGTGAGGATCACCAACTCTTCACAAGGGAGTGCGGACTTCCACTCCAACACCTAGCGGTTTTTACAGGAGGCCATAATGCCAACAGCAGAATGGACTGTAGATGTGGAAACACGCTCTTATTTTCATGTAATATTACTATATAACAGACAGTCTGTATCATACAAGTGCTGTGGGCAGGCAGATTTATAAGCTAATATTAATTACTAGCATTAGTTGAGGACTTTCAGTAAGCAAGGCGGGATAGGAAGCATTTTCCATGTACTACCTAATTTAATCTTCATGACAACTTATAATGCATTGATAGTATCATTATTCACAGTGTACAAATAAACTCAGGTTCATGGAGGTTGGATAACATACCAAAGGTCACACAACTGTGGTAGAAGGGTCAAGCTTTGAAACCAGACACTCTAACCCCAAGGCCATTGCTTTAAACATTATAACATGGTGTTGCCTCTAGTTAGTAATACTCTTGGAAGTATTGGTAGAACTCAACATGATACTGCATATGTCTGTATGCATCAGCACAGTGAAAATGGAAATGCTTAGCACTGTGTCTGGCATAGACTATGTATATAAAAACATATATGTCACTAGATGGTAGCCACACTTACACGAATGCTGGTAAGCAGTATATGTAATAAGTAAGAATATTTAGGCTTAGGAACTAAACAGACTTGGATTTGGATTTTTGCACTGCTACTTACTAGGAGCATGACATCTCAATGGCGTATGCTGAAGAATGTACCTACTAATACTTGTTGTAAAGGAGTAGTAAAACAAGTTATACGTATTTATATACTAGTTACATATCTTTACATACACACATATCCATCACTATGTGGTGAATACGAATGTGAATCTGTGTGTCCTGTGCCCAGAAAAGGAAACCAAAGCCCAGAGAATGATTTGACCACAATCACGTTATTTGCAAATAACAAAGAACACATAATTCAGGTGTCCTGAGTCTAAACTCAAAGTACTTCCGATGCAAATTGTTTACTATCCACTTATTTTTATTCCTACTGAATTGCTAAAGTTCACTTTAAAAAGAAATCTGTCTGCCTTACTCCTTCTTTTTTCAAAACGTAGCTGTATACTAACTAAATACCTTCAAAGAAATTTATTACTTCTGTAGAAAAGATTTGAAAATCACATACCAGTGAAATAATTACAGCACATAAACACTTCAAAATCATTTTTCTTCTTCATTCAGAAGTATAAAAGATATATAGTGTATTTATTCTAGCTAAGTCAACCAGATTTATATCAACGGATTCCTACCTTTCTAACTTATGTCATGATTTTGCAGAATGGATTCCAAGAGGCTGATAAATGCAATCTTTGTAGTAAAAATATGTTTATCTGACTATGGCACTGTATAAATACCAATATTAACATCTAAAGTATGGAAAAATATATTATGTTTGGTACTTTTCATTTCTAAAAACTTTATAGCTTTCAATTATATTTATCATTGAAGGACAAAAATTGGCCCAGACAACTCAAAAGAGTGAGTAACCAATTTCCTGTTTATTATATTGGTTTCTGTAATATATTATGGCTGAAAGCTCCCAAAACAAACAGTTTAAATGTAAGGAGCTCAGTTGAACTACTTATTAAGTAGATTTTTAAAATACTAGTTGTTTAGTGAATTTAATTAAGCCAATTACACTTATAAAGTTTATGGTTTCTCCCTTGTATCATTCCATTTTAATTTATGGCTGTTTCAGATAATGGTATTAACTTTTTGTCTTGATCATACTCAGGCTGAACAGAGTAGAGACGGTGTGTTGTTGACAGAGAAAAGCCGCCTAAAACCTGGTGGGAAAAGGGTCTGGGAGAGTAAAGGGACATGTGGAAAATTTTCACTTTAAGTCACAAATTCAACCAGCTTTTAGTTTTTTCCATACCTTTTGCTTGATGATCATCTCGTTGATGTCCTCAAGATCACCCACCATCACCCTCTGTGATTTTATAACTCGATCAAGCAGAGACAGCCAGTCAGTAAGTTCAGCCCAAGCTCGGTTGAAATCGGCCAGAGCAGGTACCTCCAACAGCAAGGAAGATGGCATTTCTAGTTTGGAGATGGCAGTTTCCTTGGTAACCACGGGTTGTGTCACCAGAGTAACAGTCTGACTAGGAGCTAATTTTTTTTTACAAAAAGAAGAAAAGAAAAGAAAAATTAGAAAAACAAGCAAAGAAGCCAATTTGAATAACAGAACAAGCTTAATTAAAGTATAACAATTTGAGCCTAAGTATTATTTATGACATAATCTATTTTTTCCTAACAATGTGAATACTTTGCACAGTACTACCTGATAGGATAATTCAAAGATTCAAACTTCATTAACATGCACTGAACAATCTTTCAAAAATGATTTTGCTTATTCTAATGGCTGGACACATAATTTAATTTAAATAGTTCTCAATTAGCAATTATATAGACTGCAGAATTGGGTTAAAAAAAAGTATTCACATCTAATCAAGTGAATAACTTTTACTTTATTTTTTCTCATTCAAGGAAAAATAAAACCAAAAGTAAAGTTTGGATAAGATCCTATTTCCTTGAACAGGAAGTAAACTACTTTGGAGGTGGATCCTAGTGAAATCAAAGCCAATGAAATGTTTTTGTGTTTGCTCTGTATTTTAATTTGGGAACAGCTTTATCATATTACTTTTCCTCTTCTTTCAGACTGGTCATAACATAACTGGAGTAGAGAGAATGTAAGCTATATTATTTTTGGAAAATCAGACCTAATAATGTTTTTCTACTTGGATATGAAACACTGTTTCAAGGTTATTAAGAAATATTAAAAAAACATTTATATTAAATAAATATTAGTACTGTGGCGCACTATTGTATAAGATGGCACATGATAGTGGTTAAAATCCAAAGTTTTTGAGTAAAAAAATCCTCTCTGTTGCAGGTGCTCTGTGACTTTGGTTAAATTACTTAACCTCTCAAAGCTTCAGGTTTTCTCCTCAGTAACGAAGGGATAATAATAGAGTAAATGTTATAGGGGTAGTTGTGTGGATTCAATGAGTAATATATGAAAAGTAGATAAAACAGTGCCAGAAAATAACAATAATATTAGCACAGTTTCTGACACTGGTAGGTAATAATGTTAGGTATTACTGTTCTTATCAATACTTGACAAAAAAGAAACGGTGATGAACAATTATACTGAAAAGTTGGGGATAAAGGGTAGAAACATGTGAAATATTTGGGAAAAACTCAAAGGTCTGTGTGTGGTTCTGTATTTACTAAAGGGGGCTGAGCTTGCTGATGTGAAATGATAGTAAATATCGCCAAACAGCTGGGAAATGGAAGCTAAGTGATGAGAGGTACAAAATACCTCATCTGGTTTAAAGTCTGTGGCCTTTGAAGCCCAATACAGCCAGGAAAGCAGCAACAAAAAAAATTGTGGATGACATTAAGTGTAAAGGGAAGCTTTGAGAGAAAGCTGCAAATAGCAGCATCTCAACAGGAGACCCAAGAATCGTGGACAAGGAGGGAAATGTTGTAAGAACACGAGAAAAGTGTGCCATGTGGGCATTCCATTCTAAGGTGGCCATACATCAATTTTCATGGATGTATTACATCCTGTACTTTGAAGGTAGTCTTTTTGTGAAAGAAGATGATGAGAATGAGACGGAGGGATGTCTCCTATCTCTCAGGCTTCTCAGGGACAAGAAGAGTTTCCTACAGATGAACGAAAAAATCTTGAATGAGGCAGAAAGAATGAAAAAATGTAGGGTGTCAGATAGAATCAAAACTAATGTCAAGACATAATGAAAAAACAATGATATTGAGCAGAAAAATTGTTTCTTGAACCTATCTTGCTACTCTCAGGCTGTTTCTAGAAAGAATGACATCTAATCTGCAGCAGAAATAGCATCTTGTGATCCAACACTCTAGTAGGAAGCTTGAGGTCCAAGAGGATCTACAAATCTTAAAGGGGATTCCAAGAGAGGAGGTGAATCCCTGAAGAGGATGCATGGGTGAGGATGAAAAAAATAAGCTAAATTAAAACATCACTGTGGGAGCTAACTGCTGAATGCCCAGCTGACTAGAAAATGTGGACAAATTGTCCTGAAAATAGATACACAACAGATACTGAGGTAACATACAGTACTTTGGGATGGTTTCAAGCTTCTGAGAAGTGTCAGACAATGTTCTGTTTTTTTTTAAACTTGACTCATTGAAAATTTGACCCTTAAAAGAGCAGGAAGGACATTTCTTTTCTCTAGATTTACTTTTGACCAACAAAGAGGTACTTAAGGAGGTGGAAATGGTCATGTCATCTTAAATCTCCATACAGTGAAAGATGAGAATACAAATGATTAGATTGTAATTGTTTTGGGGAAAAAAAAGCTACTGAAAAGAAAGGCTGGGACTAGAGACTTGAACAACAGAGAATGATTCAAGATGATTAAAAAGTACATGGGGGGTCTGGGTGGCTCAGTCGATTAAGCAACCAACTTTGGCTCAAGTCATGATCTCATGGTTGGTGGGTTTGAGCACTGTGTCGGGCTCTGTGCTGACAGCTCATAGCAGGAGGCTGCTTTTTGGATTCTGTGTCTCCCTCTCTCTGCTTCTCCCCTGTTCGTGCTCTCTCTGGAAATACTGAAAGTTACACTGAATGAAGATCAACAACATTGTCTATACTTAGAATTATTCACAGAATAATATCTAAGATGAATTCTGACTGCACCAGCAGCTTCCCAATGGTTGTAAATGCCCATTGCTGCTCTAACAAATGACTATAAACATAAGGGCTTAAAATGACACATTTTGGGGGCACCTGGGTGGCTCAGTTGGTTGAGTATCTGACTTTGGCTCAGGCCATCATCTTATAGTTAATGGGTTCAGGCCCCTCATTGGGCTCTGTGCCGACCGCTCAGAGCCTGGAGCCTGCTTCAGACTCTGTGTCTCCCTCTCTCTCTGTCCTTCCCCCACTCATACGCTGTCTCTATCTCTCTCAAAAATAAATAGACATTAAAAACATTTTTAAAAACATACATAGAAATGACATTGGGATGGTAATATCACAAAGTTCTCTAATGAGGGGGAAAAAAGAAGTAACACCAAGTATAAAGTCAGCTGAAACAGATTTAGAGGAAGGAGGACAGGTCAGCAATGTATCCATGTGTGTACCGGCCATGGGCAGATGATCTCATTTATAGACCAGTTAGGCCCTTCATTGCTGCTCTGCTCTCCCCCAGCACTCAACATCAGAAAACACTTCGATCACAGTAAGAAAGGGGGGAAACTGGGTCCCCTGTGGTCACTGCTCTAGTTCCTGTCCTGTGCACAGGTCCTGGAATACAGTAGGTGCTCAAATGATGTCCTCTGAATAAATGAATGATCTAAAAACACAAATCTATGCACATTAAGCTTTTCAGTAAACTTAGGGGTCTTCTAACCATGGGGAACTCTAAAGACAACAACAACCTTGAAGGATGCTTTCTCAGAGACTAGAATGCAGAATATTCCTAGGCTCTGACTGTTTAGGTCATTTTAATTATTCCCAGAACAAGAAAATAAGAGCCACAGCTTGGGGCAGACAATGGTAGGTCAAATATTAGAGAAAATAGAACCAATCAATTTTTTTTGTTCCCCACTTTTCTATCAAGGTGGGGGTGGATAAAAAGCAGGAAAGAACACTGAATCAAGAAGCAAAGTATAAAACAGACCATCTAGTGCCAGACTGTTGGATTTAAATCCTCAGTCTGCCATTTCTTAGCTGCTAACCCTAGGCAGGTGACTTAAGCTCTCTGAATGCCAATTTACTGCTCTGTAAAATGGCAATTATAATAGGACTTCTCTCACAGACAGCTGGCATTAACATTTCCTAGATATACAAACTTGGATGTGATTACAGGCATTTTCAGGTAAGGGATTATATCATGCTTGATAAATTGAACTTTTGTGAGCCTCGGAGTCTTCACCTACATAAAGGGAAAGACAGTACCAATCTCATGAAATTGTTCTAAGTATTTTATGAATTGATACCTGGAAGTCATCCCTTAGCATTCTTCGGACAGTAGCTGCACTGTGTGTTTGTGTTTTCTTCTTTTCATTTTGCTGCTCAAACAATGTTTACTGGCTACTGACATTCTAAATAAGCATGGCATTCTGGACTCTGGGCTCTTTGAACTAGAATTCACACATCAGCCTCCCCTCCCTCCATTCTTCCCAGGTACTCCGCCACCTCAGTCTCTATTTCTCCAATTAGCACTGGTCAGTTCACACTTCTGTGCCCTTCTCTCAAAACTCTCCTCTCCTTTCCCCAGGTGAATATACCATTTCCTATTCAAATCAGAACTCTTGATTTCTGTGATTTATGGAGAACCAGGATAAGTCTATAGCCAAAAAGTCTCCACGAGGCATAGAATTGAGGTCTTAAACATTTTCAAGTCTTTAACATATTGCTACTTTAAGCATCACTAAGAAGAAGAAAATCTTATACCTATATTAGGTTTTTGATTGTTTGCTTAGTGGCTAGAGGGTAGTAATTGATAGTAATTGAGAGCTGGATTAAACGCAGATACTTTGGGTCTCCAAGAGTAGAGAAGTAAGTGCTATACCCTAAAGTAGAAAGAGGCTAATTTCCATCTAGTTTACATTTTACTAGGGCCAATTCTATCTAGAAAACTATTTAAAATATTTCATTTTTCCTAAAAATAAGACTTGCCTCTAGATCCATGTACATATGTATTTTTCTTATTTTTTTGATTACACAAAGATGTCTCAAAAGAGAAATTTTGAGGTCCTGAGAACATCTTATTTTATTATGTAGATTACCTTGACTCATACTAGATTTTTAGGTGCCATTTCCTTTATCTAAAAAGAAAAAAAATGAGGTTCTTTCTTTTCTACTGTCTTGCTCCTTGAAACATAAGCAAATCACTTCATTAGGTAAAGTGTGGGCGGGTCAGATCTGCAAGGGGGAAGGTCCACGAGTTTTTCCCAGACTGTGCATCAGAATCTTGACTCTCAGGGTCAGGCAGGGGTATTTAGTCTCCCTAGAGTTTTCCAATAACTCCATAATCTAAAAGATTTTGAGAAAACTCTCAACTCATAATCCTGATCAGGTAGAGAGTTAGGATACATAAATGACTATATGGAATCATAGACCTGAACTTGTGGGCCGAGTTTCCAGGTCCTCCCTAAGCACATGCCCCATTTAATGTCCCGCAGTCTGATATGCTTGCCTGGATGTTCACCCTTGGTTTGAGTCAGCATCTAGAGTCACAAGGAGTTGGCCCTGGGAATGGCTGCTTCAGATCTCAGCCTCCCGAACCACAATGGAGACCAAAGTTATTCTTCTCAAGTACATTGGGGAAGTATCTTTTCCAAGACACAGTCACAATAGAAAAATAGCTCTTACAATGTCACACTACTAACCATCTTTCCAGCAACAGATTCTGTTGTCCTTCCCATTTTACTAGTTCATGCTAGAACCACAATGTGTATAATTAAGCCGAATGGATGTGTGCATCATATGTATGTGTATATATATCTGAATGGATAGATGTACACACAACACACAGAGCTTGTACATTCTGACTACTGATGTCTATAGCATAATGTTTTTCTCATGCATTTACTACAAAATTAAACATCTCGACTAAAAATTGTGTTTTCTTTCCATAGTGAAGCAGACAGAAAGTTAAGCTCAAAAGAATGGAAAGGAGTTGAGTTTGGCACATTGGAATAATAGCATGAATAACGGTAGGTATAATATACTATTACAAACCACAGCTTTTCTCTGAGCATTTTGTTAATTAAAAGGTGTTGGCTTTAGGAGAAAACTCTCATTTTTTTCAGAAGTGTTTGAAGAATATTTCTCTAGTCTAAAAATTTAATTGGTTTCAAGGGTACATGATTAGTCAGACTAACAGCTTTACTTAGAGCTTTAAAGGAGCTACTAAATCTTTTAAAAAACACATACACAATGTGTTTGGCATACTTCCTTTGAAGTATTCACACATGGTTTTTCTGTAATTCACAGGTCTCTCTTTGGTTGATAAGAAAGCAAGAAGCACATTTTCTCTTCCTTGCTTTGCTGTATGAATGTGGTTAATGTTTTTGTTTTCTTTATTTTTATATGTAGAAAGTCAGTCAACCGACCAAATGATAAATTATTGGGCTCACACTAGCAAAATATATCTAAAAGTACTATTCTGTGCATGTGGTCAAACTGCATTAGTGTTTAATACTGTCAGTAATCGGAAAGATTGTTTCACTACGTCCATACCACCAAGAGATAAAATAACTGTCCACCATGTAAACAACATTGGGGAATACTTTTCTTTTTGAATATTTGAAAATCTGGCAGGTGGCTTAATGAAATATGCAAGAGTTAGAGGGTACACGTTAACAAAGTTAGAAATCATGTGTGGACTCAAAAAGAGTATCTACTATGCGTGGGTGAGAAACAACCTTACTTCTTCCCACTAAATATTTGTTATCTGTAGGCACAGGTGGAAAATAAGAAACAAATGCTATGAATCCGTAAACATTTACTTTTGTCACCATTCTTTCTTATTATTCTAAAGAGGAAATTAGGGGCACCTGAGTGGCTTAGTCGCTTAAATGTCCAACTCTTGATCTTGGCTCAGGTCATGGTCTCACAGTTTGTGAGTTTGAGCCCCATATCAGGTTCCAAATTGACAGCACGGAGCCTGCTCGAGATTCTGTTTCTCCCTCTCTCTCTGCCCCTCCCTGCGAATGTGTGCTTGCTCATTTGCGCTCTGTCTCTCTCTCTGTCTCTGTCTCTGTCTCTCTTTCCCTCTCTCAAAACTAACTAAATAAATAAAAACAAGGAGGAAATGAAATATGGGACTCAACTATCATCTATTATTTTCATTTTAACAAAATAAGGGTTCGTACTAGAAAATCAGAACTCAAGGATTCACGTTAACGACCTGTATTTCTGAATTTAAGGAAAAAATGTTAGATGTGGGAGTCACAGACTTTTAAAGCTCAGTAATGCTACTTTATCACTTTTTGGCTGATTCTTTCCTGCTACAAAGAATATAATCCAAATAAGAAACATTTGCTGCTACTTTAAGGAAGAGAGATTACCAACAACACTCTGACCACTACCATTTACTCAGGGCTTCTTATATGCCAGGTGCCATTATTTATAAGCCCTGTTTTATTTAATTTTTATGTGACAATATTCAGGATAGGTTTTATAGAAAGGTAATACTTGCTCAGGATATCATATTAACAACTGGCAAAGCCAAGACCAATGATTAACCACTATACGTATTTCTAAAAATGATCTTATCACCGGATACTTTTTCTACATGTTCCATCCAATATGCAAAAATGATTAATTACTCAAATACTTGTGACTCCAAGAGCCATACTTTACAGCATATAGTAGCCATAGAACACAATGAATCTCCATTCTAGTTAGAGAGAAATCACCCTGAGCTAGCCATCAAAATCTGGAGTATAGCAGCCAAGTACATCTGGCTTCCTCCAACAAGTTACATCTTACTTTTGAGGAATACCTCCAATCTGACTTCACCCAAACATGTATTCTTCTTTCACTAATTTGAAGACAGAAATAATCTTGCCTTTTCTGTTTTTGAGCTTGCATCTTCTAAGTCACATAATATGAATTCTTCCTATATACAAGCAGTAGAAAGCCAGCTTTTGCGACCTCAGTGCTAACGACGTTTTGGTGTGTATAATTCTTCGGTGTGTGCCGTTGTCCTATGCACTGTCGGATGTTTATCAATATCCTGGGCCAGAGCGCCTCCCCAGTTGTGATAATCAATCACGTTTTCAGATATTATTGAATGTGCTCTGAGGGGAGTAATTTGCCTCTGCTTGAAAATACTGATAGAGAGCTTTTAAAATTTTTCTCTCTCCCAGTCTCTATTCTCCCTCCCTACTGTGTGTGTGTGTGTGTGTGTGTGTGTGTGCGTGTGTGTGGTTCATACACTTGTTTAGAATTTGTACTGGACATCCTTTATGCCTATCCAAGTTGGATCTCTCTTATATCTCAGAAGCATAGGTTAAGTGCAACTAAGTGCTTCTTTCAACCACGTGACATAGGGTAGGTACTGAAAAAACAGTAAATATTTGAAGCTATAGGTGCCAAGGAAGACTGAATAATACTACACAGGAAAGGTTTTGATGATAAAAAGAAAAGTATCTCTGGGAGAGAATAAATGTCCACAAGCCATTTTCTTTCTCGTACCTAGCTCCTTGTAATGAAATATTCCAGATCCTCCCCACAGGACCTATAGTATATTTCTTTAGTACTTGAATATGGATTGGCCAAGTGACTTGTTTTGGCCAACAGAATATTCATTTTTAAAGTTTATTTATTTATTTTGAGAGAGAGAGAGAGAGAGAGAGAGCAAGCGAGCGCGCGCAAGTGAGCTGGGGAAGGGCAGAGAGGGAGAATCCCAAGCAGGCTCCCTGTTGCCAGCACAAAGCCTGATGTGGGGCTTGAACTCACCCACTGCGAGATCATGACCTGAGCTGAAATCAGGAGTCAGATGCTTAACTGGCCAACAAGATATTCATAAACATGATGCAAGCAAAGGCCTGAGAAATGCTTGGACATTGGGCAATGCTTGGCTATCCTTTCATCACTGTGTGAACTATGCTAATTCAAATGAATAATAAAAGGCAAGGGACCCTGTCATACACATTGCTTCATCCAATAACCAACAAGTGTCAGGCACATGAGTGAGGCCATCAACTGCCAGCTGAGCATAAACACATAAATGAGCCCAGGTGAGACCGGTAAAAGAAGCATCTAGATAAGCCAGGCCCAAAGCAGACCCAGAGATCCATGAGTGAAAGACAGGATTCTTGCTTTAAGTAACTAACTTTGGGGGTAGCTTGTTACACAGCAGGAGATAACTGATATAGCATCCACTTCTGCCTATTAAGGACTTGTATCCAAAACAGTATTTAAAATGCTCTGCCCATTGCTGCAAAAATCAAACAAGTGCTGATACAGCGAAGAGAACACAGCTAAGAAACAGTCTTCAAGTTAAAGGGTGAAAGAAGAGAAGTGAAGATATACACAGTACTTCTACGATGCCTGTAAATGAGGCAGCCAGCATTTTGTAAGATATTTGAAAGGCAATGCCTTTAGTAAAAATTCACTGCTATTGCATGTTTACCTTTGCAACTGAACAAAGTAGAGAATGTAACAAAGACAGCCATGAAACAGGTAGCACAGTGCAGAAGAGAAGGGAAGAAAAGTCAGATCAGATCATAATGAAGAGCATACTATTTATTCATAAAGGATGATCATCAATTCCAAAACCAATATCAGAACAAAATCCATTCTCCATGTGGGTATAACCAGCTAGGGAACATTGTATAGAGAACACTGTATGGTCCTCATTATAGGAAACATATTACTTTTCTACCCCAAATTTTAGTACTTTAAAAAATTCCTGAACTAAAGAATCCAATCTGTTATTTATTTACTTTTAACAGAATTTCTCCCACTTGAATACTAGAGATATGATTTTATAGCCAAGCATGAGCAAAACCAGGTCAACAGCACTCACATAATTCAACCGAAAGGAGTCTCTTATTTTGGGGGGTAAGTTACTCTTTTACTCTAAGTAGCACAATAACTAGCAAAGAGTTTTTAAAGCTGTTATACATGTGCCAGACGTTCAGAAGCCTCCCTCCTAAGATGAGGTGAGTATGTAGGTAAGGTAATTGTCAGATTCATTTTTTTTCTTCCTCACCAAAACCAGTGCCACGTGTGACACACAGTAAGTCCCAACCCACACATGCTGCTGTTGTTACCAAGATTAGAAAAAGGGTACAATGTTCTAAGCAGTACATTATGGAGAACATTAAGGGATGGATATATATATAGAGAGAGATAGAGACAGAGAGAGACAGAAAGAGACAGAGAACAGAAAGATGGAGGGAGGTAGAGAGAGGCAGATTGATTCATCAGTTATTTATTGATTAACATTTACTAATTTTTGAGAGAGAGAGAGAGAGAGAGAGAGAGAGAGAGAGAGAGAGGGAGGGAGGGAGGGAGAGAGAGAGGCAGAAGATCCAAAGCAGGCTCTGCGCTGACAGCGGTGCGCCCAATGTGAGGCTTGAACGTGTGAACCATGAAATGATGACCTGAGTGAAAGGTGAATGGCATCCCAGAGATTTTCTTAATGTTTTGTTTATTTATTTATTTAATTTGAGAGCAGGGGAGAGAGCCAGTGGCAGAAAGGCGGAGAGAGACAGAGAGAGAAGGGAGAGAGAATCTCAAGCAGGCTCCATGCTGTCAGTGCAGAGCCCAGTGCAGGGCTTGATCTCACAACTATGAGATCAAAACCAAGCCAATATCAAGAGTCCGATTCTTAACTAACTGAGCCACGCAGGTGCCCCAATTCATCAGAGTTTTAATCTAGAGTTTCATCAGGCAGAACAAAAACAGAAACCATTAGCTCCAAAGCAAATGAAGCAGTATTAAGTAGTCATAAAATGTAGACTCTTCTGTGCTGAATTTAAAATACCTTGTATTTGTACAAAACATTCAACAGTGTACAAGTTTCTTTTTAGTAATTTTCTCTGTTGATTCTTTTCCACAGCACTGTGGTCTGGGTTGGCAGATCATTATTACTATCAATTTACATGAGAGGAAACTAAAATTTGGATAAATTAAAATACATCTCCAAAATCCAAATCTATTAAATTAGATGGAAGTTTCCAAGCATTCTATATTTTAAGAATGAAGTCTCTGAGTTCAGTGATTAAAAGGGAATTCACAAAGAAAAACAAAAAAGAGGTAACCTGATTAAAAATCTGCAAAGGACTTGAACAGACATTTCTCAAAAGAAGACATAGGAATGGTCAAGAAGCACGTGGAAGGATGCTCAACATCACTCAGTATCAGGGAAATGGAAATCACAACGACAATGAAGTATCATCTCACATCTGTTCAGATGGCCGCTATCAGAAAAAGAGCAAAAGAGCAAAAGAGTGAGAGACAATAAGTGTTGGGGGGGGATGTGGAGACACTGGAACTTTTGTGCATTGTTGGTGTGAATGTAAGCTGGTGCGGCTGCAGTGGAAAACAGTACGGAAGTACCTCCAAACATTCAAATCAGAAATACCATATGACTCACTTGTGAATATATATATCTCAAAGAAATAAAAAAACAGGATCTCAAAGAGATAGAAATATTGGGATACTCTTAAGTTCATTACAGCATTATCACAACAGCCAAGAGATAGAAACAACCTAAATGCCCACTGACATGAATGGATAAAACAATGAGATGTACTCATACATTGAAATATTATTCAGACTTAGAAGAAGAGAGTCCTGTCATTCTGTAACGAGTTTGTTTTTGCAAGATGAACAATTTCTAGAGATCTTTTGCACAAGAGACTGCATATGCATAATGCTACTGTACTGTATACTTTAAAATGGGTAAGAAAGTAAATTTTTGTTATGTGTCTTTTTGCCACAATTTAAAAAAGCAAAATCCATGGATCAGGGAAAGTATGAACATTTTTCTTTCCCTTCTTGGTTAAGGAGGGTTAAAAGATATTTTGAATACCAAAATAATGACCATCTTATAAATAATGCTAGTTCTGATATATTAAGGGCCAGTGGAAAATGACCAATTCATTTTTCTGTCATCACAGAAAAATGCTCCCTTACATCCTCTTGTTAACCTTTGTGGGTTAATCAGAATATGCCAAAACCTATCTGTGGTGGATACAAAATGCTCCACTGAGGTTCTCTCCTGGGGTGGATGGATCCCAGACACTATCAGTCATGACTGCTAATGCATTACAGCTGCATCTTTGCCCAAGGCTGGCACTTAGGGCATGGATACCAAGTTCCAGCCTCCCTACTGCAATGGAAGACAACTCTGAAGAATGAACCCAGCTCCAATGCTTCCTTTTTCAGATTGGCTGCCAGATCTCCTCTGCCCAATACTGCCCCTTTCATGTTCTTGCAGGTAGATCTACCAAGAATACTTTCCGGTAAACCTTGTGTATGCAACTTTTGCTCACAGAGACTGCTTTCCATGGGATCCAACCTAAGATACAATTCCTTTGGTCTATATACATAATAGTTTGTTTCTCATACATAAAAGTAACATGTTTCCAGGCGTTCAATCTAAAATAATATTTAAAATTATTTATTGGTATCACACATTATAAGTCAATATTCAATTGAATGTTCTAGAAAATGACAATAAAAACATGCAGAGAATTAGTGGCATATTTATTGCTTATGGGCTTAGACAAAATTACTCGTTGGTTATACTCAAGTTTCAGTTTATCATCTGAGTTGCTGTTTAAGAGAAATCTAAACACATCCTATAACTAAAACACCAGAGAGGTTGACAACTCCAAACACCAAAGTGTTGAACTCTGTCTCCATAATGACACTGGAAATGAAACCACTATCCTGTATTGGTTTGAGGTGATTGTGCTGGGCTAAACTTAGCTTTTAAAGTTCTGGATCAGTAAACACTTTATGAACTGCGGGTATGGCAAACACACTGACTGTAGTAGTGAAACTAGCTATATCAAAATCAATTCATGTTTTCATTTCACTTGTAGAAAAGCGTACCGTGCCTACAAGTACAATAACTACCAAATATACAATAGGAACCAAAATTCAAAGGTAGAAAACAAGTACCAATTATGTATGGAAAGCTGCTTGTTACAAGCACAAAAATAAGATTGTTCAATGGTTATAAATCATGCTATTGAAATGGCAAAACTCCCAGGAGCAATAGTGTGACAGTTTTCACGCACATACTTGCTATTGCTTTGGACTTGAATCTCATTGTCTTAATCTTTTGGATGAATGGGTCTCAAATTAAGACTGTAAAGAGATCCTGGGAAAGCTCTGAGTCTACAGTTTATGATTTCTGAAATAGGAACATAGCATACTTTGTTGATTTAAAAACATTTGTAAAGCTGTACTGTTGTAGAGTTGGTTCATTCTAAACCTTAGTTTTGCTGCTGAAGAACAGGAAATTTCATTAAATTGCGGCTAATGCTAATTCCTCTAAAAAAATATCTGTAAATCAACTCTACTAATACCAGTACTTTTATCATGATGCCAATTTTTCATAGATATTATATGGAATCACATCAGATTTTGCATTTTAAAGCACTACTTGAAAATAAACTTTTACTGTCAGATGATTTTACTCATACGATGAAATTTAAGAAACAAAATAGATGAACAGAGGGGGAGGGAAGGAACAATTACATACAAATAGAGAGGGAGGCAAACCATCAAAGACTCTAAATACAGAGAACAAACTGAGGGTTGCTGAAAGAGAAGCGGGTTGGGGGATGGGCAGAATGGGTTATTGGGCAATAAAGAGGTCTCTTATTGGGATGAGCACTGGGTATTCTATGTAAGTGATGAATCACTAAGTTCTACTCCTGAAACCAATACTACCCTGTATGTTAACTAACTTGAATTTAAATAACTATATTTTAAAAAACGTTTTAATGTTTATTTTTGAGAGAGAGAGCGGGGGAGGGGGTAGGGGGAAGGGCAGAGAGAGGGAGACACAGAATCGAAGGGGGCTCCAGGATCTGAGATGTTAAGCCCATAACCCGCCATGAGACTTAAACTCACGAACAGAGCCGTGAGATAATTTTTTTTTCATTAGGAGAAAGATGATAATCTTTAAAACTGATGTTCCTTTTATCCCAAGATATTCTGGAAGTAAATATATATTTCCTCTAATGTTGATACTGTAGTCTATATTGCTTTATTATTTTGGAGCAAAAGACATGGAGGGGGGATTTTTCGTTATGTTACAGAATCTCTAGCTTGTTACATAAAAGTAAGGCATACCAAAGAAAGAAATAAACCTAATTGAAACAGTGAAACATTAACTCCTATCTAGGGTTTACTAAACTAGAGAAAACAGAAAAGGACATATGCATTTTTGAGGAATCTATATCTATATAATTTTAAGTTGGTAGAGTTTATTTTTGTCTTGTTATATGGTGGAAAAAATGAAAAAATAGTCACCAAAGTTGTTTTCCCTACTTTGCCCTACCTCAAAGGCATGATTATGTTACACTTCAATAGCTATTCTTATTAAGAAATTATTAATTTGTATGAGTTTAATACCTAAATTATACTTTTTGTCTAATATAAAGACCTGAACAGAAGCAAATAGCTAGGCAGAAAGGCCAACTCCCCAAGAAAAAGTAGGGGCAACTTACTATTTGGAGCCTGAGGTTCCCATTCGAGCTGAAGTACAAATGAAATGGAAGGAAGGGCATACGGGCTGAGGCCCTGGGAGACCACGTGGCTGAGATGGAGAATCTGTCATTGACAATGGGGGGCGGAGGTTACCATAGCCTCGTGACTTTAATAGGTGAAACAGTAACAAGTCACGACTCTTTCATTTATCTGTTTTCTAGAATGATCTTTTGGGACTTAGTGATTCAGACTCTATCATCAGCAAATCACAAAAATGCATAAGTAAATCACTGTAAAAATAACTTCATTTTCAATGTCACATAGATATGTTATAGAAACTTGAAAAGATTTTCAGAAAAGTTTATTTGATAGATCTAGGATCATAGATGCTATATGCTGGTGGCATTTTCAAAAGTTGTGTCATTAAAGAAAAACATCACTAGCAATTAAGGAGATCAAGTTCCAAAGTATTGAATGGTTTGTCCAAGATTTCCAGGTCCCAGCTAGCAAGAGATCAAATAAGCACCTGATCTTGGGCCTATGATTTAGTCGTCTTTTTTACTGTGCCAGAGGTTTACAATATTAGGAGCATGCCTTTAAAAAATCTCAAAAATACTACATGTCAATGCATAATAATTACACATCTAATAGGCATAGATTGAGAAAAAATAGTGACAAAAATCTATTTATTCTGAATTTAGTAATACTTCAATATGCTTTTGCATTTTATTAGTAGCATTCATATCACTCTGAAAATACCTACTGCCTATATGTGGAAGATAAGTCATTTATTTGCTTCAAGAAAATGCTTGGTGTGCTCAGAGAATGGAGAAATTCTTTCCACAATTCTGGGAAATCTCCATTATCTCTAGCTCCTAGGTTGAGAACCTCTGTAATATTGATCACTACCTCACAATACTACTCAGGTCAACTATCTTCAAAACTCTCATTTCTTCCCCTGACAGTTGGTTTCACTTTCAGCGTTACGTAACAACGATATGATAATTATTTGAAGATGGGTAGTGCCACAGACAGAAAGAACTCAATTTTTGAAATGGTTTATTAGTTTTATAAATTAGAGCAGACTGAAGATTGTCAATATAACAGTACTCTCACTTACTTACATTCTGATATGCTTTTCTGAGTGGGAGACAGAAGGCATGGTCAGAGCTGGTACATTTGAATTTGGCTAGCTTACAAGACGATTTCAGTCACTTTTATGTATGTTGCCTCCAATGTGAATACCCCCATCCAGACACGTGACTGTCACCACCACGGGTAATGAGACTGTGGGTTAGGGATGAGGAGACGATGAAGGTTGAGAAACGCTTAAGGACCATGGCTAAAAACTTGAATTTTCTCCATTCTACTTACTACTTACTTTCCACTATTTACCCCAAGTGCACATGTTCTTTCAGACTAGCCAATCTCTTCCTTCAATACTCAATATGCCTTAATTTTTTACAAAATAAATTTGTCCAAGCTATTCCTCAGACTTGAGTATCTTCTTTACCTATTCTAATCCTTCTTATGCTTTATGGTCAGAATATCAGATCTGTGAAGACACTGTTGACAAATATAAGTTAATCCTGATGGTCCCCTTTTCTGAATTCTTACGTTGATAATGGTCTTAACGTAAAAAGTTCCTGTGTCTTTGATTACATGGTTCCTCATATCATTATTTATAGAACCAATTATCGAATTCTAGAATTGGAAGGAATTTGTGGAAATTCCAATGCTGAACTTTAAAATGTCACCTCTGAACATTGTAATTCTTAGATTGAATTGCTTTAATATAGTTTAGTAGAGCCTTAATATTCTCAAGAGGTGTGTCCAAGAGTTGTTGCAAATCAAAAAGCAGATGTGTGTGATCAGCTGGGCCTACTTAGGAGTTAAGGGATTTACCTCTGCCCAAAAGTTTCTCAGATCATGAGATCAATGCTAGAAGCATTACATATTTTAACCCCCAACCCCCCAATGGGTAGATGTTATCAAGCCCACTGGAAGTAACTATACATCATGGACTTTCATAAAGCAATTTTCTATCACTTCATATAAATTATTTATCTTAGGACAAAAATTTAAGATTTTTCTATTTATATTATGAAAACCAAATTGCATCTGTCATTTTTAAAATTATTTCTTAGTCTATTAAATAATTTCTGATTTTCTGCACCAAAGCAAAATTGTCAAAATACAAAAAAGCTTTTGAATATTTTATCATTAGAAATCACCATGGGGATTTCATTTTCATTTAAAATATTTTCCTACAAGAAGTAATGGGTTTATAAGTAGGAAACCTTCTCTATCATGAACCTTATAGTATGAATTCAGTTTAAGAGAATGGTTTTCATTCAAATAGTATTATTATGTTTTTAAATTAAATTTCTTTAAGTTTTATTTATTTATTTTGAGAGAGATAGAAAGTATGAGCAGGAGAGGGCCAGAGGAAGGGAAAGAGAATCTTAAGCAAGCTCCACACTGTTAGGGCAGAGCCCAATGCGGGGCTCAAACTCACAAACCATGATATCACGATGTGAGCTTAAATCAGAGGCTGGACAATTACCCCATGCACCCATAAAATATTATTATTGAATAATTGCTAACTTGGTGAGAGGTCTGTACCTACTCAATAAGAGAGACATATAGATAAATATATTGCTATATTTATTTCTAAGACATTTTAAAAAAGATATTCAAGTTATTTTTATTTTCATTAAATTGTGAACATAAATCATAACAAAGGAAAATTATATTCTAGATACACAGGAAATACCAAAAGGTTTACTCCTTATGGTTAAATGCTAAGGAAGTTATTATATACAGGTTTTCTTGACAACTCTATATTTTGAAAGAAAAAATTCAAACATTGTATTATCTGAAACTATAACACAGTTGTACTGGTTTAGGGCAATACTAGGGTATGGGAAGTGGTATTAAAATTGATTGAAGGTTATAGTATATGTCTAAAATCTTGGGCATCATTAATAAAGCTCACTCTACTTGGTCTTATTGCTCTCTTCATATCCTTTCTGGAAGATAAACTACCTAAAAATTCAGGACCTAATAGTAATACACTATTATTCCGGAGTTGCTGTGAAACATTCCTGGGGCTGTGATTGGAATGATTGAGAGGACCACTAAATGCTGAAAACTGGATGTGACCAGGGAACAGCTCGGCTGTTTGCCAGGGTAAGAAATAACTTGATATCGACATTAAGCGGCAGCTGAAGAATCTTTTAATAATTTAGGCGCTTTTTCTAAATCTTCCAGTTATGCTTTACTGATTAAATTATTAAGAGCCTCTGATTTAGCTGTTTCATATTTTAGATGTGTGTTGAAGATGTTTTGAAATGATTTCCATTATTCATGGTTTCTTGTTTTTCAAAATTAAACTTATAGGATGCTGAGATAATCCCTTTTTATTAGGTCTGCAGAAACTGAGAATACACTAAAAAGCAGAATAGTTGTATGAAAGTATCATCTTCCTTGATGACATCTTATTATGATGGGTTTATTACAATGGTATTTTTTTTTCTTAGCTGAGCTATATACATTCCAATTAATGTTGTTAAATTAATTGTTAGAAATAAATAAAAAAAGGCTACTATTAACTTTCAGATTGAGGCTAAGATAAGATTCAGGCAAAGGTCAAGAAAAGGACAAGAAGAGCCTCCTAAGGTGAATGTTTAACTTGTGTACGATTAGCTCTTCTTAAATTTTGGGGTGCCTAGGTGGCTTACGCAGCTGACTCTTGATTTCGGCTCAGGTCATGATCTCATGGTTCGTGAGTTCGAGCCCCACATTGGGCTCTGTTCTCACAACGCAAAGTCTGCTTCAGATCCTATCTCCCTCTCTCTGTCCTTTCCCTGCTTGTACTCACACTCTCTCTCAGTCTCTCAAAAATAAACAAACGTTAAAAAGTTAAAATAAATAAATAAAGTTGTTTCTCATTGTCACCTACTTAACACACATCTCCAAGATATTGTCTTGGATAGGTTCACTGAAAACTATTAACTTCATATCTTTGGGCCCAACACCATGCCAATGGAGTGAATACTGTGATACCCCTGCACCCACTTGGCATTTCTACTTCCTAGGAGAATTTCATTTCTCTTCAGGCTTCCATGGACTCCACCCTCAATTCTATAGGTGAATTTAAATCACAATCAAGATAATCCTATCCTCTTCGCTTTGGTTTAGGAACCCAGCATTTAAGTCAATCAGTCCATGGCATCATGCTGAATATTACTGGTATAGTGGTAAAGATATACCCTAGATTGGATGATCTGACTGGTGGGTAAATCTCTTAACCTATCCTTCAGGAAAGAGATTCTGTCACTTACAGTAACAAAAACTCATGTTGCCTCATTAGCTACTGGCAGCCATCTTAAAACTGGAGAGAGACTAGTGTGAGGAGGTCAGAGGTGACATGAAGTGAAATTGTGAATAAGGAAAATGATGTAGAAAGAGTGCCAGACCTGTTTGTTCTGTTTGGAGTCTGCTATAATCTCTGAACTTCCACTTACGTGAGGTTAATTATCCTTATTGTTTAAGCCACTCTGAATGAGTATTGTCTTTCTTGCAGCCCCAAACATCTTAACGATTAAACATGTCACCAGGGTTACAAAAATAAATAAGACACTATTCCTGCACTTAGAAAGTTTCTGTATTACTGGGGGACATAAACACCAACAAAACATTACAACACTTGCTGAAATAGAGGTAAATAGCAAAATGGTAGTATGGAGGAAGACTATGAAGGAAGGTAGGTACACATGCAAATAATATTTTGAGCTGAAAGTTTGTGTTTACCAAAAGCGAACAGTGACAAGTACATTTGTCATGGACAAGACATTATTTGTTAAAGTGGAAAGGCAGCATTTAGTGATTGCGGAAATACAAATAGTTTAGTGTTATTTGGTTATTGGGAGAATGATGGAAGATGCAGGATATAACATAGACATCCTAGTGGTACCAAATTGTGAAAGCCCCGTGTTTCAAGCTGACGGATTTAGCTTTTATCCTAGAGAAGAAGAAGGATAACTACTATCCTTGTAATATGATTAGCATGTTAAAAAGTTTATTTTCAGGGTGCCTGGGTGGCTCAGTTGGTTAAGTGTCCAACTCTTGATTCTGGCTCAGATCATGATCTACGGTTCATGAGTTCGAGCTCTGTGTTGGGCTCTATGTTAAAAGTGCAGAGCCTGCTCGACATACTCTCTATTATTCTCTCTCTTCCCCTCTCCCCCACTATGGGTGCACTCTCTGTCTCTCTCAAAAGTAAACTTTTAAAAAAAGTTCATTTTCAAGTAATTTCTGGTGTGCGAGAGAAATAGGAGTGATAGGAAGACCAATGATGAGGCTTTGCATTTTTACAAAATGGTAGGGCTGAATCAATAAGTTCATGGTAGCTTGGCTTAGTGATTGATTGTGTAATGGTAAAAAATAAAAAAGGAGGGCCAGAATGACTCCTTAACT
Organism: Suricata suricatta; assembly: GCF_006229205.1. NCBI lineage: Eukaryota > Metazoa > Chordata > Mammalia > Carnivora > Herpestidae > Suricata > Suricata suricatta. Next base: position 25,672,366 of record NC_043717.1, read on the forward strand.
TCTAAGTTGGTGAATAGTAATACCACCCACCAAAATATGAAATATACTAAGAAGCATAGATTTCATGAAGACCATGATAATATAAAATTCAGGCATGCTGAGTTTGAAGAATGTGTGGAACATCTAAGTGATAGTTGGTTGGCAGGTAAAATTATGAGTCTGGAATTTAGGAGGGAAATCTGAGCTAGAGATAATCATTGGCATGGTTTCAGTAGTCTTTACTTTAGATTCGGTAATACACTGAGCAGGTATTAAAAAGATTTGAGTTAAAATGGTAAATTTTGGGCTATGTGTTTTTAAATCATAATTTTAAAATACAGAAGAAAAAAAACAAGAACACAGAAGAAATTTGACAATAAGTACAGCATGGAATATGGCAAATTAGAATAGATGTTATTTATAAAGGGTTGTAGGTTTGACAGGGGTTAGTCCTGGGTGATACCAACATTTAAGGGGCTGACAGAGGAAAAATGTCAACAAAGTGGGAATGGCAGTAGGTGACCAGAGAGGTCAGTGAAAACAAAACTAAGCCAAACAAGAAAACATCCAACTTCCAAAACTAAGACAAGAGAGAATTAAAATTGTAAAGGGATGGGTGATGCTTGGTTAAGACCATCAAGAGCACTGAGGGTAAAGTCATACAACTGTAGCTAAGGGCATATTAACAATGAAAGCTTGCCTAGTGGATTAATACAAATTATGTCTTAATACTCAAAGTAAAATACAATTTAAAAAATGTATACATACCAACAATGCATGTTAAAATGCCTAGAAAATGAAATGAACTGATCTAATATATTCATAATTCATCTTCAGAAGCAAATAAACCATAAAAAAGGAAGACAGTATAGAAACTTAGAAAACCCAGGGATTTCTAAAGAGCACATTTGATAGGACAATAAACACTGGTAAGACAAATATATTAAAGGATTTGGGGTGGCAGATCCTTTATGTCACACAGATGACAAAGGGCGTAAAAAATGAAGGAGTAAGAACAAAAATCAAAGGAGACAAGAGACATGTTTGAATGAATTATAAAGAACAGAAAAGACTTATAGGCGAGAAGAATGAAAGTGACCAATTTGTTGCAAGGAAACAATGACTCTTCAGCAAACAGAGCTAGAGACAGGGGTCATGTGACAGCTTCCAAAGAAACACTTTAAACTCAATTTTTCTACCACTGCAATATTTTTTATTCTCGAACAATATCTTTGTTCTCTTCTTACTGGTAGAAATACTGAGGATGCTAATACACTGGAAAGCCATTTCATGGTTCTCACATTAAAACCACAAAATAAATTGATTAAAAATTGGATTAAATGATAAAAATACTTTAAAACCTCCCGTCCTCCCCTTTTTAAAATTGGTATGATACTTTTGAGTCTAGAAAGCAAGGCCAGACCAATACTTGTGATGTTTTTTTTTTTCTAGAGGTTCTGTCTATTTTGTGGGCGTACATTTACCCAGTGGATTCAGGAAGAAGATGAGTATTTTTTTTCAAAGCCAACAATGAGTCAGCAGGGGGTTCAAAGTTCTCCACATGGAGTTGTCACTGAAAGCAGTGACATCACAATCAATGGAAAGTGGATCCTGTCTTGTTCTGAGTATAATTTGTAGCAGAGAGAAAGTTAGGGGGGAAATGTAGGGGAAGACAGCTGAGAAAAACAGGGAGACAGACATGCAGCAAAGATGGGGAAAAAAACTAGGTTATAAAACATCAAGTTGCCAAAATGATCCACCAAACTCCATACGAAATTAACACAAGCATCACTGGACTGAGCGTGATTGAACAATACTTTTTCTGTGAGCCCCCTCACTCCTGGGCACCGTTCTTTTTGTTCAGTCAAAAACACCCTCGTCTGCCTTCAGGAAGCTCATAGTCAAGGGAAAAGACCAATCCAAATTCAAATAGTTTCAGAAATCAGTGGATGATGCTATTTATGTCGGCAATGGAGGATTTCACCTAGTCTGCAAAGCTTCGCTGAGCACAACAGGGAGCGCAACCTTGTAAAATAAGTAGGTATCAGATGAGAAAATCAAGGGGAGAGTGTCCTTTTTCAAAAAAAAAGGTGTTTATTTATTTATTTTTTTGGAGAGAGAGAGGCCATATACATCGTGGGGGGGGGTGGAAAGGGGCAGAGAGAGAGGGAGAGAGAATCCAAAGTAGGCCCCGCACTGTCAGCACAGACCCTGGCGTGAGGTACAATCTCACAACCATGAGATCATGACCTGAGCTGAAATCAAGAGTCGGAAGGTTAACTGCTTAACTGACTGAGCCACCCACGTGCCCCTGGGGGAAGAGTGTCCTAAGCAAAGGGGTCAGTATGTACAATGGCCTGTAGTAGGTAAAAGGAGGCACTTAGGAAAAAAAAAAGCAGAAAGCAGGCCAATGTGAAGATATGAAAGCAAATAGCACATGGTATTTGGCATACAGGAGATGAAATCAGAAGGAACACATTACACAATATCCACAATATCATGTAAGCTATTAAATATTTTAAGTTTTATTTTGAGAACAATTAGAAACCACTGAAGTGTTTTAAAGAGAGTTCTGCTTTCATATTTATAATCTGAAATACTTATATGGCCACACAGTGTAGGAGAGAAAGAATAAATGAGAGACTTGTTTAGACTAGAATAACCATATTATTTATCATGAAAACTGGGATAGTGTTAAGAGTGAAAAGGGCCACTATTATTCACACTAAGGCAATGCAGACACTCCCTGCCTGCCCACAGCAAACCAGGACTATGGTTATCCCAACACAAGGCTGTTTTAACAGTCTAGGAAAGACATGGTGGATTGGGAAAGGGCGCTGGAAAATAAATCCAAAGAAGAAAGCTGATCCAAGAAATATTTAGGAGAGAAAATCAACTGGATTTGGTGATGGATGTTCAGCAGGAGTAAAGTGGGGAATGATTCCTCAGGCTTTGTTACTAGATGAGAGGTGCTACAAAACCAGAAGTGGAGGGGAATTACAGGGAAAGATCAGGAATTTGACTAAAGGAGAAATCATGTGGTTATTTTTTGAGACATCTAAATGGAACTGTTAAGGAGGCAGTGAAATATAATGTCTGGCATACAGAGAAAAATCTCTTCACCTCCTGTGATTTCCTCTATCAATCCCTTCCATGTTTCTCTATTGTTGTCTTTGAGTTCCTTGAAAAGGGGGGTTGGACAAGGACTTGCGTTCATATGGTTGATTTGGGGCTAATTCCTGGGAGCCAGGAACAAAGGATGAGGAAAGTGAGACTGAGGAGGTGGAAATGCCAATATAATGTGTATTACTGAGATCACTACTATGGGCAACATGACCTAGACTCTGCCGGATCTTTCCACGTTCCCAAGAGGCATTGAGAAAGCTCCCACAAATTATCTTCTTGAAGGAATAGAGGCTAAAAATTTAACCATGAGCTCTCATTTCCCCTCGGTTGAGAGCTGTTCATCATCAAAACCTCTAGGCTGGGATCGGCGGGCTCCTGGCATGTCAAAGAAATCCCGTGGGCACAAAGTAGGAAATCCGAGTCATTCCCTTGACGATCAGATAGAAGTAATGTCATCAGCTAAAGGTAAGTCTGAGCTCACACAGGTCTATCCACTGCCAATGAAACCAGAGGTGAGTCAAAGGTATGTGAGTCCAGGTGCCAGTGCCACCTACTGCATTTGTGATGATCATGCTTTGGAAGCCTTGTTTTTTCCTTTTACAGTGAGATTTTTCTTACCTATAGATGATTACACATAGAGTTTAAATAATAATGATAAAGCTATATAACTACCATCCCTATCAAGAAATACAATATTACCCATACCTTGAAAGCCACCCTTGTGTTTCCCAAAGCACTACCTGCTCTAGCCTCCTAAGATAACCATTTTCCTGACTTTTTCCTCTTTACTTTCACTTGGTGCCTTCTCCAGCTTAGATTCCATGGTCCATGACTCCAGCAATCCTGTAACCATTATTGACGATACTTTCTAGTCACTATTATTGCCCTTACTGCAACATGCCTTTATAGCACGTGTCTGGCAAAACAACCAGGGATGAATCTTACCATCTTCTCAATCCTATTGAAAGGTCTCCACCTATTTCAAAAGAAACTTGAAAGTCTGACTTCATTCCACGCTGGTTTTCTGTTTCTTACTTTAGCCTTTCCTCATTCTCCTTTGCCTAATTCCTTTACCTTGGATGCCAACAGCAGGGATTCCTAAGTCCTGTTTTCTTCTCATTCTATATACACTCTCGAGGTGATCTCCACACATGAGACTTTAGTTATGTTTTACTGTTTATGCTGATGACTCTGGTATCCATAGTTTTAGCCTAAATCTCTTCCCTGACTCTTATGGCAAGTCTACTTGGTGGTCTTGCCAGCATCTCAAATCTATCATATCAGGTCATCCCCTGAACTTGTCATCCCCTGAACCCTAAATAGCCCACACATTAGTAATTTCTGCCACCACCCAGTTTGTCAGGCCAGAAGTTGGGCGATCTATTGGAGTCCTCCATATCTCTCCCCTCTATGTTTAATCACTTACCAGGCCCCGCTGTCTCTACATGCCCCTATCTCTCTAACCTGTTCACTTATCTCCATTCGCTTTCTCAGTTCTCTAGTTGACATCATCATGATCTCTCACCTGGACTATTGGCACAGCGTCTAGTGTCAGTCTTCTCTCACCCATTCTCTACTCTTTCACAGGAGCAATCACTCCAAAACCCAAATGGGGGCATGCTGCGGGAATGCTCCAGTAGCTTTCAGTTGCCCTTCAAATAAAATGTGATGGACTTATCCAGTAGGCCTTCAAAAGCAATTTAAGAACATGCCTGCATTTTTAGCTTCATCCAGAACCTCCTCCCTGATATCCCTCCTCACCCACTCCCTACCTAACCCAATGCTTCACCCATACTGGCATTTTTAAAGAAGTGTCAAGTTCCTTCTCGCCTCTCACCTTACATATGCCATTTCTCCTGCCTGGAACACTCTCCATGTCCCCTAACCTGTTTGGCTATATACACTTCTATATTTTTCAAGTCTCGACTTCAAAGTTCCTTTTTTCTAGAAAGCGTTCAATGGCATCAACTAACTACATCATTCCAGACGTGGTTATGGTCTTTCCACAGCATCCTATATACTAGTATTTGTCATATATAGTTATTCAGTTGTCTTACTTTCTTAAAGTCCAAGAGTTGTGTTTATCTTGGTCAATACCGTAAGCCTTGCATCTAGCATACAACAGGGCATACATTATTTGCTGAATTAGTGTATTGAAAAATTAATGATATTAATGCATACCAAATGTTTTCTTTAATTAAAATTATTTTTAAAAGGCTTTTTAAAGACAGGTTTTACATTCACAACAAAGCTGAGAGGGAAGTATAGAGATTAACAATGTATTCCCTGCCCCCACACATACATGGCCTTCCCCATTACCAATATCGCTCACTGGAATGGTACATTTTTTTACCCAGGATGAACTGATATGTCATAACCACCCTAAATTTATAATATGCATTAGGATTCACTCTTGGTGTTACAGAATCTATGGGTTTGGACAAATGCACAATGACATGTATCCATCATTATCATACAGAATCATACAGAATATTTTCACTGCCCTAAAAATTCTCTGTGCTCTCCCTATACACCCCTCTGCTCACTCCCCCCCCTTTCTACTGCACCTCTGGCAATCACTGATCTTTTTATTGCCTCTGTAGTTTTGCCTGTTCTAGGATATCATATAGTTTGACTCACATAGTATGTAGCCTTTTCAGATTGGCTTCTTTCACTTAGTAATAAGCATTTAAGGTTCCTCCACATCTCTTCATGGCTTGATAGCTCATTTCTTTTTAGTGCCAAATAATATTTTATTGTCTGGCTGTAACAGTTTACTTATCCATTAACTGACTGAAGGACATCTTGGTAGCTTTCTAGTTTTGGCACCTGCAAAGAAATCTGCTATAAACATCCATGTGCAGGGTTTTGTGTGGGCATAAGTTGTCAACTCCTATGGGTAAATACCAAGGGATGTGATTGCTTGATCAGAAGGTAAGAGCATTTTCTTTTGTAAAAAAGCCACCAAACTATCTTCCAAAATACCTATACCATTGTGTATTCTCACCAGTAATAAAAGAGAGTTCCTTTGGTCCTATACTCTTGCCAGCAGTTGAGGTAGTCAATGCTCTAGATTCTGGCCCTTTGTGATAGGTTTGTGGTGGTGTCTATCTGTTTTTGTTGTTGTTGTTGTTGTTGTTTGTTTGTTTTTATTTTTTCTTGCCTTTTTTTAAATTCACATTTTTATGATGACGTATGATGTGGCACATCTTTCCAAATGCCTGCTTGTCACCTATATATCTTCTTTGGTGATGTGTCTGTTAAGGTCTTTGGGCCACTGTGAACCAGGTTGTTTGTTTTCTTATTGGTGAGTCTTAAGAGTTCTTTGTTTATTTTGTGTAACAATTCTTTGTCAGATGTGTCTTTTGCAAATATATTCTCCTAGTCTGTGGCTTGTCCTCTAAATCTCTTCTATTTATATAGGGATTACTAAATGCCTTTCCAACAACAGCAGAACATTGTTAATAGTTACACCATGTGGCGTGCCTGGGTGCCTCAGTTGGTTAAACGTCCGACTTCGACTCAGGTCATAATCTCCTGGTTTGTAGAGTTCGAGCCCCGTATTGGGTCTGTGCTGACAGCTCAGAGGCTGGAGCCTGCTTCGGATTCTGTGTCTCATTCTCTCTCTGCCCCTCCCCTGCCTGTGCTCTGTCTCTCTCTGTCTCTCAAAAATAAATAAATGTAAAAAAATAATTATACCATGTAATTCCTACTTTCTCTTCATTTTTACTATAAGGGGTTTACAAATATACATCCTATGCTAGGCAAACGGTATTCCTATTTCTGAGCAAGCCTTTAAAATGCTACTGATAAATCTTTTTCTCCTCGGAGGAAGCCTTAATAAGAGTAGGGAAATACATTCAACAATCTATATTTCCTTTATTAGCTATTATGCATCTATTGGCAAATATTTATCAAGAAGAGGGGGTTAGTACACCACACTTCTCATGCCAAATCCAACCCATCACCCACTTTTATAAATAATGTTTTATTAAAACATAAGTGCACTCATCCATTTATGTACCATCTATTAATGCTTGAGCGCTTCCATAGCAGAGCTAACCTTCTGACCTATAAAACCAAACACATTGACTATTTGGCTTTTTACAGAAAAAAAAATTGCAAACCCCGACCTAAAATCCTTAACCTATACCTCTTACTGAAATAGTACGTTTTATAGATAACTTACTTTATAAAGCAAGGAGTTTTTTCATTTGCCCCACCGAATTAATTATATCTACCCAGCTTCAGAAGGCATCCCCTAATTGCAACATGCTATGATTTGGTGAATAAATTCCTATTCTCGGTATAGTTTGAGCAACAATAAAACCTTTATCTTGAGTCCCTTCTTATCCCATTTCCCCAGCTATGGAAAATGGTAATACTCATTCTTCAGGCATGTTTTTAAGATCAAAGAAGATAATACGCACTTGTAAAGAATTCTATTGTCTATGACCATTTGGCTTCGACGTCTTGTTTTCTCCATTTCCAGCCGAGCTGGCTGTAGTCATAACTTGTTTTTGTTGCTACTCATGGGGCAGTCTGGCTAGCCTGATCAGTCATTTAGTTAGTGTGCCGCTGCCAATTTATTCCTGGAGTGTACATCTTTAGTATGGCTTATTACTGTCCTCATCTTTTCTGCCCACTCATGATTTCAATCCACTTGCACCGACTGCCTTTCTCACACTGGGTTTTATCTGATGCCTCAGATGTATCCACATGTGAAAAATACATACTGGTTTAGGGGCACACTTAAGAGGGACACTGGGTAAGTAGGGAGGTCAGCGCTTTCCATTTTGATGAGTTCTAACAAGGTTGTTAACTTTGCTCCCTTTTATTTTCATAGAAATTTCCATATTATCTGGTCCAGTGGCCTTTAGTATTTTTTAAAGCATATAAGCCCTGCTTCAAGTGAAATCTTTAGAGGACACCTACCGTAAGAAGCAATCATAAAAACGCGGAGAGCATGGGAGCAGTTAAAATTGGAGATGAGAGGTAAACGGAGGAATGGGGACATATTGGGCGGGGCGCATCTATCACTCAGAGCAGAAGGGGCGGCTCCCCAGAGGAGACGATGAAGCCTAGGTTCCGGGTTTGTGTGCTCAGTTGAAGTCCAAGTCACTATTCATTTCAATTATTTCAGGCCGAAGTAAATAGGAGGGCCCACTTTTTCACCACAGCTACCAAACAAGGCAAATACCAGGGAAAGTTTCTGGAAAGCCAGGCCTAACAAGAAGGTTGCAGTGTTCCTTAAGATGAGATTCAATGGAGTGCTGCTTCACTTGGCTTTTATAATTTTTTAAAATAATTCTTTAATGTTTTTAATTTATTTTTGAGAGAGGGAGAGAGAGAGAAAGAGAGACAGACAGACACAGAGAGAGAGAGAGAGCGAGCGAGCCGGGGCAGAGACAAAGGAATACAGAGGGTCCAAAGTGGGCTCTGGGCTGACAGCAGAGAGCCCCATGTGGGGCTCAAAGCCACAAGTTGTGAGATCATGACCTGAGCCCAAGTCAGTCCCTCAACAGACTGAGCCCCTAACTTGGCTTTTTAAAATTGATTTTGAACTGTAGCAGGCCACTGTACCATAGTGCCACATCTACTTTTTACAATTCTGCGGCTGTACCAATGTTTGACCTTGCACTGACTGATGCACAACTGGGAGAATAAATAAAGCTCAATAGTTACACTGTGGGAGAAACAGGCCTATCATCTCAATTCCTTTCCTTTTTTTCTTTTTTTTCTTTCCTTTTTTTTTTTTTTTTTTTTTTTGTTTTTTTGTTTTTTTGTTCCCATGGCCCTATCTTCCAGGGGAAATGCAAAGAAGAATGAGAAAGTGGTGGTGGTGGGGGAACTACTATATACCTCTTTTTACTAAAATCACTTCAATAGCCTCAAGGTTGGTACTAAGCATTAAGGGTGCTATTATCTAAGACTGAAGTCGACACACATAGCTGTAATATGAGATTTGAATGTCGTACAAGAGAAGAAAGAAAGGGGAAAGAGGTTTGCCATTGAATTGCAGTTAGAAAATACACTATAAGAGTATGAACAGTGTGGCAGAATGGAGTCCATCGCGTCATCTGCACTACTAAGATCAAGTATATTTAACATAAACGCTTAAAGATAGGCATGGAATTTAGGAAGATACGGTCTCGGAACCATGCCGTGTCCACTAAGTATTATCTGGTTGTCTTTGGGATAACATCTTTCTCTAATCATTACTCTCCTCCTATGGTGAAAAAGAAAATAATGTGCTACCTATCTCGTAAGGCTGGTGTAAGATAAAATGGAAGGATGCACAAAGAATATTCAGCAACAGGCCTGGTACGGGGCAAGGCTTTAATGCATGTTAGCTATAAGATAAATACCAGGTATGTTTAGGTCAATGAAAAAGCCCGAGGGAATAACTGAAATGAAACAGGTATTATTTTTGAAAAAAAAGCTATGATATGCCTGGGTATTACTGCAGTGGAAGCTGACTGTGAGGCCTCTGAGACCCTCTAACAGAGTTAAACACGAAGTGACAATGTTGTTTTGCCTGCTTTACATCAAACCTTTGTTGTTAAAATAGCTTTGCCTCAATATGCTCAATGTGAAGCATTTATTCACTCAGATAATAGATACAAATCCATGCATTCACATATTCCTTGGAGTCAGAGATCAAGATGGAAATCCCCAGAATCATAGAGATTTGTGTCTATAAACTTGCTTATTATATTCTCATCCGAGGAGGTTAGAAGTGATAGTGTCAGCTTTTTAGCCAGAATCTTTTCATTACTTATCCCTGTTGGGGTTGCTGCACGTGCTGTGAGTGACCTCCAGAGATCTGCGAGCGGTGTGCAGAGAGCACAGTGAATCTGAAAGCTTTATTAGAAAAGTTTGTCTTTCAGATGGTGGGGGTGGATGTCAGCCGTATTGGAAAAAACAAAATTTCTTGTGAAACTGGGTCCTGACCTTGAAAAAAACTCTCATTCAAAGCAAACAATTCAATTCTGAGCTACGTCCTTATTTGTTAAACACGGAGGGCAGGCTCAGTAGAAAAAGGCACATTTTACCTTAAATAAATAAAAATTGGTAAGAAAAATAATAAGGCTGGGGTGCCTGGATGGCTCAGTCAGTTAAGTGTCAACTGTGGCTCAGGTCATGATCCCATGGTTTGCGGTTTGGAGCCCCATGTCGGGCTCTGTGCTGACAGCTCAGAGCCCGGAGCCTGCTTCAAATTCTGGTCTCCCTCTCTCTCTGTCATTCTCTCTCTCTCAAAAATAAATAAACATTAAAAAAAATAATAATACTAAAAGAAAAATAATAGGGCTTCTCTTTTGATCTTGCTGTACTTAGTAAGCCAAAAAGTTTAACACCAGATCAGAGTCAAGGAAAAAATACTAGTACAGAAGAAACAACTTTTAAATTCACTTTGAGGAGTAAAACTACCTCCTCCACTTATAATCCATAGTGAACACTATAGGAAGTTTATTTATATATTTTATTCAAAAATTTCTTCAAGAATAAAGAATAACCTTGACAAGCTGAAGTGACATCAAAGATTGACTAATTTATAGTATTTAGTTCCTGCTTTTTTAATGTTGGAGAACAATTATCTTTTTGAAGTTATGATAATTATCTCAGAAGCAAGAATGGAGGGCATTTTAATTTTGACTTTTTATTTTCCTATTGTAGGTCTATATTACATTTTAGGCACTGGTGTAGTCAGTGCTGATGGCACTTTTTCTTAAATATTAGAATAGGTAGATTGAATGCCTATTTAATGAACTCATCATGGACTGGCAAGCACTTGGAAGATGAGAATAAAACATATTTTCTCAAAAAATGTTCATGATGAAAGAAGGAATTAAGGGTATATATTTAAAAGGGAGGTAGCATGTTACAACATTAAGTACAGATTCTCAATTTGTATATCAAGACATGGTCAAGAATGAAAGTTAAGGAACAAGATGGGGGTGAGATTTAGCCTGCAGGATGTGCATCAAAGCCACAGTGTATCCATATTTGATCAATACTACAGTCTTAAAGAAACGGGATTTATCACTGAGAACATGAGGATAAACATATCTGTCAGCTGCATCTAAACAGAAAAAAGTATTTATTGGTATTTAAGAATACTGACAAGCACTGAAATTAGACTTAGCAGATGAGGGTTTGAGTCCTGATTCAGCCACAAAAGAGCTGGACAGGCATATAATCATTTAATCTCCTTGGTATTATAATTACACAGAAGGATGACTTATTTGATACAATTCAAAAATAAATGTACTATTCATTTGGTCAGAATATATTAGTTGAACAGCTACTACATGCTAGTCACAGAATAAAAGTCACATATACAAGAGGGTACATATACGTTGATAAACAAGATATAAAACAGGATCGTCCTAGAACTTACAATCTCTTAGGAAAAGAAAAACAATTACATAAATAACTTAGAAATCAAAATAATTATAAGGATATGAAAGAAAAAAATTATGCTTTTGGATTGTGTAATAAGAGGCTCAAGAAAGAGTTCAGCGGCATAAAAGATACAACTGAGATATAAATAAAGAATAAGGGGAGAGGTCATCCAGGTAAGAGAGTAGGAGGGGGGAAACCCTGAGCCCAAACATGTCAGACAATTTGTCAGGAAGACAGAGACATCCTAAAGGAACCAAAAATGTCAGAGAGGCTAGGCTTTGAAGAAAAAGGTAGACAGTGGAACAAGAAAGGTAAACAGAGGAACCATTATGTAAGACCTTGTAGGACATGTTAATGATCTGGGGATTTATTCTAAAAGCAATGGGACACTGCTTAAGGATTATAATAAAATGAGGTTTACATTTTGCAGTATTAATTTTGTGGAGCATGTTTATATAGGAAATGAATTAGAGAGAGTTAAGTAAGATCTGTTAGGAGGCCAGTACCCAGGAAAAATTTGATGGTGGCAGAAGGGATGGAGATGGCTAAAATAATGTGGGAGATGTTTAAGCAACGTCAGTAGGACTTGGTGGTTGATTGGACATGAAAACCAAAGGAGAAAGAGATATTCATTTGTGATCACTTACTGGTACTGGCTTGAGTGAATGGTTGGGGTAATTTTCTGAGACAGGGGACACAAGAGAAGAAGACGGGATAGTAAATTCACTCATTTAATTTTGGATATGGTAGATTTGAAGACTCAGAGATACCCAAGTACAGATGCTGAGTGAGTTATTGGGCATATGGGTTCTTTTTCAGTCACTCTAATAATACCACATCCCTCTACTGCTTTATCCAGGTTTGCTAAATTCAAGGTTGTTCTCAGGCATTATCTTACTTAGACATATAGGCAACATGTGACATGGTTTAACAGTCCTTCTCTTTAATCTACTTCCTTCACTTGGCTTCTAGGTTTCTGTCCTGGTTTTCCTCTTACTTCAATGACTACTCATTACTGTATCCCTGACCTCTTACTACTGGGGTCCTCCAAGGCTGCCTTTGCATATCTTTTCTAACAGCATTCACCCCCGGGCTTTCATTAACACAACCTCATGGCTCAGCTGTATGCTAAGAATTGCATATTTACATCTCTAGACTGGATCTTCCTTCTAACCTCCAAGGCATATATATCTCTCTATCTATTCTACATCTACATTTGGATAACTCGTAGGCATATGTAACTTAATTTGTACAGCATTATTTTTTTATATTGTCTCCCACCACTCTGTACCTCCTAGCATCTGCCCGAACTCAGTAAATGACACCATTCTTACAAGTTTTCTCATGCCACAAACCTCATCATTTCCCATTGTCAAATCTGTCAACAAATCCTGCTGGCTCTAGCTTCTAGACACATCCATAACCTGGTCACCTCTCATCACTTCCACTGCCCCTGTTTTGGACAAAACTATCATAGTTTCTCATGTAAATTATTCAATTAGTCTCCTCACTGATTCTCTCTTGCTTCTCCTCTAGTCTTTCAGTTTATTCTTTTTTTAAGCTCTTTTTTTAAATGTTTATTTTTTTTTGAGACAGAGAGAGAACCAGAGGGGCAGAGAGAGAGATAGAGAAAGAGAGAAAGAGAGAGAGACAGAGAGAGAGAGAGAGAGAGAGAGAGAGAGAGAGGAACAGAGGGTCCAAAGTAGGCTTCAATCTGCCAGTAAAGAACCTGCCACGGGGTTCCAACTCATGGACCGCAAGAGCATGACATGAGTTGAGGTCGGTTGCTTAGTTGACAGAGCCACTGAGTGCCCTTCCTTAGTTTACTCTTAACACATCAAGAAATGTTTTGCCAAAACATATGTTCAATGTTCTCCCTGCTGGGCTCAAAAGCTCCTATTGGCTCTTCATCTTACACAAAGTCAAACTCAAAGTCAAAGTCATCCCAGTGGCCTTTATTTTTCTTTTTATTTAATAGTTCACTGTCAAATTGGTTTCCATATAACACCCAGTCCTTCTCCCCACAAGTGCCTCCTACCATGACCATCACCCCCCTCCCCCTCCCCCTTCAGTCCACGGTTCATTTTTAGAGGCAAGGGAATCAAGAACAAAAATGAACTACTGGGACCTCATCAAGATAAAAAGCTTCTGCAAGGCAAAAGAAACAATCAGAAAAACTAACAGGCAACCGACAGAATGGGAAAAGATAGTGGCAAATGGCATATCAGATAAAGGGCTGTTATCCAAAATATACAAGGAGCTCACTAAACTCCATACCCAGTGGCCTTTAAAGCTCTCTTCATGTAACTGTATCTTGTAACTGCTATCCTCCTCACTTACTGTGCTCCAGAAACTCTAGTTCTTCCAATATTAATCATGCTCCCATTTCATGGCATTTGCTAGAAGGCTATCCCTGGAATGGTGCAGCCTAGAATGTTCTTTCCCCAGAAGTTCACATGGCTCACATTTTGACCACATTCAAGTTTTCATATAAATTTCACCCTTCCAGTGAAGTTGTCTCTATCAGGCCCATCCTCATACTCCATACCATATTCCTTACACTCTTTCCTACCTTATTTTCCATTGTAGTTATCACTTTATAACAAGCAATCATGTTGTATGATTTTCTTTATTGCCTATCCCCACAAAACATTAGCTTCAGGAGGATACAGATATTTGTTTATTTTTCTACCACTGTATTTCTGAATTAATGTACCAACCCAGAACTCAAAAGAGGGGTGCAGATTTAAAGAATGTGAGAAACTTTAATGTAGAGTTGGTAACTGAAACCATGCAGTGGGATCAGATCACCCAAGAGATTAAATAATGTGGAGAAGCAAGCTTGCATTACTTCAAAGATTTAAAAGCCACATTGAGAAGGTTGAGCCAGCCAGGAATTGGAAAAAGAGTAGTTGGCAGAGGTAAGAGGAGCCAAAGAATGGTGTTCTGTATTGGAAAGAAGAAATGTTTCAAAACAGGAGTGATGGGGTGCCTGGGCGGCTCAGTTGGTTAAATGTCCAACTCTTGATTTTGGCTCAGGTCATGACCTCATGGTTCATGAGTTCAAGCCTCATGTCAGGCTGTGCACTGACTGCACCAACCCTGCTTGGGATTCTCTGTCTCCCTCTCTTTCTGCCCCTCCCTTGCTTATGCGCTCTCTCTCTCTTTCTCTCTTTCTCTCTCTCTCTCTCTCTCTCAAAATAAAAAAAAATATTAAAAAAAAACCCAGGACTGGCAGCATTAAATGCTACTCAGAGTTTAAATAAGATGAGGTTTGAAATAATTTTTTAACATAGAGGTCATTTCTGGCCTTAAGGCATTTATCAGTGGTCTGATGTTAGGATACAAGACTGAAGTGGGGTTGGGAGATAGATTCAGGAATGAGGAGGGCTCTTTCTAGGACAATGGTTGTGAATGAGAGGAAAGAGATTTGTGAGTGCTGGGAGGACACTATGGTTGAGGTAGGATGGGAAAAACGTGGTTGATGAAATTATGTGAGGGTCAACTTAAAGATACGTTATATTGCAAGGAAAACTTTTTTTGGATGTTCTAGTATAGAATGACACACCTGGCTAAGGTAAAATGGCAGAAAAGTACCAGGTACTCGAATAGTTGTCACATTTATCATGAGCTAGTAGTACGTAACAGCAGGAAGAATGATATCATCATACAAAGGTTGGAAAAGGGTATGGAGGCTTTGTGATCTGATTGAATCCAGAGTAGAGCAGTAACTATGGAACAGGGTCCAATTCTGAAGCCTACAACAGAAGAACAACGTGGGAACACACTCGGGGAGGAGAAGGGGGGCCCACAGAGATGTTTAAACATTTGAGAAACAGCTTTATTTTTGTTGACAGGCCATGGGCACTCATCTAATTTATGCTAAAAAAGCTAAGTCTGAAGGGAAATTAATAACAGACTTCTAAGGATGTCTAATGAAGTGAGCGGAAGTGTTGTTTTCCTACTCAAAAACAATTTAGACAGTAGCTGGCACATGGGATAAGCAGTTGAAAGGTTGTCCTGAGTATGATAGCAGTGGCGGACTCTGTCTACTCTCGATTTTGTAAGAAGAGAGTAGGCAGTTAACCTTAAGATTGCTTCTGAGAGAGAGAGCCTTTCCTGAAGACAGTGGAGAAGAATGAATGACCTCTCAAAGACCTTTCAGATCACAATCTTAGAAACTACAATTTAAGGGCAAACTGCTACAATTTCCTTTGGGAATCCTCTTTCTGTGAGGGTAAAGTTATACTCGCTTTCAAAATGATTCAGCAACATTTTGGAAAATATTAGGAATACATGGAGAAGTCTTACTTTTGTGGGCTGGGGGGGCCCTATGCTCATGAATATGTTTAAATAATTTTAATTTCTACTTGATAATAGCTTGAGGGGAAATTCAACAATCCCACATACTCTGTAGTGATTTCCAGCACATATCCTTTCTTGGAAGGAGTTAAATAATATAAGAAGGCTAAGGTAATTTTACTGAAATGAACCCTTTATTTCTGTTAAAACGCAGGATGCATGGGTAACTGAAAAATGTCTTATGCTCAGAATACTTTATTTAACCATTGATATTATTCTCCTCCTCCTCCAGCGCACGCGTGTACGCATACACACACACACACACACACACACACACACACACTTCCAGGAATGCTTCCAACAAGCATTGGAAATGATGGATTAGAACTTCTCTTCCTCTGCCAGTTCAGACCTCAAAGCTTGGCCCCAACCAGACATGGTAACCAAGCAATAAAACTGCCAAAAGGTTAAGAGAGGGAGAAGGAAGAGAATGTCATCTTCACAAAAGGGATAATTAACATCTGAATACTCTAGTTTCCACTCCCTTGCACATTAATGGGAGACACCACTCTCGCATCCGCCCTGTTAACTGGGACAGGGGACTTGCCTCCATTAGAAAGATCTCCTGATCAATGTGAGCAACACCAGGGCCTCCCCAGCCAGGGCTTACTGCTGTCACTTCCCCTTGTATGGTGTGACAACGTCTCATCGTACTTCAAGTACCCTCAACCCCCCTGCACCTCACTGATGGATACAAATATGATTTGTTTAATTTATTGCTGCCAAGAGTTGGAGGGTCTCTAGTTTCTCAGAGATTTGAACTGTCTTGAGGATGGTCTAAGATTAATTTCTTATAGGGGCGCCTGGGTGGCTCAGTCGGCTAAGCCTCCGACTTCAGCTCAGGTCAGATCTCATGTTGGTGGGTTCGAGCCCCGCGTCAGGCTCTGTGCTGACAGCTAGCTCAGAGCCTGGAGCCTGCTTCCGGTTCTGTGTCTCCTTCTCTCTCTGACCCTCCCCCTCTCATGCTCTGTCTCTCTCTGTATCAAAAATAAATTAAAAAAACATTAAAAAAACTTTAAAAAATTAATTTCTTATAACTGTTACTATAATTGATGAGGGGACTTCACATTTTTGGTACAAAATCTTACTCCTGGTGTATTAGACTTGGAGAAAGTTTTTAAGGTTTAAAGGGTTTAATTATAAAGCTAATAATGGTATATGTGTGTCTTGGTGTATTCAGTAGAGTAATAATCATTTATTGAGGCAGAGAGAGCCTTGGATCCATTGGAGCTAACCTAAAGGTACAGCCAAAGCAGAGGTAAGCATAGGAAACAGGGCAATCAGGGAAGGAAATGAATGGGTGGCATGCCTCCTTGTGTTTCTGAGAATGATGGGGACCCAAAAGGTAAGAATGTGAGAACTGACAGCTTCCTTCCTTTCATCAGTCATGATCGTTGTAGATAAAGGCCATTTTCACTACAAATTAATCATTTTATCCCAATTTAAATTAAACAAATAAATAGTGGTATGCCAAGATTAGATTTAGGCTCCAATTAACCTCATGCTTTTATCAAACTGCCTAGACATTTGAAGTTTTATTGAAATAGCTTTGGAACACTTTAATTCAACTGCAGAGAGGCAAGTGAAGTTCAAAGTGTATAAATAACCTTCTATGTGAGTATTTGATATTTAAATATAGCCTTCAAAAATTTGAATGAAGATAAATGAATCACTGCTTCAGATACGGTGTTCTGATTAATAGCATAAGCTTTGGAATCACAAAGACCTAACCTTGAACACCCACTCTGATACTTACTCGCTTTATAGCTTTGAACAAATTATTTAATCTTTTTATTTTAAAGTAGGCTTCACACCCAGTGTAGAGTCCAGTGTGGGGCTTGAACTCATGACCCCAAGATCAAGAGCTGAAATCAAAAGTTTGAGGCTTAACTGACAGAGTCACCAAGGTGTGTCCCTATTTAATCTTTCTGACCCTCGATTTTCTCATCTGCGAAATGGAAATCACAACACAATTCGTTCAAAAGATACAACAATGGCACTAATTCTATGACTTGTATTAAATGTGTTTCCCCTGGAGTAGAGCCTGAGGCAGGAATTTGAGGACAAGTCGTTTCAAAAAGCTGTGCTGGAGTAAGAGTAAGGAAATGAAGAGTAATGAAGAGTCACCCTGTCCTACCCAGGAAGTGAGGAGGAGATATTTATCCATCACCTCCTGTCCACTAGTGGTTGAGTGCCATTCCAGGGATGTCTTCTCCCCAGCATTTCCACCCTGCTGTGCAAGCAGGTGAGCTTCTGTGGAACAGAGTGCCTAGGCAGAACCACAGGTACTTGAATTCAGAAGCGTTGAGGTTGATAGGAAGGACTAGGGCTGGATGCTATGAGCAGGGCACTCGGGGTCAAATTTGACCCACCTGCCCCTTTTGGGTTTCTGTAAACAAAGTGTTAATGGACTCCAGCCATACCATTGTCTATGGTAATCCTGCTTTTAATATACAATGACAAAGTTTACTGCACGACCCACAAAGCTGAAAATATTTACTATCCGGCTCTTTACAAAAAGTTGGTAGCACAACTGAGATTAGAATTTAGGCTTCTTGACCTCTAGTGCAGTACTTTTGTAATTACACTTGAGACTTGCTCTCTCCAAAATTAATTACAGGAAGGGATGGTGTTACCAGTGTTTAATCAACTAGAAATCTCTATTAATGGGCACTTCTATGTGTCTATATATACCATGCTCATTCATTTCATAGTTATTACCCTGGGACATTTGAAGAACTCCAATATCCTGATTTGGAGTCTTCACATTGGTATGTTCTATATGCAATTTATTTCAAAAAATGCTAAATCGGGTATTGTGGAATGTAAATGTTCCCAGACCCGGCAGCTTGTGGATAAGAAAGGATTCGTGTTGACATTTACAACCAGATTTGCTGGCTCTTTGCCTCCATCTGCCATGCAGGCCTTCAGTCCCATGAAAGTCCTATCTACCTAAATGTTTCTGAGACTCTCTAGGGGAGTCTTGTATCAGCATGACCATGCTCCCCGACGGTCTCCAAGCTGCTGGGCTAGGCCAATACTGCTTGGACTTAGTATGTTGTCCATCTTCTTGATGTTTCAACCTACAAAGTTCTTGAAATTTTGAAATTCTTGAGCAGCAGCGGACTGAAGTATCATGGAGTTCCCTTTGGCCTCCACAGCACTGGATGTAACTTAAATTCCACTCCATGCTGCATGGAGGGAGATGGATGAAGTTCTTTTTGTCACCATCCTGGGCTATGGCAGTAGTTCTAAAAGTACAGTCCCAGGAACAGTAGCAATAGGACCACCCGGGGACTTTTGAGAGATGCAAATTCTCAGCCCTCACCCCAGATCTATTCACTTAGTAATGGTGGAGTTGAAACCTAACCATCTGTGCTTTAATGTGAAATGGGTAATTTTTAAAAATGTTTATTTTTGAGAGAGAGAGAGAAAGAGAGGGGGTGCAGAGAAGGGGCAGAGAGAGGAGGAGACACAGAATCCAAAGCAGGCTCCAGGCTCTGAGCTGTCAGCACAGAGCCCCAAGTGGGGTTGAACTTACAATCCGTGAGATCATGACCTGACCTGAAGTCAGATGCTCAACTGACTGAGGCACCCAGGCACCCCTAAAATGGGTGATTTTAATGAAGGTAAAGCTTGAGAAGCGGTAGCAGAGGACATTGGACCAGACCAACATTTTTATCTTGGCTCCCCCCTCTTTTCCCCCAAAGTACTGTTCTATGTGAAAAGATGGCCACAATAAAATATCCCATCCTTCTTTGCACCCCCTTTGCAATGACATTGCAGCTCTGTGTCAAGAGGTGGTCTATCTCTCCATCCCCTGAATCTGAGCTGGCCTTACCACTTGCTCTGCCAAAAGAATAGAGCAGAAGTGATGTATGAATTCCAGAGTCTAGGCAACAAGAGATCTTGTGGTTTCCACTCTTACCCTCTTGAAACACTGGCCTGAGAATGCCATATAATGGAGAAGAAGAGGTTTTGTGAAGAACCAAGGTTCTCTAGCCAACAGCCTCTATCATATATTCGTGTGAGTCCATTTTTGACCATCTAGCTCCTGTTGAGATGCTACAGAAAGGAATACACAGGACCGACCTCCACCCAGACCTTCAGAATAACTATCCAGCTCATCACAGCCCAACTGCAGACCCACAGAATCAGGAGCAATTAAATACCTCCTGTTTTAAGCCATTACATTTGTGGTGTTTTTAGGTAGAGATAGGTAACTGATATACTCAGGTATCTAAGTGTCAACAAACAAATTTTTCCTCCAGCATGCCTATTTATCCTGTAAATTGAAACAATTTATATGGCTCAGGGAGGACCACCTCATCATGTTATATAATTTAAGTAGGCTGCTGTGAGGGAGCTTAGTTTAGCATTTTTTAAAAAGTCCTTTGGGTCTCAGTTTCCACATTTATCAACAATATTCAGGCAGATGAAAATTTCAATGATTATTCCAGGTTCAGTGTTCTATAGTCCTAAGAAATTAAAATAGAATAAACTGATTTCTTCTACTCCTTAAGTAGAAAAAACAGAAACCTATCTCACTTTTTCCCCTCATACATCCAAGATTGAGTTAAATAGCATTAACTACTGGCTAGCAGCTTCCATATCTAGAATTTCCATTAGCTTCTTGGACAAAGAGATAGCACAGGCACCGCAAAAACAAAACAAAACAAAACACAACAAAACAAAACACAGGCTTTGGAGCCTGACATACTTGGATTGGAATCCTGGCTCTGTTTCTTCCCAGCTGTGTGGTCTTAATTTAGCTCTTTCCCTCTCTAAGCCTTGGGACACTCACCTTATCAAAATTGTGCATACATGTATTTTGCGATTAGTTTGAGGAAAAAGATGTATATGTAAAGGTGAGTACCACAATAAGAGTGCAATGGAAAAAACTTACTATGATGAATTACATTGTATTGCAACACAATACCTGAGATAATAATCACATATAGGAAGCATACTACAAATTAGATTTTCCTTTATTATATTCTGTTTATTCCAGATTATCTTTCTGGAAGTCAGGAAGTCAGGACTATAAACAATTCTGAATTCTGATGTTGAGACCACCACATTAAAGAAAGAAGAATGTTTTCTTTGAATAAGAGCAGCTCTGGATCTACCAGCCGCCTACTGGTTCTTTTCATCTAACATTATTGCATTTACCATTTTTGCTTTAGGCCCAGCTTTGTGTCAGTTTGCTACAGGGAATGAAAAGCCCCTGCTTTTGGGAAAACTCCTTTCTCTTTCAGTTCTTCTCCAGCTCTGACCCCAACTTCCCAGGCTCTCACCAGTTGCCGGGAGCTTGAGGGCTTCCCCAGATTCTCCCTACCAGTACCAACGTGACTGGGGGAGGGGAGGGAGGGTTGGAATCTGAGTCCGGGCAGAAGGAAGGAGGGGCAGAAGGAAGGAGGGCAGGAGCTGGGAAAGATGCTGCCTTCCACTGCTTCTTCCATGCGTCCTTTCACCCTCTGCTCTGGCATCACCTGTCTTTTTGATGTTCCTCTATCTTGTTCCACTTCAAGGCCTCTGCTCTGGCTGTTTTCTCTGTGTCTATGAGAGTCTGTTTTCCCAGATATATGCATGGCTCACATCCTCACTTCCATCAGCTTACCATGTTCTCAAATGTTCTCTCAGTAGAAAAGCTTTCCTGACCAAACTGCAGACAATCATGTCTTCATTCCCACCCCCTTTCTCTCTTACCCTGCCTGCTTGATCTCCTCGATTATATTTCTCCAACTCCAGTGCACATGCTGAGTCACCTGGGGATCCTATTAAAGTGCAGATTCTGACTCACTGAGTCTGGGGGACAGCGCAAGATTCTGCGTTTCTAACAAGTGTCCATTTGACATCATACTATAGATTACACTCCGGAACACTTGACAGAACTAAGATGGTATTTATTTTCTTCTTTATTTGATTTATTATCTCCGGCACCTAGTATGATGCCCAATACATAAAAATTACTCAACAAATACTTATCAAGTGAACAAATCACATATGATGTTGGAAATCGGAACTGGAATTTGGAATGTATTTTCCGTTATGAACATTATTTTTACATTTAGGTACTTCATACATTAAATAGATTTCTGTCTCCTGGCTTTAGAACCTTCCTACCATGTGGAAAGTGGCTCAAGTAGGAATATAAACCCATAATAATGTTCAGAGTTCAACAAATTTATAAACAAATCATTGGAACCCATCTTTTTATGGAGTTACAGAGTGAGGCTGAACATAGCAGAGAAAGTTAGAAAACAACTACCAATAAATGAGTATACAGGAACAAGCTATGCATATGTGCTGAGGGAACCAAAAATTATAGGTCATAAAAAGAAATAAACCTGATATAATTACTTGAATATAAACCTTGATATGGCAATTGTAGTGTCCCAGATTGACAAAGAAAAACAAAACAAAACAAAACAGGAAAAGGAATGCTTGCACTTCTTTTTCAAGTTTCTAGTGTCATTAAATGTAACTCTGATGACTACTCAAAAACCCCGGGGGGCACATGAGACACAGTGTCCCCAGATTCTATGGCCTCTTTTAACCTGAGCGCTATTTATGTCTTCTATTGAATTATCATTGTGCTACCCTAGTGGTGGTATTTCTAGGGGGCTGTGTTTTTTACTTGATATAAAATAAAAATCAACTTTACTTCAAGAATCAGTCACCATGCTTCCATACTTCAATCATTTGATCTTTGAAAAAGAGACATGGCAAAAAACAAAGCACTCTTCCCTCCTGAGATGTTTTTAGTTGTGCCTAATTATAGAACTAGAACAGCAAAATTTTCTGGCTCCCTTCCCCTGAGATTCAAAGCCAGCATTGACAGTGCCATGAGATTTGATGCATACCTTCCACTAACAAATGAATAAGAAGTGAAATAAACTGGAAATATTCAGTAAAAACAGAAGTCAAAGCTATGGCTAAGTGAAGAAACATTCCTTCCCAAGTCTGCTTGTGGTAGTCATGGTCTAGTTTTCTTTTTCTCAAACCACACATGGAAGAGCTCTTAAAATTGCTGTCAAAAGGGACAGGGGGAGATTCTAGGAGGATTCCCTTGATCTGTATCAGCATATTTGAATAATACTAACTAAATGATATAGGCTTCATGGTGATGGAATCCTCATGTATTCAGTGTTGGCTTGTACTCAGGTCTATTCCACCCTGATCCCCTGCTTTTCAGGGTCAACACACCCAACCCTGCTGCCTGGAATGCCGGTTGTTGATGGTATTCCTTACTAGGGATTGCTTTTGGCCCCAGAAAAACTCCGTTTTATCCCACTAGTCAGCTGAAAGCTGGACAATGACTGGCTGGTTTGGGAATACAAAGGCCACCCCTCTCCCTGCAATCCAGGACAGCCCGTAGGGCCAGCCCAGCTCTAAGGCTCCCGTGGATATGGCTGAGGTCTCTGTTATGGTAAAATGACCCTTAACCTTGTTCACTGTCTACTCCTGTGTACCTCTCTTTGTCATCAGTGTATCTCTGGAGAACACACCCCAGTATATATTTGTCATCTGGCAATCTGGATCAGAGTCTGTTCCCAAGGAACCTACTCTAAGGCATTTTGCATAGTAAATAACACTAATGTTTACGACTATTTTGTAATTACAATTTTTCCCTTATATCCAGAGATCACCCCACTATTGTGCTTCTG
Source organism: Suricata suricatta (assembly GCF_006229205.1). Lineage (NCBI taxonomy): Eukaryota > Metazoa > Chordata > Mammalia > Carnivora > Herpestidae > Suricata > Suricata suricatta. The sequence continues at coordinate 25,695,909 of NC_043717.1, forward strand.
AGCAAAGGGCGATGGCCAAAGAGCATGTGATTCAGCATACTTACAGGCTCCCACAGTGGTCAGTCCAGGAGCTGGGCCAGGCTGTTTTGCCTTGAGCTCTTGAAGTAAGTGGGTTACCACCTTCCAGTCGGAGCTCAGATCTTCAACCTTTCTCTGTAGAAAAGCACACATGTTATTTATTTGATTAACATCTTGAAGAATAATTCATGATGTTATTAATTCATTTTGTGAATTTGTTACTGTGTTTCTATTGTAGTTTACTTCTAAATTAATTTTTCTGGGTAGAACTCCTTGTGTAGGTATTATAATTATTTTAGCCAACCACCTTACAAATATTTATTGATTGCATTCAGCTGCATTCAGGCTTTTGCTCCAGGCACAATTTCACTGAAAGGAAGTCGAGTGTAAACCTTAATGAGAAGAAAACAAACACACAAACAAAAAACATTGTCATCTCAGCAACTGTCTTGACCTTCTTAAACAGTATCTAGTGTGTCTGCATAGGAGAATTATCCAGCATATATTAAAAGATATCGTGATATTGCTGTTCACCGCAGATCAATTATATTAGAGCCTCTTGAAGGGAGAGGGTGTAGTACACTTGGGGATATGACACTTAGAGTTCACTTCAAGGAAGGACACTTATCCCAAATGGTGGAAAAGATGTCAGTGGTCCTTTAGTGACTTTCTTGGCTGCAGAGAGCTGCCTTGTGCAAGAGCATGCCCTTCCCAGGGCAGCCCTCATTCAAGGACTCATCAAATGGATGGTATCAAGGGCCAGCCGATGTTGCTCAAAGTAGGATAACTGTGAAGTGTCATTTCAGCTCCAGAGTTCCAGTGGATTCACCAAGCCTGTGTATGGCCAGGAGTGTGCTGGTGTATGTTAAACAACCAGCTCTCTGGGAAAAAAAAAATCCTAATTTTTGTGTTTGCCAATTTCAGTGGTGTAAACACACTTACACTAGCCAATTCTGAGTTACAAAGATATCCAGGGGCTCCTAAAATGCTGGAAGATGTGATAATAGACCCTCATGAGCAGATGCAAGCTGGCCCCTGTACACCAGTGGTTAGCCATATGGTTACTGACTGCCCTCAAAATGTGAACAGAAGTCATACATGTTGGTTCTGGGTTGAGGCTTTTACACGTTGAGTGAGACTTCTCTACCTGTTATCTGGCTGGAAGCTGAGAACACTAGGGTCCTAGGAAAAACCTTCTCAATGAATGGGGGGGAGGGTTCATCCTAATGGTCTGGAGCAGGAGTGCTCATGCTTTGAGAGCATCAGAGTCCCCTGGAGGCTTTGTGAAACCAGGATAGCTGAGTCATAGCCCCAGAGTTCTAGATTCAGTATATCTTGGGTAGGACCCGAGAATTTGCATGTCTAACAATGTTCTAGTTGATGTTGATGCTGATTGTCTGAAACCAAAGCCTAAGGTGATCATTCTACCTAATGAGTTATCTAAGTATCTCCCGTGGACTAGGTAGATAAGCACCATCCTTGAAAGAAGAAAACAGGCCCTTACCTCACTTTCTCTGAGACTTAATTCTCTCTTTTTTAAATTTTTTTATGTTTTTTATTTATTTCTGAGAGACAGTGCAAGCAGGGGAGGGTCAGAGAGAGAGAGAGGGAGACACAGAATTCGAAGCAGGCTCCAGGCTCCGAGCTAGCTGTCAGCACAGAGCCCGATGCGGGGCTCGAACCCACGAACTGTGAGATCATGACCTGAGCTGAAGCCAGACGCTTAACCGACTGAGCCACCCAGGAGCCCCTAAGACTTAATTCTCTTAAGAAATCCCATTTAAGAAAAGCTGCTAAAGGAATAAATACTAAAACAAATACTAAAATTTTATCACTTCCTAATTTATATCATCTATGCTCTTGTGGTTCTTCATGTCTATTTTATCTGACATGGTAGCAAGTCAGGGCTTTTAATTTTTTTAGTCCACAGTTCCTGTTGTTGAACATTTATTATCACATCAATGAATGTAACTCTTTATTTATTAAAACATAAGCCTTGAATCCAAAAGCAAACAAACCGTGCCTCTGATCAGCGAGGAAAACTATCATTGAAAGTCATGACACGTGGAAGATATTTTTCCATTCTGACCTCAGAGCTAAATGCTGAGAATTAAGTATGATAAAAGGCTAATAAGTTAAAACATATGTGGTCTTCTGATTCCCCTGCAAAGTTGCAGTGACTTCACAAGGACAGAATATTAAGAAAAACCATGCCGATAACAAAAAGTAGCAATAGATAGTAGAGAGGAGATAATAAACATAAAAGCAGATATTTAGAAAATGTGGTGGTCTTGGTCATTTATGGAAGGGATAACAGGGCAACATATGGTGAAGTCTCAACATACATCACTTAACTTATAGGAAGTCATCTATATGTGCTGAGATACAGAGAGTGAGAGATTGCAGACTGATTTAAATACTGCTGGGATCTGCCCGCCCTTTCACTCAATAAGCATATGGCTGCAGGGTGGCCAAGGAGAGATGGGAGTTTCCTATTCCTACTCTTGTCTTAGGCGCCATGCTCTTCTCCTATCATAAGCATCTCACTGCGTTCAGTTTGCTTCTAATACTTAAAGATCATATTTTTATGTTAGAACCTGGCTTCTAAATGCAAATTAACTACCTCATCTGGCTCGCAACTGAATGAACAGTGATCTGTGTTCAACTTCATAGTCCATGAGAGTCAGTGTATGATGTAACAGAACAGTAATTGATACTTACAAGATGCCCCTGAAAATAAAGAAAAATTTAAGCATTGTGCTTTAGAATCAGAAGTCCTGGTTTTCAGACTTAACTCATTCCTACAGCTTATGTGATTGTTGGCAAATCAGATAGGTCACTCCGGTTTATTGTCCTTGAAACGTGGATATAAGGCTACCACCTAACTCATAGCTTTGTTGGCGAAACTAAATGAGATATTTTATGAGAAAAGAACTCTGTGAACTGCAAAGTACTATAAAATTGTTGGTTAGTTATTATGCACTGCTTAATGAAGCAAAGTAAAAGCTGGTCAGTAAAATTTTTCATTAAGATATTAAAATAAAAATATTTCAATGCTTAAAGGACTAGATTTTGGTTATCGTAGAAATAACCTGTTTATATATTCAATTCCCTTTTATTAATGCATACATTCTGAATAGTCCATTTATTTATTCGAATGGTATCTTGGCCACTGTTATCTTTCCAGATGGTTAAATGTGTTACTATCATTTCAAACGCAGAAATTAAAAAAAAATTAAGCAGCACCCTCAATGTACCACAAACATCTGGGGATAGTACATACTGTCAAAATGCAGTGAGCTCAGAATTGTATATTCCCCAGACTTTCATAATGACTAGCAAATGACATCACATAAAATGGCTACAGATTTTGATTCAGCTGGTCACAGAAACACTCACAACTTATTCAAGTATCTCATGTACTTCAGAGTTGAATTCGATTATTTATATATTATGGAAGTTTGGTTGTTTGGTTTTGCTTTGCTTTTTGGTACTCTGACAAGCATCCAGATTTTCTCCTCTCTCATCCTTGCTCTTAGTCTGTAAACTTCTTTGAGGTAGCAGAAGACGCTGGGCTGCAGCAAGTAATGCGGTCTTCACCACATAACGCACTCGAAGTAGTACTGAATGCAAATTTATCAAAGGTCACGATTTCCTCATCTGGTTAATAATCTTTGACCCAATTTGAGTATATAAAATATATATCTAAATTTTGACATCTTTAAATATAAAGTCAGTGGAATAATAGCTATTAAGTCCTGTTTCTTTTTATTAGTTTATTTATTTATTTTGAGAGAGAGAGAGAGAGAGAGAGGGAGAGGGAGAGGGAGAGAGAAAGAGAACAAAAGAGAGCACGTGCGCAGCCAAGCAGGGGAAAGGCAGAGAGAGAATCCCAACCAGGTTCTACATGATGAGCCCCAAGCCCCATGTGAGGCTCAAACTCACGAACAGTGAGACAGTGACTTGAGCCAAAATCAAGAGTTGGAGGCTTAACCAAGTGAGCCACCCAGGTGCCTGTCAAGTCCTGTTTGTGATTAGATTTCCAGAATTTAAAACTTTTGAAGATGCTAAGTAACTTGCATATCTTAGGCTTTCTCCACAACTGTAGCAGATTCTTATTTTACTTAAAGGGAGAAACTTTGAGAGCATCTTTTAAAAATGGCAAACTGAGTTTTTGTTATGGGGGACTTTTGCAGCTGAGCATAATTTAGCGTTGTATATAATTTTCTTGGAAATAGTCATTATGGTTAAGACAATTATATCAATGTGAAATTTATTCTTTATTAAGAGCAGAAATTAATCACACGGAAACATGATTTGCGAATATAGCTTTCCTTTTTTATTTTAAAACAGAATATGGTTTTAAACTCTATGTGAGATAGGGATTTTCAAAATTTAAAAATGTAATATCTTTCTCCTGTGTCAATATTTGGCATGAAATTAACATCTGCTGCATAAATAAATGAATCCAACTATGGCTCTATATACACAAATGTGCATGTGAATGCCGTAATTGAAACATCTATGTCTCTTTGTCTGTCTTTATACATGCAATTATTACAACTGAGGGCCAGGGGTGAAATTCCAAGCTGTACATTCATGCCCAGTTCCAGCATGGCTACTAAGTCTAAATTGAGACTTTCCTTCCAAATATTTCCTCACAAAAGTGTTGAGTCCGATCCAACCCTCCTCATGTCTTTTCTGTGCCATTTGTTTTATTTGAAATGAAACAAAAGCTGCATAGTAGCCGGCAGTAACCTCAAGCGATGGGAATCTGGGAGGCTTATAGAAGTCATCTGACAGGATTGGTTAATAGTAATTTTTTAAAAAGGTAGAGGTTGGTAAACCATTATCAATTATTCCTAGGGTATACCCTCACACTGAGCAGTGGTGAAAGCCACTGTAAACAAGCCTGGTAAAGACAGTTTAGAAAAGCAAACTAGTAAGTTACTCTGATGGGGTGATCACTAATACATATCTAAGAAAAATGAAAAGATTTTCTTTCCTAATATCTTGTGAATGGGCAGTGAGCTCGGGGGGAAAACTCTCAGCGATAACATTGAGGAGGTAAAAAAAGTGGCCCTTTTGGTAGTTGGCAGCTAGCTAGGTGTGACAGCCCTGATTGAACATAAAGAACAGTCAGAGAAAATAAACTAGACACAGACGATGCCACCCAGCGCCATGTTTGTACAATACAGACACAAGGTCACTCTGCTACCACCAAAAGAACTAATATAAAGCACTGTTACTTCTTCAACAGGGACAGCTATGCCCTGCTTCCATTACCTTACCTTCTAGATAAAAATTATTAAAGATACCTAGTCATCACATTGACTCTGTTGACAGCATCTAACCCCAATGGGTTCCGATTCCCTAACGCCTCTTTAGAATCATCTCGCCTGCCGAACCCTATAAGCAGCTCTTTCTAACTCCTTCTACCTGAAAGGCACCACTGTCTCCTTGGGGAGATTTCTCCCTTGCTGCAGTAAGATAAAAATACGAACATTCAGATTATAGATAAGTTCCTAGTAGTCTTTGGACAGACAGCTTTAATAGCATTGTACAGGAATTCACACAGCATGCATACCTTAGAAGGAAGATGGTGAGCTCTAGAATTCTGGAATATACATACGAACAGTGTGAATGCACTTGTTTTATAAAATATAAATATGACAAACAGTACTTCTAAAAAGTGTGTTACTTTATAAAATGAGATTTAAAATATGGAAGTGCTGCTCAACTAAGAAATTAAATGTAATTAGACATTTGCAGTCTCATCCACATTTTTAAATATTTATAAGTTGCTCAGAAATCTACTATAAATTTTATTTTTCCAATGGGCAAGTGGGGCTCTCCTTATTTTCAAGCATATGTGATTAGCATTTATTCAACTTCTCATAGCCTAAAACTTTTCCTTGGGTGTAAAGCTAACTTATATTTAAAAAAAATGAAATTCTGCTACTTTTGTAGTAATAAACTTTAAAATCTCTTAGTAATCCTCCTCCCAACTTTTTCTATTACCACTGACATGGAAATCGTATTCACTAAATGACTGAGTCAAAATGGACCTATTCACTTTGGAGAGGGGCAGACTTGTGACTCTTATCTCTCTATTTATTTCTGATGTTAAAAACTGTACCAGGTACATGAGACCATATGCCTGACAAAGGATTCATAAAAGCCAGATATTGTTATGGTACTTGACTAGGCAACACTTTGACCAACAAGCTGTACCAAATAAAATTCTTCAGACACACATCTGTTATAAGTAATATATTGAAGATTATTAAGCAAAAAAAAATAAAAGCTAAGGAAGTTCTTGGAAATGTTACGATATTGAAATTAGTGGTAGAAAAAAACTTGTTGGGGAAGAAAAACAAGCTTAATCTGATTAATTAAAAACAAAACAGCTGGGAGAAGGAAACATCCCTGGTTGTGACGCACTTTAATCGAAAATGACTAGTGATGCTGTCATGTTGCAGCCTATATTTAGGGAAATGATACCTGGAAGCTTCTAATTGCCCTCTTGACCGTTTGTCTACAGCAATTATCTTGTGTTAAAGGTGGCGGTGGAACGTTTTGACCAAATACAGAAGGCCCCTAATACTTTACTTTTTCTGTTACAGTAAAAAAGAATTGACGATATTAATAAAATATATTATTAGATTCATGTTAACCAGATTTTTTTTTTTTGATAATCTAGAAAGGTAGCAAGGCAAACCAGCTAGTTTCATCTATCCACTCAGCAAGGAACCAAGACATTTAAAATTCCATTAATGCCCTTAGTTCTAATTTATGGACGGTGATGTAAGTACTTCAAACCACACACATTTTAAATATGTTAACATAAAGTGTAGTGTTCCAAGGCGAGTTAAAGCATGAGAACCAATAGAAGAAAATGTCTTCTAACTGCTTTAGTTCAAAGAGAGTTAAAAACACTTTAACAAAAAAACCTGTTATTATTACTTTTTTTTGCTAGTTGTCAATATTGTTGATACTGAAGGCAGCTGTTATTGCTGCTTTTAAACTGCAACATTACTCCGTGGGAAGTGGACCATATTAAAAAAATTCTATCAACAGCATTGTCATAAAATATTACCAAAGGGATAACTTAAGCAAAATGTTTATCATTTATCTAATTTATCTGACTTATCTTCAATAATTTCTGAAGATGAAGGAACCATATGCAAATCAAATGAAACAAAAATGTGTGTTTCTGTGTATGTGCATGGGTGTGTGTGCATGTGTGTTGAAGGGGGAGAGAGAAGAGATGGAAAGCAAAAGCAGGATGCTTATTTCTTCAGTCATATTCTAAAATTTTCCAGCAATGATGCATCAGAGATCTAGTGTTATGTTTATGTCATTAGTAGAAGGGAAATTCTCAAAAATTTTGGAAGAAGTGGGTTGGTCAGGAATGAGAAAAAAAGGAAACTAAAAATTTACTATCTTTGAAAATTAAAGAAATCCTAGTGACATTAATGAAGTGAAGGAAAAGGTGGAAAAGGTGAACAAGGATGAGCCCAGGTCCCAAAAAGAAAGCTTGGGAGGCGAGAGTAGGCACTGAACAGATGGCCTGTCTGATGCAGAATGTGGACCTGCCGATAGGCCATTTCCTAAGAAACAGAATCATTCTCTGCTGTGCCCTCAATTAGAAGGTCTACATGTGGAGGACATACAATTACACATTTAAATATTAGATCTTATATATACCCCATGAAGAAGTTTCATTTTCTTTTTTAAGAAGGTCGCTTTCTTCTTCATAATTGTTACCATTTTCAAATGAAACTTTCCCCCAAAGCAAAACCAAACTTTTTCCATGAAAATGTGCTGCAGGCTACTCAGACTCCTTTCACTTCTACTAAGGAGTGAGAAACCCAAAAGTCAGAGAGAAAAAGGCATTAGGAGTAGCACAATTTTTAAAATTTGGAGATATAAAATGAAAATTCTAAGAGGCTTTGTTTATGGACTCAGAGCAATGGATCACCCTTCAGAAAAATCATCTCATAAGCTTTAAAAAGCAGTTTTTGATCCAGGCAGAGATTTAAACAGTCCCTACATTTTGTTGCCTTGTACTGCAGGGTTCCGTATTCTGAACCATGAAGGAGTTTTTGAGCCTCTGGTGTTTCTGGCTACCACAACCCCCAGCTCATCTTCAGGTGTTTCCAAGGTCATGGTCCATATCAAACGTTGCATGTGAATCAACTCTTTCTCCACACCCCCACTCTCCCAAATCAATCTTTCCCTTTTGACTCTTGATTAGCAACTTGACGTGATTCTTCTCCAAACCCAAGGGATAAATGGTAGAAGAGGGATGAGTTTTCACTTAAGTTCTGCTTCTCCCAAATAAGCTGACTGATAAGGAAATGGGAAAGGAGCGAGGGAGGAAGACAGAGAGAGAGAAAAAAGAAGGAAAAAGAGGGCTGACTCTGTAAAGTGGTTTCAAGGAATGTAGATGAGGAAGAAAGTTAGCATCTCCTTGCTCTTTCTTTGATTTCAGAGAGGTAATTCCCCTTCTATATCACTGATGGGAAGGCAGAAAGTAAGTAATGCTCATTCAGACAGTTCTGGTCTCCAAGTGGCCCAGGATTTGAAGGCTTGAGTGGGAGGTGTGCTAAATTAGCAGCAACTGCTTGGATTGTTTACATATGATGAAAAAAATTTTCTCGACTTTCAATTAAGAATTTTCCCTCTCTCTCTCTCTCTCTCTCTCTCTCTCTCTCTCTCTCTCTCTCTCTCTCTCTCGCTTTTTTACAAAGGCACAAAAGTAAAGGACAATTTCAATGCTTCTTTGTAATTTGTAACAATCGTGCCAAACCCGGCATAGAGTCTTTGACTATCAAACAAGGGTAGACAGAGAAGACCTACGGAATGGTCCATTTGTATGTTTCACTGCTTGCTACCAGAGTCACTCTGATAACCAAGGAGAGTATCTGGTTAAGGACTGCCTTTCTGGAAAGCATCAGCAGAATCCCTGGACATTTGCTGCTTCCGGGGCCTTCTCCAGCTCTCCAGTCTAAACACTGAACACAGTGTTACTTCATGAGTATTATCACACTGGGCTTGGAACTGGATGTGAGTTATTAATGTTGTTTTGGACATAAGGAATGGTGACAAGGTATTCCTGAATAAATGTCTATCGGTACTTCCACACAAATCTGGGCCTTTTAGCATCTGGTCATTCTACATTATGTTTATGCTAAAACTTTACATTTACCTAAGGAAAGGGCCTTGTAACCTGTAAGGAAAACAAACACTGTTTTGAGCCAAGCATAAGCAGTGGCCTCAGAGACAGAGTCTAAGTCATGGTAATGTTGTTTGCAAGGACACACTAGTTCTGTATAATGAGGTTACTGACCTGCACGATTTGAGAGTAGTTTGACACATAAGGATGAGCTCACTAAATCTCAGCCTGCAATGTTAGGGAGAGAAACCGGGACTGATCAATAAACAGCCACCATTACCGGCTCTCGGGAACCTTCATCATCATGGGACCCGTTATAATTTTGGTCAGGTAGAGAAAATAAGGTAACCTATACCTAACGTCTGTTTATCACTGGATTCTCATTTGCAAATGGAAGCCATTGATTGGCCATTTTTCTTGAAAACCGAGCTGGCTTTCCATTTCTCTCCTCATGTAATAGCCTGCGAATAAACATATCCTAGACTGCAAAACACACACAAGGAAAGGAAAGAAGTCGAAAGCTTTCTCCCAGGCCTGCTTTTTACCAAAGAGAGAAGTAATTACATGACATTTCACTAAAAATTCTTGACCCAATAAAGTACTAAAGCCCAAATGCCAATTTTCCTCTTTCATAAGAAAAGAGTGTAACAGAGAAAAGAAAGGTCACGGACCATATTGTGATTCTTTACAGCTGTTGGAGACAGGCAGTATGATGCAGTAGCTTGATTTGAATTAAGCCAAACAATATGAAAAGCATCAAGGCTGGCGAGCAAAGCAATAAAGCCTCAAAGAATTTAATCTACCTTGAAGGTGGGACTACTTTCTGTATTGATGGCAGCACACCAGGACAGAAACGAGTCCTTTAATGCAATGACTCGTTAATAGCCTTAAGATCACAATATATAAATAGGATATGTTGATCACAAAGACAGTTCAGCCTCTGCCGTTGCAGTATGGATGATATGTCTTTACACGTTATTTCATTGATTATAAATAGACCACATCAATGGCAAATGTACAACAGGGGAAGCATAACCCATTATGAGGTAATGGATATCGCTTCATTACCTTCAATGGCTGAGTGGCTGGTTTTTCCTTGTACAAATGCTGCCCTTTAGACAAAATCCCTTCCACATCCGGCTGTTTAGCTTGAACTGCTACTTCAATTTCCTGGGGAAAAGAACACATACAGTGCAGATGAACTTCACAGTTAGCAATAAAATTACTAAATTTAAATATACCCTTGGAGACTCCACATGTATCACAGACCAATTTCTGCATGGTACGTAGGGGCACAAAAAGGTAAGTTTAGCACAGAGAAAAGAAAGACATGCATTTGGGAAACGAACTAAAGTTTAAAATATTTATCGGAAACCTTCTTGAATCATATCCTAATACTATCAAATAGAACCACAGACATTAGCTTTGGTTTTCAAAATCACTCAAATGCAATGAGAAATATGATTTAGGAACATGCTTAATATGGATAAGGGCTATTGTTAACTTCAGTAATCTCAGTAATCCTAATGTTCATTTTACTTTACAGACTTCTTATTTTAACAGGATTTTCTCTTGGGCTTTGGATCCAAAATTTCGTTTCGAAATAAAACCAAATAATTCTTTCCACATCACTGTCAAGATTACGTCTCTTTCCAAAGAGTAAACACTTAAAGCTCAATGTCAAGGCTTATTAATTATTAAGCAGTCAAATTAAATAGGCCTTTTGAGGAATGGTTTAATTATTTAAAATAAAAACTTGTTTGTTTCCCTTAATCTAGAGAAGACTGAAGAATGACCACATACAGAAACAAAAACGTCTATAGATATGAATACAAAGTGTTTTGTTATTGGCTGCTGTCTCCCTCGCTTGAAGAGAGAACAAAAGAAATGTGCATAAATTGAAGCTGAAGGAAGTGAAGTTAAATATTACAGGAGACTTTTTGGATGGAACACTTGTTAAACACTAGGATGGAATATCGATTAATCAATGTCAGGCATCAGTCAGGGCCTGGGCAATCTTCCCCAGATAGCAACTCCTGATTAACCCATATCTCCCTTCCTCCCTCTCCCGCCCTGTCGCCTCCCAGCACTGCTGTTTGAACGTGTCTTCATGCCACTGCTTCCATTATATACTCTGTTTGTTTCTTTTTCTCTCAGCCCATCAGAGCGGGGAGTCCTCTGAACCCAAATCACTGTAACTTACATGGCACAGTATGGTGTCTTGTGATTTATGGGTGTTCAGCACACACACTTGGAAAGGATTATTTCCTTGGTTCTTATTATAATAAATACCAGTGAAAGGTGGACACTCTAGTTAAAAGTGTTTAATACATTAAGACTAACCCCGTGCATTAATGGATATGTGCACAACACAAACACACACACGCGCGCGCGCACACACACACACACCACCTTTAGGAGTAATAATTATGGAAGAAATAAAACCTTATAAGAACTTTCTTATGATAAAAAAAGTTATTTAAAAAAATCTTGCAAACTTGTAACAAGTTCAAATTCAGAGCGTACTTTTGTGAGAATTGGGCATGTCTTCCTTTAAAACTGTTTGTATGTGCATACAGTATAAATAAATTCTAGACCTTCAGAAAATGATCACAAGTAGTCAATAATTTTACCAATGTTTTGGGCATGCAGCCAAATGATGAACACTAACATTTTTCTCTCCCTGTCCCTCTTCTTCAATCCCAAATAGCTCCAAAGACCACAAAGCACTGATGCTACTATTGAGAAGGCACCAAAATAGAGTTAGGAGACTGAATTTTATATTAGAAGGAGTTCCTTTAGGAACCAAAGACATTTTAATTCATAAAATTTTCATTGGCAAATGAACAGAAAGAGCAGCAAGGCTGACATTAAGGCAGCCCAGATATTATTGAGAGCTGAATTTGAAGCAGGTGCTTGCTAGATGGACTGCGGAAAAGCTGGCATGCCTTGTGAAACGTCCCTGTTTTGCACCTGCAGAAGGTAAGCTATCAAGTTAGCCCCAGATTTAGTCATCTGATGAATGCACACTGCCAAGTCGCATCATTTCCCTTTATAGAAATGTTTCCCATTAGCATGTCCTTCTATCACCACTAATGTCATCTCTTCGTCCTTCGATGAAATAATGAAGAGTTTAAGTACCTGGATGAGATGTACCCTTGGTCCTACAGAAATAGGGCAATGGTGAAAGAATCGTGTTCAGCTCTCAATCTTTTGTTGTTATTTCTTGGCAATTTTTTGGAAAGCGTGATCTCTAATCACATGCACCTTTGATAAATCACTTCTGGAAGACCACTGAGAAAATAAAATTCTACAATTTACCTCACTACACTTATAGGCAGTGTGAATTTACTAGTTAAAAGGCAGGTCAGTTATTCAAGGTCAAATATTATTGCTTGAAGGGTCAACAGTACTAAATCCAATTAAATTCACTTATAAAATATTCCTTAGTGTATTTTTCTTAAGTTAGTATGAGAAATACACCCTGTAAGAAGCTGAAAGTCAACCTCAAAAATGGAAGTATAAGTGAATTAAATTAAAACATTTTGATATCTGCATTTTTTAAGTTTTTTTAATGTTTTATTTATTTTTGAGAGAGAGAGAGAGAGAGAGAGAGAGAGACAGTGTGAGCAGGGGAGGGTCAGAGAGAGAGGGAGACACAGAATCTGAAGCAGGCTCCGGGCTCTGAGCTGGCTGTCAGCACAGAGCCTGATGCGGGGCTCGAACCCACGAACCGCGAGACCATGACCTCAGCCGAAGCTGGACACTCAAGTGACTGAGCCACCCAGGCGCCCCAATATCTGCATTTAAAGCTTGGAACGGAAAAATGGAAAAGCACAACAAAGCAAACAAACCCCAGCTGAAGCACAGGACTCCGTAAAAATTAAAAAGGCTGCTAAAATCCTTAGCTGTGCTGAAAATGTCAAGAAACTGCTATAATGATATTAGCTGCTAGAACAATATTTACAAACCAGAGTTGCTAACAGTCTACTATGTGTCAAACACTGTGTGTTTTATATATTTTTTTTCTTCCACTTAACACTACTACAAGAAGGGTATTATCTAACTTTACAGATGCTGAAACTGAGCGAAATTGGGCCTGTTGTCTGAAGCTACATAGTTTGCCAATGGCAGAGTTGAAATTACAACCAGAAAATGACTGCCGCTAACTGTCCACTATATCCCTTATTCCATTGTATGTAGTGTGTGTGTCCATTCGCTAAAATTGGTAGTCATATTTCTTGATCCCATGTTATTTTTTTCTCTCTTCCTCTTTAACTCCTATACATTCTGTAACATCTTCCAGGGTATAAGTGAGAGAAAATCCGGTCTCTTTCCACAGAAAAGAAATAAATTCTTACATAGCCTTTAAGAAGTGCACCAAGGATGTCTCTTTGTGGATTTATGATTGCCAAACTGATGATACCCAGGTCAGAGAACTGGTGTGAGTAAACCTTTTATCTCCCAAACGGCCTTCCATCTTTACATGATTTAAGATAAGGTGAAGGAGGTCACCACTAAAATGGAAACATAGCTAATTATAGTGGCCAGTTTTTGTAAGTGGAAAGTGTTCGACTTCAAAGAACATCCAGACAAGAAAGTCTTCATAGATTTTCCACCAAAGGAAAAAAAAAAAAAACCCCAAACACCCTCACCTCTAATAATAGCTCCCTTCCATATAGGTTTGCTCCCCTGCTGATTCTTAATATATCCCTTACAATATACAATGGCTCACCAGGAGTTAAGGCCCTTATGATGTGACCAGAGTTTTGTTTTCATCATTTTACAGTATTGGCGGTTCACCATAATCTCCTGCATAATTTAAGAAAATAATCTGTAGTGATCAGAGAATAGGGAGTAATCCTTCATTAATAATCACTAGGAGAATATCATGGTGTATTTCAAAATCCATCCCTACTGGGTTTTCCAAACGGAGTGACTTTTAAGTGCTTTCAGTCTTAGTTATTCCTTATGAAACTGTATTACCATTATTGGGGAGTTGTTGGTCTGACAAGCAGTGAATCAAAGGTTAGTGACGAAAAAAGGCTAAACAACACCTGTGAGGCGAGTTAATGTATGCTTACAGTTTCTAAAAATTGATTTATTTAATATTATATTTCTAATTTAATATTAAGCTGCTTCTGTACACTTGTTCTTTTTTTTAACTAGAAATTTGCCTCTAAGGAAAGCATGGCAGAAAGACATTTTGTCTTGTTTTATTTTTTATTGCATCTTCATCATTTTAAGCTTAAAATATATGAATATATGTATATAGGTATAATTGATAGATTGACATATATACATATATATAATCACAAGATAAGGAGGATATAAACAGCCTTTTCATGTATATACCAACATGCATTCATTATTTGTTCATTTGATAAAATTATTGAATATTTACTGTATTTCAAAGTCTTGGCTACAGAGTATGACTACTGCAAGGCATGGGAAAGATAAACACAAACAATCACATATTAAATTTAGAATTCAACAGGGATAAGAGTCAGCAAAGTGCAATTTACACCAGGCACACAGAGGGAACTGATGACTCCTGTGTTTGAAGGGCGACAAGAGGGTAGAGCACGCATCACAGGGGAAGGAGGGCTTCAGCAAGGGCTTGGAACAGAGGCAGTGCATGCACCTGTTTGACAAAAGGGATGGGTGATATAAAGTACTGCAAGACCGAGTCTGAGATATGCAAAGACAGGAACCAGAGGCAGCACGGTGAGCCCCCGTGGGGGAATGGAAAGAAATGGTACAGGAGTAGATGGCAAGAGCCAGAGGAAAGAAGCATGTCTTATATTACCCTCAGAAGCTTAGTGGAGAACTCACAAAAGGGTTTTAAATAAGGAAATTATACTTTGCATTTGAATTGATGTTCTAAAAATGAATGTATATGAATAGATAGATAAAAGATCTACTACTGATGCATGGTTTTTCTTTCAAATAAGCTGGTATGAATGAGATATGCATGCCACTGCTGAAAAAAGAAGAAATTCAAGATAAAATGATAAGTTTTTCCTTAGCAAACTTAAGTGACCATTCCCTTAGTTTTCTAACTTATAAAGAGTACTTCCAGGGCACCTGGGTGGCTCAGTCGGTTAAGCAGCCGGCTTCGGCTCAGGTCATGATCTCATGGTCCGTGGGTTCGAGCCCAGCGTCGGGCTCTGTGCTGCAGCTAGGTCAGAGCCTGGAGCCTGCTTCGGATTCTGTGTCTCCCTCCTCTCTGACCCTCCCCTGCTCGCACTATCTCTGTCTCTCAAAAATAAATAAAAATCATTAAAAAATTTTTAAAAAAAGACTACTTCCTGCCATTTGGGTATTTTGTCAATCCTTACAATCAACAAGTTTTCTATGAACTCTAAGATATCATGGATTCTAAGGACCACTATTACTTTATAAACTGCTAAGAAAGCTAAAAAGAATGGAGTTTGTAGATATTATATTGAGTTATAGCTCAATTTCAGAGAAGTTAAAATGTAAAAAAATGCATTTTGGGGATCAATGAAATTCTAAGATGTTAGTGAATAGTACGATCAGTTTATTACTTCATTATTATCCATTGCCTCCATAAACATGTCTACTCTGTGAGTGAATACATTTTCTGCCCCATTGACTTTGGTCTTTACCATGTGCCTTACTTTGATAACGAATTATGAGCAGAAGAGACTGTATGACAGCTCTGATCTGGGTCTTTAAAGACAATTCAGGACTGGCTAGTACCTCTAGTTCCCATCGTCTACCATGAATGAATAATATACCATATAGGCATTGTAATGAGATGACATTTTGGAGCCGATCTAAAGTTTAGAATGAGAAAACGTGGATGTGATCCATAGTGTGCAGTAAAGATGCAGCTGATCTTCAGACACATGAGTGAGTAAAAAACGTTTGTTGTTACAAATCACTGAGATTTGGGGGGCTATTTGTTACTGCAGCAAGAGCTAACAATTACAACATTATAGTGAAACAGTCAAACAAACAAGATATATGGTATCTTGGGATAAAAAAACCAAAGGAAGCCTTTAAAATAAATGTACCCTGGTCATATATTTCGACTGCACCATCTCTCATTCCACATACAAACGGTTTGCTAAAAAGGGTAGCAAGAAACGAAAAATGAAATGGAATCAATATTGTGTTAGAGCCTGACTTCTCTGGCCTAGATTGTCAGGCAGACTCTGACAAATGAAGGCTGATGGATGGAAAAACACAACATTGTGCAGTTGCGTTTCTTTTTCTTTCCCCTCGTACTGGGTGACTGTTCTTTTATTTATCTACAATTAGGTTGGCTAGACCACAGCCACGCGGCTCTCCTTCACTGTAACTGCATGCTGTCAAGTACGTGCCAAGCTGATTGACAAAGAATGACAGGTTCTTTCTTTCCATTCTGAGCTAATCAAGGGCAGCCCACCAAAGAGAGGCTTTTTTTTTTCCAGTTTAGAGATTTATGGATTTCAAAAATAATCTGTCCAAATATACAAAGTCTAATGCAATATTGATTTTTCAAAGGGGCAAATGTTATGAAACTAAGAAGATATAATCTACCAAGGTACATCCATGGAATGTTCAAGGCCAACAAAAGAGTGGATATAGGTGTGACTGTCAAGTAATGAGACTGATTTCCAGAAGCCCCGCACTCATGGAAAAGGGGTTTCAGAGTCTTTTTAGAAGAATTATTCTACAAAAGAAATCTTACCAACAAACCCTCAATGTGTTAATTCATTCAATAAATATTTACTGACTATAAGAACACCTATTTTGTTATAAATAGCTTAAGTAGTGGATATTTGACAGCGGATAAAACAGACACAATTTTCCTGTTCACATAAAGCTTGTCTTCTAATGGGGACAGTGGACAATAAAATACAAATTATGATATATCAGAGGGTAAAAAGTGCTAAGGAGAAAAAAATAAAACATTAGGTGGAAATAGATGTATGTGTGGGGTAAAGAAGGATGGGGGGCACATTTGAGAAAGTGCTTCCAGGGAAAACCACACTGAGAAGGTGGTATTTGAATAAACATGAGTTGGAAGTGAAAGAAATCAAGCGGCTATGTCAGGGAAGTACAAGCCATGCAGAGGAAACAGCGAGTGCAAAGGCCCTGGGGTGGCAATGTGTCTGCAAAAATATAAGGGAGCCTGGGTGAGTGGCACCTAGGGAGCAAGGGGAGAGAAGCAGGAAAGAGGCCTGAGAGATTGGGAGGGGTGGGCCCTGCAGGGCAAGTGCAGGAGGACTTTGGCAGTTACTCTGTGGGAGATTAGGAACCTCTCAGCAGAGGAGTGATCATCAGACTTGTTTTTTACCAGACCATTCTGGCTGCTGTGTTAAGACTAAACTGAAGGGATGTAGAGAAGAGACCGTAGTTGTAAGCAAACTCCCAAGGGAGTTAGTTAAAGCTATACTGCTTGGAAGGAAGCACTTGTTTGTGGAAACTCGATACACTTATTCTGAAAATCTTTACACATACAGTTTTAAAATGAGAACTAAATCTCTCTGATCTGGTTAAAGCAATACTTTAAGCAGAGTCATTTATTGAGAGTGGTGCTCCCCAGGTTTTACAAGGTTCCTAAGTCCTTAGTGGGAAAGACTGTGGGCTCTTAAGGCCAGCTATATAAGTTCTGATCCTGCATGAATTGATTATTTTCAACAGACACCAGATGGCCCATAAATCCCAAGATATTCTAAAACCTTTCCTATCTGATCCTTTACAGAAAAAGTTAGCCAACCACTGATCTAGAGAAATGGTTAGGTTTGGGATTTGTGACTCTAAAAACCTTCAGGTGTGCAGAAAAATTATATGGGTAGTTATTTTTAAAGATAAAACATGAGAAACATATTTTTGCCTTTTATCCTCTCCTATAGACTCATAGAGATAGTCATACAATTTACAGTTATATTTCAGAGCAGGGCTCAACAAACATTTTCTTTAAGGGGCCAGACAGTAAATACTTAGGCTTCATAGGCCATATGGTTCCTGCCCTACCTGAATTCTGCCAGTGCAGTGTGAAAGCAAACATAGGTAATGTAAACAAATGAGCATGCTTGTGTTCTAATAACACTTTATGTACAAAAGCAGGTGACAGACTGAATTTGTTCTTTGCACTGAGGCTTGCTGACTCCTGCTTTAGTGTATTGTTGGAAGGAATCAAGTTAGGGACAAGAACATCTCGGTTCTAGGCCTCATGATTCATGAGTTGGGGCAAGTCACTTAAATTCTGAGTTTCAGTATCTTTAATTATAAAATGCGTGAGAATTACAGATAGTATTGCAGATAATTTTGCTCCTGTGCATGAAAAGTTGACCTTTGAAGAACTTTTTAGCTGTTTTCTTCGTGGAAGCCTGACAACGTTGGAACGTCAGCAGGGTTACTAGGCAGCAGTGCTACTGCTAAAAGAAATAAAGACCGATTGGTAAATTACACCTGGCTTAGGAGTTCTACTTTTGAACTACAAAGGTCTACTGGAAGCCATAGTTTGGGGGATCCCCTTAGGGTAGTAACTTTTATAACTGAGAATGTACCTTTCACGGATTTTGGAAATTCTACCTATGTCATAAGACATTGGCTCCTGGGGCATGTTAGACTTCAAGGCCAGGGTTGACCCAGCAGCTCTGTCTGAGTCTCTCTTCTTTACACTTGATCTGTTATCTGCGAGTGGGCAGATGCTGCCAAAAAGAATAAAAAATACCTCTTGGGTAGCTCGGTGAATGCTGCACAAACTGCTGGGAATTCTAATCCCACTAAAGATAGACGCCTTATCCTGCCTTCCTGGGAGGCTGTTTCTCTGGTCATGTACGCTTTGAAGTGAATTTGAAGCTGACTATGGCTAATGGTAACCTCATTCAGTTGCCACTAAGAAGACTCACTGATGGGCTTTTTATAAGACTCATGTGTAGGACCCACATTTTATTGTCACAAATTAATTGCTCTAAAATTGAGACACATTTTATAAATGATGGTGTGTCATAGTCTAACTGACAGCACCTCTTTCTTAGTGACAGATAAAATAATGATACATATTCTAATCAATGGTGTCTTCACAGCAGTGAAATATGGCATGTGACCAGGGTATTCATAGTAGGTCAGGATCAAATGATTTAGTATATGCAAAGGTAATACTAACTGCTAGCATTTATTGAGAATTTACTACGTACAAACACTCCGCTATGCACTTAACATAAATCATCCTAATTAATCTCATTCAATCTCCACTGCAGAGCCTTTCACCACATTACTGTCATTTATTCAGATTAAAAAACTAGAGTCACAAGAGCTGAGGAAACTTGCCTAAGGCACAAGCTAACAAATGGTAGATATAAAATTTGAACCCTGGTGTGTCTGATGCATGTCCTGCATACTTAATTATAATACGGTATGTTTTATGAATTTAAGTATAATCCATACATACAGTTAGATTTTCTTTTCTAAATGACAGGGTTTGGAACCAAAACAAAGTATTTTTGACTAACGTATAATTTTAGTTTAAATTAGAGTTTTTCAATCTCATCGCTACTGACATTTTGGAATGAAGAATTATTTGTTTTAGGGAGCTGCCCTCTTGTTGTAGGATGTTTTACAGCATCCCTGGTCCCGATTCACAAGATGTCAGTAGCACTCCCGGCTCCTCCATGTTTGAGAACCAAAAACATCTCTAGACACTGACAAACTCCCCTGGACAATAAAATCAACCCTGGTAGAGAACCGCTGAAATACTGATTATGTAAATGGGCAAAAGAAAGACAGTCTCCTCATGGACTTTATTGCCAGCATACATGAAATAGTGTGATTTAATATAAGTATCCTCTCTCTCCTTGTTCTTGGATGGAATACTGTTTGTAATGCCATCTTTATATATATTTTTTCAGATGCACTAATATTCACACTATGACTCTTAAACCACATTTGAATGTGATTCTGATGAACTCTAAAAATGTAGGTTTCAGTTTCTGGCTGAATTATTCCTGGAAATACTGCTTTCAACACCCAAATCAATCAAGGAACACAGTGGATTCTATGGAATAGAGAGGCATATGGAACAGAAAGTAGTTTTGCTACGTCTGAGTCATCTTTTTCTTGCAATTCACATTCACCTTGGCCATAATATCTGCATTATTTTGAACTGATATAGCACAATGCTGAATTATTATCCATGTGGCCATTGGACACAGTTCTTGAAGTGTTGATAGTTTTTTTTTTGGTAAATGTAAGTATTATTAAACACTAGAACTTGCTTTTTAAAATATAAAATATGGGTACCTGAGTGGCTAAGTCAATTAAGCATTTGACTCTTGCTTTTGGCTCAGGTCATGATCCCATGGTTTGTGGGATCGAGCCCTTCGAACAGAGCCTGCTTGGGATTCTGTCTCTCAACCTCTCTTTCTGCTCCTCCTCCATTCATGCTCTCTCTCTATTTCAAAAAAATATATATGTATATATATAAGCATTTAGGGTAATTTTCAATAAAAGCAAAGAGCAATTCAGTACACCTGAAACTAATACAATATTGTATGTCAACCACACTTCAGTAAAAAAAAAAGAAAAAAGAAAAAAGCAATTCAACTCTGACTTCATGATTGACATGCTTCAAATAAAAAATGCTTTTTTTTAACTACTAAGTGCTATACCAAAATTAGAGTTATTATCTAAAACAACTCTTCTTAAATTCTTCCATAAGCTCAAGCAGTCAAAAGGATAACTGAATTAAACTTGGGTTTAAGAAAATATCAACAAAAAAAGTCTGACGTTTCTCTTAGGAATAACCTTTCCTTAAACATGTATGAAAAACAAAGCAAACATGAGGGTTTCTGAAATCAAGGAAAGAAACCCATGATGGAATAAAGCCCTTCTTTGGATCACACATCATGTCAGTCTTCATCTGGAGTTCCAGGTTTACATTCAGACTTTCAAACATAATTTTTATAGCCCTGTAACTCTCTATGATTTCTACCACTTGAAGTGAACATTTTCATTGGTCTCCTACAAAGTCAATGATAAGGTTTTAGGTAAGGAATTGTGAACCTGTATTTCAGATACATATAACTGTTAGAATCCAGAACATACAGAGAATTCATATTAAGGTGTAAGAGAAAGCAAACAATCCAATTGAAAATTGGGCAAAGTATTTGAAGAGTCAGCTCACCGAAGGAAAAATCTGAATGACCAACAAACATGAAAAGCTGTTTAACCAGGGATATGCAAATTCAAGTACAAAATTCATGTCATTTCCTGCTACTGGTGGAAAGCAATTTACAATATATAATAAAGATGTGAATACCTTAATGAGTCAGCAATCCTACTTCTAGGTATTGTCATACAGGTTTATGAGGAGACCTACAAAGAATGATCTTTGGGCTCTGTTCACAATAGTGAAAAACATCTAATTTTTCACTGATGTAAATGATCATCCATTCTAATGATCATTCATTTCTAACCTTATACCCCTATTGATCGTTTTGTTCTTATTCAAATCAGAAATACCTTTATAGATTACTTCTCTTTTCTAAAGCTATTTTAAATCATTGTTACTTTGTATGGTGTCCAAAATTTTACTTAACCTAGTCATAAGCAATGTTAATCCTTATATTCATAAATGAACCACTGAAGATATTAAAGATAATAAAGATAATGCTGTCTCTAATAAATCTGACTTCAGCTATAATGGCATACACAGCATAATATCTCAGATGACATCTGCTTAGTTTTGAGCGAAGCACAGAAGTGTGTGCGTATAAGTTTGTACTTGTGTTCTCTCTCCAATTATGTAAATCGCTAATACTTATTACTATGCTAATACTAGAAGATATATCATAATAAATGTTACCATGAGTTATTAATTTTGTGTTCCTTATCACTTATTTCATCAGATAATTTAAAAGACAGAGATGCCTATCTAACCACATTTTCTCTATATGTTATTCACAAAAGTTTTCTCAAATCAATCTTAAAAATTAGAAGCATGCCCACATGGTTTTGTAATTTCATGGGTCAGTAAGTAGAATTTTCATTGTATACTATACATTCTAGTGAGTGCTTCCACATTTTTTGCCTTTTGAATGTTTAACAGTTATTAATTTCAGAAAACCAATCTCATTATAATGACTAGCATGCTACATAACCAGTTATTATAAACGCAGTTTGAGTTAATTTTAAAATTAAAACTATTCATGGGTGCCTGGGTGGCCCATTTGGTTAAGCATCCGACTTCAGTTCAGGTCATGTTCTCACCGTTGATGAGTTTGAGCCTTGCGATGGGCTCTGTGTTGACAGCTCGGAGCCTGGGGCCTGGTTCAGATTCTGTAACTCCCTCTCTCTCTACCCCCCCACCCCCAACTCACTGTCTCTGTCTCTCAAAAATAAATAAACATTAAAAAAGAACTTAAAAATGAAACCTTTGTTAAAACACTCTAAGTTAAATAATTATGGGTGCTTTTATTAACTATATACTTTGTGGCTTCTTATGATGAGTAATTGCTGAATATTTATCATGTCCAGAGGAGGAATGAGGTGTTCAGAAGGTGGAAACTATGGCTTTAAAAGTATTGTATATGCCATCTCTAAGTTTTTAATACACTGATCTGTTTATTGAAATTGCTGAAATTACATAGCAAATTAAATGCATTTACAATGGGTGATAATTTAAGTAGTTAATTTATGACTAAAGTGTCTCTTTTGCAAAATATGGATCTGATGCATATTGAAATATTTGGTATCTTCTGTAATATATATAATTCCATATATATGTGTGTATATATATACATATTCCTATATGTGAATAAATGAGCCCAGACACACTACTGCTCTCAAGGGAGAGCCAGGAAGAATGAGAGAAAGGTATGACAAGGAGAATACCAGATATGTGGCAATTTGGAAGTATTTGGAATACAAAGGTGATTTCTAAGTTGAGTACAGATAAACAAAGTAGTAACATACCTTAACTTTGTGTATTAGATGATAGGAGGATTTATGCAACATAGAATTATATCTGTTAATTAGATTTATAATATATTCTTACTTTCAGCGCCATGAAAATTAATATAAGTGAAATCTTAAGATAGAGAACTGCATATTTAAGAAAAAAAATAGCACTATGGCATTTCCAAGCAAACCTAGTGCACAAAATTTGCTCACATGTTCAATGGGAAGAATCATGTGACTTGTGATGTATTTCCCTATTACCACCATCTAACTTTATCATGAATTTGAATATTTCAAGTATTCCTTAAAACTCTACTTTGAGAATTTTATAGATGTAATATATACACATAATATATAGATATATAGAATGTAATGAATGTCTCTAATTTAATTTCTACCAATCATTTTGGGAAATTTTTTTAACTCTCAAATATGAGTAGAAGTTTACATGAGTATAAGTTTATGGGATGACAATTGAATAGTAAAATAGCTTTACTTAAAATAAGTATTCCTAAAAGTGTTATTTTTAATGTTAAATGATTTTTCTACATATCTGTATTTATCTCTTCTCCTTTTTAGATAAAATCACAATGATTATGGCTTAGGTACTCTCATTTTTATTTTTTCACACATCAACTGATACCTTGTCCTGTGAAAAGCAAGTCCATATCCTCCCCCAGCCCCATAAAAAAAGGGTATTGAGTGGATTTATGTTGCTATAACTTCTTGGCAGTCATCCTTACCCATAATGATAGGCACATTTGCTTTTAGAGATGTCATAATTATACACTTAGAATTCTAAGTGCTCTTCAGTGGTAAGTCACTTATTTAAGGACTCCTTATCAACCAATACAGTTAAATGAGCAGAGCACAGTATTTTCTGATGAAAACATAAATTCACAGTAACGAGGTCAGCAGGGTAGGTTTCAGGCAGACAAGGGGCATTGGTGCAGAGATCAGAGAGTCAGAGAGCACAGAGACACGCATGGGGACTGTCGGTCATGTATCCCATGTAATTTTCATTCACCTATCAATCCAGATGCCATCCTAGAGAGGAGCAAGAGGAGAGCGAAGGAATTTGAAAGACTGGTGATTTATTCAAGAGACTGGTAAAATTGTTTCTGACTGAGGTCCTTTTTTCTCACTACTCAACGTGGGGGAAGTATATGAAGATGAGGGAGCAATAGATAAAGTTGCATTTCTGTAACTGAATATATGACCTTAAGTTATTTATATCATTTATATGATTCATCCTGCATATTTATTATATTTATGACTACTTACCTATTTAAGAATTCATGAACTTGTTTCTCAAAGTCTAGTTCCTACACTGGCAGTGTCAGTATCACCACGAAAGTGCATTTTAACAAGATCCTTAGTTCATTCCATCCACATCAAAGTTTGACAAGCATGGCCCTTGATAGTGTATACTGGCATTTGGAATGGATAAGTGTTAACCTTAGAATTTAAACTCATTTCTATACTTATGAATATAACATTTATCTTTCAATGACACACCCTTATGAGTAAACAGGTGCATGGATACAGCTTTTAGAATCAGACCAGAAAGGTGGCTGTACCTCTTTTTAAAATTATTAGAAAAATGGTACTATTTTGAGAATTCTAAAGTGCATGTGCACAACATTTCTGAATTATCTGAAATCTCAGCCTGCTATTTTCTACCAATACCCACTGCCACCAAGGATGGTAACTTCCAAGTTCAAAATCTTTCTCATTCAACATTCACTGATTCTACCCCGTATTCTGTCTGCCAATCAAAGCCATCCCTTAGACAATATACTTGGTAAACCAAGTGGTCCATTCATTAACTTAAGCAGAAGTTGTCTGAAAACTATTGGAAGTGTTCCCATCCTCCTCCTCCACACATACTCAGAAAGTGATGGCATCCATATGCAGAGCACAGCTGTCTTTTGAAGGATATTAAGAAATAAAGATAACATTGCTTCTGATGTTCTCATACAACCTACTCCAACGTATCATTATATAAACTTGCTTTTAACAGAATAAAGCTTTGCTTTGAACAGAGTACAAGACTGTTAAGTAAAAAATTAAAATTGTAGTACAGTAAAACATGATTTCAAGAAAATATAAAAAGGAGTTATGGTGACAAAATATTGGGAGAAATAGAATGATCAAGAGATGGTATTAATACTGGTGAATGGAAGATGAAAGTGGGAACCGTTTCGTTCCTGTTGCATTTCTTGCAGGTCAAGAGGAATGATGGTCTAAGGGCAAAGAATAAAACAATAGAAATGAGAGAGAACTGGTGCCTAAGATGGGTAAAG
This sequence comes from Suricata suricatta, assembly GCF_006229205.1. Taxonomy (NCBI): domain Eukaryota; kingdom Metazoa; phylum Chordata; class Mammalia; order Carnivora; family Herpestidae; genus Suricata; species Suricata suricatta. The sequence goes on from NC_043717.1 coordinate 25,721,334, forward strand.
AGATGACAAAGTCCCCAGCTGCTCAGAACAAACTTTCTCAATCTAGATCAATTATATCTTAGGACGCTAATAAAGCTGGCAAGGCAAATAGAGAGCCTCTGTGGGTGATCTGGAAGATTGGAAAAGTGCAGTTTTCTTTTTCACAAGGAAAAATAGTGTGTGGGAATGAAATCTTAAGCTTCCAAATAGTTATTTAAGACTTGGCTAGAAAATGCAATGCAGGGACAGACAAGTTTTCTTCCTCTAATATGTATTTTCAAGGGAAGAGAGTCAGTTGACACAGGGGTTTTGGAAAGACAAACTGTCACAGCCATTCCACATGTGTTATATTGATAGAGAAAGAAAGCAAATATTAACCTATCTGTTCCCAATTTTTTTAACAAAATTAAATCTATATTTATTCTATAATTTGTCATCCTGTTGAGTTTCTGTACAGGACTATTTGCTAAGGCAAGCAAAGATCATTCCCATAAAACTCAAAAGTTTGCTTTAATATTTTCAGGTTCTAACCTTAAGACTAGAATCTCTTTGTCATAAGAAACATTCATTAGGATCCTTGTTGTAAAATAAACAGGTTTCTACTTCAAGTTGTAAACTGTATTTGTCTCCATAAGAAAAGGACAAACAACCTAATAGGAAAGAAAATGACAATGAATGAAACAAATGATGGACAAAAAAGAAAATATAAATGATCCTATAACATTTTTTGATTCTGTGGAAAAAATTAATCCTCACTCAAAAGAAGAAGACAAATCAAAATTACAATGAGACATCATCTTTTTCTAGCTTCAGAAAGATCGTACAGGTTGATAACACAGTGAGTTGCAAAGATGTGTGGAAAAAACTCCTTTATGTTACCAACTGGAGAGCTCTGTGAAGTATGATTCGGCCATATTTGCTAAAATAGCAAATGCCATCTTGACCCAGCCATTTTATTTCTAAGAACTTATCCTATGGATATACTTGCAACTTGTGAGATTACATGAGCATAAGGTTCTACATTGTCATCTTGTAGCAGGAACAAAGCTTGAAAACAAAACAAAAAAATGTTCATTAATTGGAATGCTGGTTGAATAAATTATGGTACATCCTTAGGATATAAGTGTATGCAAATGGAAAGAAAATGAGAATGTTCCTAAGGTGCTAATATAGAAAATGATTGTCAGTATATATCATTAAATGAAAAAAAAAACATGATGCAGGAATAGTGCTTATAGTATCCTACAAGGTTTTTTTTTTTTTTGAGAAGACAGGAATAGGAAGAAGACAAACAGAAATGCACACACACTCACATTCTATCTTTGGAGTGCCATCAGAGAAAGTGATAACCTTGCCAGCCTATGGGGAGAGAGACTGGGTGGCTGAATGATACGGAAGCAGGGGAGTATCGATGCCCTTTTATCTTTGCATTTTGTACCTCAAAAAGGCACTAGCTTTTCAACAAATAAATAAAATAATTTACATTTTCAAAGTTTGCCACAGGAGGATGAATTTACTTTCAACTTTGGAGTCATTAAACCCAGCACGACCTTATGACAGACTGTTAATTTATTTTATATAAAAGGAAAGTGTAGATTCTCTTAAAATTAGAAATAAAAAAATAAAATGATATCAAAATGAAAACAAGTTTTCCAAAACAATGCATACCATACCACATGCGATGCCATGTGATAATTTGTATGACATTCTGTTATGCCCTGTGCTACCGTATTCTATTCCATTTCACTCATTAAATGGATTTCATAACCCAACAATAGGTTACTAGCAACAACTTAAAAAATAATTCTAAAAATTGTCTCCTCTTCTTTATCCCTACAACCAAAGTTGTCATACAGGATCATGCTGCTCTTCAACTAATTCAGTCAGCACCCGAAGAGCCCTCCTTTTTGGGTACTACACTCTTCAAATTTGGGAGTTTGCAAGTTACCTCTCTTTAGCGATTCTCAAATCTCTGAAAGATAATGACTAGCTCCTGGAAGCAGCATAGAAGACTCACCAAAATTGGGCTACACTTCAGCATCACTAAATTTGCTTTTCCTCCCACACTTCATGTCCTTAATCATGTTCATATCTTTGTTCTTGATGTCTCTTCTCTCTAGAATCTTTTCTTTTCCCCCATGCACATTTCACTTCATCAATTTCTACTCATCTTTTAAAGACACAGATCAGGCACCATATCCTCCAGGAAGCTGTCGAGCTCAGAACTCCAAAACTGTACTAAGTGACAGTATCTTCTGGAAAGCTTGTTATTACACAGGTTCTTGAGGTTCATTCCCATCTATTCTGAGTCAGAAGGCCTAAGGAAAAGCTTCAGGATCTGCATTTATTTTTTTAAGTTTATTTATTTATTTTAAGAGAGAGAAAGAAAGAGAGAGTGGGAGAGGGGCAGAGAGAGCTGAGGAGAGAGAATCACAAACAATCTCCACACTGTCAGCGAAGAGTCTCATGTGGAGCTTGACCTCATGAATGATGAGATCATGACCTGAGCCAAAATCAAGAGTTGGATGCTTAAGTGACTGAGCCACCATGCTGCCCCAGCCCCAGGATTTGCATTTCTAACAAGCCTCTAGGTGATGTTGCTGGTCTTGGGACAACACTTTAGTAGCTGTGCTGTAAGCAATACCTTGGCTGGGTTGGGTATCACTCTTTTGGGCTATCACTTACATTCTGTAAGTATATTCTCCACCCTGCTTTGTAATGTTTCTCCACTGACTGAATTTAGTAAACTGAGGTATTGTAGGGGAGCACTCCTTGCCATCCCAAAATGTGCCACTTTGGTAGGCAGATTATTTTGTGCTGAAAACAATCAAAACCCAAAAGACTCAGGAAGGCATTGTGACCTCTCCCCAACTGGCTAAAAGGGTTTAGATAGAACAACAGTTCTAGGATAGAAACTATCACCTTAAATAAGTAGGTATGATAGACAGGGTAGACTTAGCAAGGTTTGTTTGGTCAAAGTCCTCTCTATGTGCCATTGTTTCTGGATAGCCTAGCAAACATTTCTTTACCAAACATTTATTCTTTCCATTCTTCCTGTGAATTCTTTCCTTCCCTTTGAAATCCCAGGCCCTCACCCCTTTTCTTTAGTCTAGAATGACATATATATTTGGTCTTGACTGAATGTTTTTGGAACCTTTAGTTTTTATGTGGATTCTATATATGTTAATGTTCTCCTGTTAATGTGTCTTGTGTCAATTTAATTCTTAGACCAGCCAGAAGAAACTGAAAGGATGGATAAAACTGTTTCCTCCCCAACAGTATATTCATCCATCAACTTGCCTCTAAGCAAATTAAGAATGAGAGTCACCTTAACATAGTAGGACGCTGTAGTTAATAAATGGTTTGTTAGCTGAATAGAAATTTCATTCTCTTAGCCTCATGTCTTTCTCTGCCTGCCTAGAGGGACTGATCAGGCATATATGCAAATGAAGTTGATGTGCATATCACTGATACATTTGATAAAGTCTCCAAATTAATGCTTGTGGACAAAATGGAACAATATGATCTGGGTAGGAAATAAAGCAATTAGCATTTGGTAATTAATTGAACAAGAGCCAAAGGAAATTGATGTCTGAATTAATGTCAAAATAGAGGTATGTTTTTAGGGATGTGCTTCAGGGCTCAGTCTCAGGATTTAGGCTAGCTGACAGTATTTTTTATAACATAGACGAAGTTATAGAACACAGACATGAGATCTGAAGTTGAAAAGAAACTAAGAAATTAAAATACACTGTATAATAGAATCAGGACCTGGAGATCATCTCCTCTCCATTTCTAGTATCAACTGAACTGATGGATTAAGAAATTTATTAAGGCTTCAAGTAGTTTGGGGTTAAAAACAGGTTCCTCTTCTTGGGGCACAGAGTGAGGAGGGAGAATAGGAGGAGGACAGGGCAATCACAACTAAGGAAGGGGAGGCTGTGAGCAGAAAGTGACGGTGTCAGTAAAAACGTAGGAGCTGAAACCACCAGAGATGAACCAGAAACCAGACACAGGACAGTAATGCTAGTTACAGAAGCTGCCTCCAGGGGTAGTGCATTTCTTTTGTGTTCACTGGTTTGGTTAGGACCGGATCAAGAAACGGGAGGCACTGGACCCAAGCTCAGGGCATCTTGGGGATAAGCAGGTTAAGCAGAGCCAGGGAAGGGGATGATGGCCTTGCATCTAATTCCAAAAAAAGTACATGACATAAGGGCAGGATGGAGGAAATGTTGACCGGAAGCAGCACACGTGAAAAACAACTGGTGATTTGATTTATTTAATATTTTTATGAATTGGTAAAGTTATGTATTTAAGTAATTTGATTATTACTAGATATATTTACTATTAATAATTATATATAACTTAATACAATGGAGTTTTATAAATAATTAGAGCCTTATAGTTACAGATATTTATTTTTAAAAACTGAATTTAAATCCACATAGGTATATTTGTCATACAGAAGCATGAATAGAGCAGTTGATAAAATGCTTTAGGGCATAAATGTATATTACATTATAATATAATTCTTCAGGGAAGTAGAATGGAAACATAATTTGAAGAACAAAAATGAAACTTAAAGATGAGCTTGTTTTGTGTATTTTTTCAAGTGGATGATGGTAGACATCATATTGCTACGGTATTTGGAGTCTACTGGATATATTCAAAAGAGTAAGGTAACACTTTTCAAATGTCAATATTTACAATATGCCAGAGGAGAAAATAGATGTCAACTTTAGAATGTTCATGAGGATGCTCAGTTTTCTAAACTATTCGGAGAATTTTGTAAGCAGAATCGTCTGCATATTACTATAGTAGAGGTTTTTTGGCAGAGGAGAAAGAAAAGCTCTCTTTTCCCCTCTCTCATGAAGCAAACAGTAAAAGTACCACACCAGTTTTCTCTTAGCTGATAAAATCTTAGTCCTACTTGAATTTTATGTTCTAGGAATTCTCAATTCAAGAAACTTCTCAAGTTTATAATCTTCTCCTTATATGGGCAATTTGGTTGGGTGAACAATGAAAATCTCTGCAGTCTTTTTTGGACTGGTTTTCTGGTAGCAACCTACCACTTTTGAAAGGGTGGTGTTATTTTGCAAGTCTAATTATTCTTCTTAGGGGCTCTTGTCAAAATTCCAGCTACGCCAAGAAAGGTCACATTCACCATCTTTTCCTATTACCTTAGGAAAATGTGTTACCACTGCAGTTGTACCTTAATCTAATAGAGTCCCACAGAATCTGACTCAGTTTTTCATTCTAATGAAGAGGAAAGTCAGGTTAATAAAGGTGAGTTAAACAGTGACATAAACCTAGTAAGTGTCAGAACTGAGATCTAAGCATGGGTCTTGGTTTCTTTCCCTATTATCATGCTACCTCAACTAAGGAATGGATTTTGGAGGTGAGAGGTGGGGGTGAAAGCAAGAGATAAAATTATGATCCCATTGTTCCAAGAGATAGGTCAATGCCTAATTCCCTTAAAATATGGACATATCCAGAAACCAGTCTTCAAGATTTTATTGGAGCTGGAATTATAGTTTTGCTTAGAACTAACCTAAACACAGGGCAGTTCATAATTTCCAATAAGCCCTTCTTAAGTTGCACGGTAAATGAGAATATTGTGCCTTTTTGTCCAATAACTTCCACCCACAATTTTCTCAGGACATATTCCATGAATATATTTACGTAACTTATAGAAAATGCTGAAACTTTTTTTTTTCTAGGGAAGCGAATTAGATGTAAAATGTAAGCGTGTTCTTCTCTGTTCCTTGCCTTTCCAACACCACCCCTTGGAAAAAAATACAACTATGGGGCACCTGGGTGGCTCCGTTGGTTGAGCCTCTCACTTTGGCTCAGATCATGATCTCATGGTTCATGGGTTCGGGCCCTGTGTTGGGCTCTGTACTGACAGCTTGCTCAGAGCCTGGTGCCTGCTTTGGATTCTGGGTCTCCTTCTCTCTCTGCCACTCCCCCACTCACACTCTGTTTCTCTCTGTCTCTCAAAATTAAATACATGTTAAAAACAACAACAACAACAAAACCCACAATTAAATTAGTTACCTTAGTCAATTTATCCTGAGCTAGTATACATCTATCTAAGGGAGTAACTATTTGAATGTGATAATCTCATCGTATATGAATTATCTCCCTAACAGCGAATTAGACATTCACCTCTAAAAAGCTAATTATGTGAACAATGACCACACTCCTGACTGAGGATCTATCCATTGGTGAGTCCAATTGAAAATCCAGCACTCCAGGTGACAATGTCTGGAAGCATGGTAGTAAGGACAGTCGATTCTTGATAATGAGTTAGAAGCCAAGAATTTGTTTTCGTTTGTTTGAAAGCTACACATGGTTTAGAACATATTAAATTCTCATTGAGATGTCATTTGCAAGAACTTCAATTCTTTGGTATTTAATGTGCTCTTTCTCTGGTGTTCTCACTTTGCTGCTATTACTTTGGTTCCTCCCTTCTCCATGGGAAATTCTCACTCTTCTGATTCTCCTCTGAAAAGACCAGCTGTGGGGTTGTCCACTTCCCTCCTTGAGGGCATGATTTCACTAAAGATAATTTGGAATTTCAGTGGCCTTTTATGGAAACTTATGATCTCCCTACCCTGGCTCATCTAGGACCTCTCCTTTCTCATCACCTCTACTATTGTTTCCTTTTATCACCTTCGGTTATTCCATCAGCTCCCTTGAATTCTTTGATATATTCTCTTTCAGAACCTTCTCTTCTTCCATCCTTCTGTCCACCCCTGCCAGACAGTTGCCTTTCCACGCCAGTTCCTCAACTCAACTATAAGCTTTATGCTCCCTTTCCCGATAGGGGGCCCTCAAGGATCTTAGGAAACCCAAAAGTAATCATCTGAAACTGAAAAGACTAACTGGAAACAAAGAGTATTTTATATACTCAGACGGGCTTTGGAGATACCCAGATTATGTAAATTTGCAAATTTTAGTCCACAGCGTCCATAAGATTACATATTAGGTACAAAGAAAATCTTAAAAGTCTCTTCTACAAAGACCGATGAAAACTCTTAGCCTTCGTATTGAACAGGTAACCTCAACTTGTTTTCATAATCTTTGCTAGTCTGCTACAAAATGGTAGTATATGACAGTTCATATTTATCTGCTTCCTACTTTTCTCTGAGAAACAGAGGTTACCTATGATTAAAAAGTATAGTCAATACATATAAATGAAACTTCTAGAAACAATAAGGCCAGAGAGAAGCCACCTTGTATGCAACATGTGCAAGGTTATAGCATGTGTTTCTGTTAACAAGAAGAGAGTAATTTTTTCTTAAAGTGAAATGACTGATTATTCTGGAAGGAAGATGGGGAAAAGTGTAGGAAAAATCTGCCGAGATATAGAAAATTGTAGAAAGTTTGTGTAACAGGAATTTTGTGTCATGTGATCAAAGATGACTATAATTGAATGGCTTTATTTATAAGCTTTTTAAAAATGTGTGTTAGTATTAACAGTATATTAATGGAAAATTAGAGTTCATTTTTCTCTTCATTAAAATGACAAAATTTTCTTGGATTATTGATCTATTCTTAGTAAGAGTTTGCAAACCTTTTTCTTTACTTTCTCAATAATTTAGGTAAGCAACAATGATTCTGTCTTACCAGAGTAATTTCCTGTGTTTTATGTTATTTTCTCATGTCCTTGATTATTTAAGAATCATCTCACTTATGAAAGAACTAGTCTTTTACAATCATGTTACCTCCTGTATTTATTTTTGAAATCTTTAACTGTCACTTTGGCTAAATAGGTAGGCAAGCGCTGTTTCAATGACCCATGATCCTATTTAGCCAAGTGTTCAAAATGTTTTCACATTTTTGACAACATTGATATTTTGCCTTCCACCACACAAACTCTAAATGAAATCTTGAACTCAGACATGAAAATCTCACGTTTGTTTTCTCTTAATATCTAAAAAAGAATTTAAAAATAGTTAGCTTTCTTTGATACACTGAGTTGCATAAAAAGCATCATCAAATAAGAAGAGATGTGTAACCTTCCAGAAATTATATTTGTATGGGTCAAATGTTATTAATATAAATATTTCAGTAGCTGTATCAAGTCACCAGAAATTAGTCAATGCCTTGTAGTCCATCATATGACTTGGTGCTGCTTTGCTTAATGGACGACAGTATAATGTCATCAGTCATAATTCCAGTTATTATTCGAAAATGATGAATGCCACAGAAACAACTAAATTCCCTTGTTAAGTGAACTCTCTTCAGATATTTAACCATGGCTATTTGAGGATTTTTTTCATTTACAGAGATTTGTTTTACCATCAGTTTTCCCTGAAGTGCTTGTAATTAGTGACACACTTGAGTGCTTGTCTTCAACAAAAAGGGACTGTCTCAGAGACCCATGGAAAGGACTCTTCCACGTACTCTAGGATGCAAGCTTGTGCAGCTTTGCTTAAATAACTTCAAGACCACACCACTGGGACTGAGTCAGGATTTCTAGAACTCCAGTGGAGAAGCTGATGGGTTTCTCAAACTGCTAACCTGACATCGAGCAAAATAACAATCAATTACATAGAACTGAATGAACTGATAAAGAATGATTTGATTAAGGCTTTGTTTAGAATATTGCTGATGGTTTAGTGTTCTAGTTTTTAAATGTTTATTTACTTATTTTTCACGTGCACGCGTGTGAGAGGATAAGTGTATGAGCAGGGAAAGGGGCAGAGAGGAGAGAGAGAATTCCAAGCAGGCTCCAGGCTGTTAGTGCAGAGCCTGACATGGGCCTCAATCCCACGAACCATGGGATCATGAACTGAGTGAAAATCAAGAGGTAGATACTTAACTGAGTTACCCTGGTGCCCCTCTATTATCTTGATATAAGGAACTCCTTTTTTTTTTCCTATCTCTAACTCAGAACAATTCAGTAGATTATACTTTTGTAAACAGAAATGAAATATTTATCTTTTTTCTCCCTGCCCAATCCTGCGGGAAGCCGGGTCTCTCTGAGCTCTTAAGTAAAGGAAAAAATCTCCTTGTGAGGCAAGGTGGGTTTGCAAGGCCTTCCACCATCTGATGGCAACCAGCATCTACCCCCACTCACCCCCACTCAACTTCTGCTTGAGCACCAACCCCCAAGGCACCTGACTGACTGATATCAGGAGTGACTTACCTTCTTATGTTAAAAATATGTGAATTGTACCTTGTGAAAAAACTTGTTATAGGAGTTTCCTCTTTTGTGATTATAGGAGCAACTGTTACATTTCCTGAGAAAACCTGTTTTTCCCCTTGAGAAAACAGGCCATTGACCCCTGCTCACAAAGACCTAACTCTTGCCTTTGCTATGCTAAAAACTTGGCCCTGTATTTGAATGCTAAAGATCCTTTCATATTCCATATGATATGGATATGATAAACATCTACTCACCTATTGATAAAGGTTATGCATGAGTCTTCCACCAATCTATGTTCTGGGAAATTTTTACATACCAAAGACTTTGTTATCAGAAATTACTGTCTAAGGCAATTGCCACTTCTGTTTTGTACCTCATACATTTTTTCAATAAATAAAGCTGACTCTTGGGTAAGGAGAGAGATGCCTGCCTGATGAGTGGAAAGAAGGCAAGGCTCTCTCACTCTCTTTTTGCCGACACCGTCCATCCTTCAGGGAACCCTGGACCTGCTGGAGCTGGACTCTGGCACGATCCCTCTCTGGGAAGGGGATAAACTCCTATTGAGTATTTTCCTTTTAATGGCAATATAATTATTTGCACAGATTTAGTAAGAATCTATCTTTCTTGAAACCAGACATAATTGAGAAAATTGATTATATAATGAAGGCTTTGACTGGTATGTCATATCTGAGAACAATGTACATAAAATCAGATATGACCAGTTTTAAGGAACCACAGTAAACTTTGTGGAGACAATTCTCAGAAAGCAGTCTTGGGAAAACTAGCCTGGTACTTGGCTTATGGGAGGATGTCTAGTCTTACAGGAAAATAAGGAGGGTTACTTCCTGGCAGGCTCAGGAAAACTTAGGATATTTTGAGGACTTTGAGAATAAAAACATTCATCCCAATCTATAGGTACTGTAGGTAATATCTGATGGTAAGTTCTTGGCTTGGCTTCCTAATCTTGTGAAGCTTTTAAAAGTCAAATCTGAGATTCTTTATAAAAACTTATGGGAAAACAAGGTTTGAAAGGCCTGTGTAGTCAACTACTATCCTTGCCTCACCTACATAAACAGAGCCCAGCTTTATTTTGTAAACAAGAATAATCTTACTGGGAGTACCTCTGATCAAAAGGGAGGTGACTATACAGAAACAAAAATCTTGTTTCAATAGAAAACTGTAGCATACTCATGTTGATTATTCTGCATTTCCTTGTAAACTGCATGATATTGTTACTGGTCTACAAATTGGACTGTCTTACATATTTTGTCTGTCCTTACCAAATTGCCAATTCCTTTAGTTTCCTTCAGTATGTGGCAACAACTCTCCAAACTAGTGTTCCCACTTTTTCTCCTATTCCCCTGACTTGGCATCACTGAGAACTAAAAGCTAACTACCCAGATCTCTGTCAAGATTCTAGATTGTCCTATAGTTGAACTTTCCTCTCAGGCTCTAAGGAAATCCTGAGAGCTGAAGCTGGACAACTTGATATCTACTTCAAAGGACTCATGAGCACAGTGCACTATGTGTGGACAGTCTTCCTGTTGGGAGCTGCTGCTCTGTGGGCCACTCAGGAAGTTTATCGGAACTCCCACGGCTTTTATGCTCTGCTCCAGGAAATAACTGTGATGGTGCACAATCTTATAAAACCTCTCTGATGTCTGTGCTGTCACCAAGAATGTTCAAAATGTCATAAAATGGCCACTGCCTTTATCACTTTACCACCTAAAGATGTTTCCAGCCCAACCTTTAGGAATCTTCTTAATTGGCTGCCTTCTGGACTCAGAAACTGGGTTTATAGCCTGCTCCAATCATTAATCTTTGTTTTTCTTCTTACTGCCATAGCAAATACCCCTCATTAAATACCTGATTGCTCATACCACCCAGCAAAATCCTCTACTACGAAGTTTCAGACTCAGTTCGAGGAGTCCTTGAACAACAGAAAGTTTCGGAAATAATTGACATGAAGTAGCTTTCCTAAGCTGTTCGCTAGGACACCCCATTTCCCTTGGACAAAAGAGGAGACTAATGAAGATGGCCTTAACATTTTCCTTAAGGCTGACTAAAAGATTAGGCTGGTTTCTTCCTAATTATAGGCCTGAACTCTCTTTTCTTAGTGTATTTACTTCAGAAAAACTTTCCATTGTAAATTCCTTTTTCTGCCTCTTTGAGAGGTAAATTTTCTACAACTTAGGAAAGTCTTCCTCAAATATGTGGGAGCCATGCCATTGAAATATAAATATCAGGAAGTCTAATATATAATATAGACTGGTATAAATACCATATCTACCAGTCTCAGCAGGAGGGAGGAGAACAGTTCATGTTCAGTAAGTCACAATTAGCAAACACAGATGACCAAATCCCAATGGCCAACCCCCTACCAATGTCCTCTAGTTAGTACTTTGACACTCACTTATCCCAATGATAAGTTTGTTTCAGTGGAGTTGACTTCAGTCTTGAATAAAGTCTTCCTTGCCTATTAAGTTATCTGGTGCCATATGTATATGCACACACGCATATATATATGTACACACACACACACACACACACACACATATATATATATACATATATATATATATATTTGACAACATAGCAGCATGAGGACACAGAGAAAGGGAAGGGTTTGGTCATCATGTCATTCATGTGGTACTTTATCATTCAGTCACTCCAGTTCTGCCCTTGGAAGTTTTCCATGTGAATTTGACATTATGGACAATTACATTTCTTACACGAAAAGGAAGAGCCAGCATACCAGTATGTATGTTATTTATAGGCCACAGAAGCAAAGTCCTTCTTGAGGGGAAGAAGAAACCCTCCCTGTCTTCGATGTGAAAGCACTTCAGTCAGTAAGACTTAACATAAAATTATGTGTCCCCGTCCCTCATATTTTAATAAAAAGTTTAGACAGCAGTAGTTAGGCAGTTATATGTCAGAGAAATAGTATACCTACAGCTCATTATTGAAAGCATTCATTAAAGATTAAAACCATAAGGCCCCTTATAGAAATTTTAACTGATCCCTGATTCTTAGCATTCAAATATCATTTCTGAAATATGAAATAAACATATTTTATGTCTAAATTCAGAGTACATCTGAAAATGTAGTCAAAGGCATGCCTTCTAGTGGGCTGACTGAAGGGAAAGGGCTGTGATTACGCCTCATTTTCACCCTCTACATCACGATCTCATTGATTATGTTTCTCAGCTTGCTAAGGGTTCTGTGAGGTGATTTTCAAGATGAATATTGCTATTTGCAGGATTTCCTGAATAGGAATATTTCAGGAGTAAATTGCACAAACCAAGCGATGTGCAGTCAATTTTCACTCCAGCATAAACAATGTATTAGAACAAAGCCCTTAAGGCTTTTTTTTATTTGGGTTTCATTACACAGCTAGCTGCATTTCATCAATAAGCATGAAGTGCCAAGCGGGCAAAACTGAGGCTCAGCGAGGGTATTACATATTTTTCCAACAGGTGCTCCGAGCTTGACTAGAGAAAACAAATGACCTGGATGTCAAGGCCTTAGGCTCTTTGTTTCAGAGGTAGCCATGGCCACTGTGGACAAAGAAAACGTCTTTAAATTTAGGAAACGGAGGCTCCTTGTGCATCTCCTTTCTCTGAATTAATTCATTCCTAAGATTTTAGAAAAGAGTTTCTTTCTCTGTATTAAAAAAATGGGCACAGACTCTACTAAAGTATTGAAAAACTGCTTTTGGCTTTCAGTAATTTAATGTGCAGTTAAGCCCATTTTCCCATCTTTCTTTAACTGGAAAAAAAAAAAGAAGTTTAATCTCTTTAAGTAGAGGGCTATAGCAGGCTGTCCGGCCTAAAATCACATATCTTATAGCAGAACTCGGAGCAATCTTGATAAATCATTTGTCAGGTGGTGAATTTAGATAGAGGCTAGACAAAGAGGGATAAAGAACTAGGTAAGTTAGTAAATTATTCACATAGGTCACTATTTCCTGATTACAAACTAGGGTTCTGAGAATTATGGGAGGAGTATCTCAAGTCATCATATATACGATTTTATGATTTTTTTTTCTTTTTGCCTTGGAGACAGCCACAAGCAAAAGAAAAAGGCTAAGGGCATATTTTTGAAATCTGCACTCTAGGGATGAGAAGCTCAAAATATGCACAGAGGACTGAAGCCAAGGATTTTTACTGCCAGGGAAAGAGCAGCTGGCTCTCCCCGCAGTGATTTAGACCCGGCTGCAGGAGACAAATATCACGACTCTCCGAAACTACATACAGCGGTGAGAGCGATGACTTGTAGCTCTGATAAAGGAAAGTGATTAACACAGCTGACAGGAGCTTTCACTCTAAACCACAGGGACCTAAATTGGCACAAACCTGTGGGCCATGGACAAACCAACACCCAGTGCGAGTTTTTGATATTTGCGAACCACTGTGGGGTGGGTTTCCACTGGGAGTAAAGTCACTTTGGTTGAGTCAACAACATCCGTTTGTATCGGCAGATTTTGTTATCCTTTCTATTCAATGTATTCCATGCACAGAGATAGCTAATATTGAATACAGTTTCATTATTTTAATGAAGAAGCTCATTTTAACTAAAGGCTGCATTCAAAAGTAAAGGGTAAAAGTAAACTCTTTGAGTTACAAAAAGCCAGTTCTGATTCGGAACAAAGAGTTTATGGCCTTTCCTCTTTGAAATACTAAATTGAGAAATATTTAGGAATATACTAGATGGAGGAGAATCTGGCTGAGGTTATTGTTGTTGGACTAAGTAATGGTACCTTTTTGTTGAGATTACTGAGTACGAAAAACTGAGTACTGATGAGATGCAGTTGCACTGGGGAATGTACACAAGTCATATGCCTCTGAGGACACCACATACAAACACAGTGAAAAAACTGAAGGGATTACAGACCTGGGGGCTTCCCTGAATGATGACGTGGCTTTGTATCTACCCAGTCTTGTCTCTGTGTCTACAGAGAGTGCAAACGCAGGGGGGCTAGTCCATGGGAAGTCATGGTTTGGTGTCAAGACCTCTAGCATGCCATCATTGCACCAGCTGCATTGCTACCTGCCCTATATACTGTATACTTTCTTAAAGCCAACTAAATTTGTTCTGGGTACAGCCTGCTGTGGCCTGGCTTGAATCGTCAGACTGGAATGGAAGACCATGCCCCTGGAAGAGCAACCTGGGTTTTGCAGGGGTGAAAGGACGTCTATCTGCGAGGTACCTATTATCCTCTGTGCTTGAGGGTAGCTAACACAATGGTAGATACACATTAGATACACATGTCAGGAGAAGGTAAAGTAAGCGTAGTGGGGTGCACTTTGCAAATATAACTCATTTTAGCTGTTTCAATCTCTCTCTTTCCTTAATCTCACTCAAGCCCATCTTTCCTCAACTTTGACATCTTCTTCTCTAGAATATCCTCACGCTTCATTTCATCCTTGCCTTATCTCCTAGCAAAACACCACCCAGAGGGAGATTAAAAAACATTATGTTGTAATAATCCTGGCAAGCAAGTAAGGTGAAAATCTGGGGTCAGTAAAAAAAAAAAAAAAAAAAGCAACGTTACTGAACATCTTACTTAACTTATTTAGTCTGAAAGTGTCCACCATTACATTAATCAAGAGGTTGAGATTTCAATTTAATTGGTTTATTTGATTAGCTACTTAATGTTGGCCCATATGAGATGCAAAGTAGGACATCAAACTGGGATAAGTCTTTGGAATATGCTCCTGGGAAGAGAGAAAATATAGAGGCAATCGATGTGTATAGAGACCCTAAAAGAAGATGACGGCGTTCAAGTGGCAATTTGGCCTGGAACAATAGACTTATCTGTGGCATCTCATTACCAATTTGGGTGTCTTGTTACCACCTCTATTCTTTGATTCAAAAATACAAGTACCCTCCATACACTGGGCCCTGAGATAGAGGTGTTGAGAAAAGAGTAGGGGAAGGGAGTCAAGTAGAAAGATGCCATCTTCATTCAAAGAAGATTTTGATGGGGTACTCAAGTCTGTGCAATTTAAGTGCAAATCAATGTACAAAGGTTATGGGAAATGGATACAGAGCTCTATAAGAAATCCTAAAAGGATTTCTTACTCTACTTGATGTATGGAACAAAATTTTGAAGAAACAAAGACAATGAATTCAGTCCTGATGGATGTAGAAAACTCCATCATGCCAAATAAGGAGAAAGAAAGTCATTTAAGGAAGAGAGAAAGGAAGATCAAGAACACAGAACATGGCGTGGAACTGCATGCCTCAAAACATAACATATAATTTGTTGTGGCTAGAATATAAAGGGAAGTTATTGGCAGAATAAAACGATACACAGGTAAACTGGAGTGAACCTGGAGGGTTTTCTAATGTCTACTAAAGAGCGTATATACTATTTGGGAGGCACCTAGTTTCCTAATCTTCTGAACAACTTTAGTTTTAAATAAGGAGTCTATAAACATACATTAAGTACAATTAAAGTAGAGATGGGAAGTGGATCATAGTAACAAACATGATGAATGCAATCTAGTGATAGGACTTTAATGCATACATTATTGCTGGTAAATGCTGTAAGAAAAAGCAAAAAGTGCTAGTCAATTATTATTATTATTATAACAACAATGATGATTATGATAAAAATTGGTGAAATTTAAAGCAAAAAGTCCCTACCTTAATGTCAAATGGTCCTGTTTGATTTGGTTGATTGTAAATTTCCAACTGATGCCTAATAGGAGCCAGCCACAGGAGCAGATGATTTAACTGCTCTTCAAGTTGTCCAAGGTCTTTTATGTGTGCCTCAATTTCTCCTTGTTTCTCAGGCAAATCTCTGGAAACCTATAAGGAAAAAAGAATAAAACATTCCCATGGCTTAAATAAAAAAGTAAAAATCAATTCCTTCTAAAGTCATTTGCTATAAAATGGCATAAAATTTACTGATTTTGGTATTTTAACAGGATGATATTGATTACTTACATGAGTTACATGTTAGAATTTATGCATTTAAAATCATCTATTAATAGTCTTTTCCAAAAGTCTACGCTTTAAAGACCATAAGTCCTTCCTTTAGGAAATTCAAAACACACATTCACACAAATGCATACCCAACTCCAACTGGTAGACGTCCAGAGTATATGCATCACTGAACCACTCATTCACTAAACATAATGGTTTATTGCACATTAGATGCCAGATACCCTGTCTTTACTCATTTCCTTCTTTCTTTTATGTTAAGGAAATTTATACAAGGGAATTCTTTTATGTACAAAGAAAAATGAGGAGGCAAGCAATGGTTTATGGGTCTAAGTATAACCAAGCAAAACAAAATAAGATGGCTGGAACGAAAAGGAAAAGAAGACATTTGGATAAGAGTAGAATGTATCAGTATGATTATAGTCTATTTTTATTAAGGGCTTACAATGTGCCAAACACCATCTTTGGAAGTTTCACATTTATTGCCTTCCTTAATCCACCCAACTATCTTATGATATAGATACTATTATTATCCCAATTTTATAAATGGATGGTGGCATTAGGGTTGAGAAACATGAAATAACTTGGGAAGAAGTATGATACTCTGTTCGACACTGTGAAGTCTAGAGTTAGGTTGCTGGGTTTAAATCTTAATTCCAGTTCTTTCCCAGTACTTTAGCAAAGTTTTCCTTAACTCTCCATGCCTTCTCTACACAATGTGCACAGTGACACTACCTGCTTCACGGGGTCACTATACGGATTAAAGAAAGTAATTCACGTCAGTAGCTTAGAGCAACATCCTGCACCATAGTGAGTGACAATAAAGTCGTTACATGTTACTGATAATTACTTAAACTCAGGTGTAAATAGGGAGCCAGGATAAGCAAGAGCAAAGCCTTTTTCTTCAAACTGTCAAGGACTAAAACAGGTACAGAGTAGTAAAGAAGGTGAACCTGAAATGGCAACTTTTAACTATGACTTTAATACTATTCTGATAACAAATATATTATAACATAAACACAAGTGTTACAGGATACATCTATTATAAAATACTATCATGGTATTATAGATAACACTTAAAAATTATGGTGTGCCTGAGTAGCTCACTTGGTTAAGTGTCCGACTTTGACTCAGGGCATGATCTCACGGCTCATAAGTTCGAGCCCCATGTTGGGCTCTGTGCTGACGGCTCAGCGCCTGGACCTTGCCTCAGATTCTGTCTCTGTCTCTCTCTGCCCTTCTCCCACTCATGCTCGCTCACTCTCGCGCGCTCTCTCTCTCCCTCAAATAGAAATAAACATTAAAAATTATTAAAAAAAATAAAAAAGTTTATTTCTAGTATAGTTGGCATTCAGTGTAATATTAGTTTCAGGTGTACACTATAGTGAGTCAGCACTTCCATACATCACCCAGTGCTCATCACAACAGGCGCCCTCCTGAATCCCCAACATCTATTTCACCCACACCACCCGCTCCTCCCCTCTGGTAACCATCAGTTTCTTCTCTAGAATTAAAGGTCTATTTCTCAGTCCTTCTCGTTTTCCTTTGCTTGTTTGTTTTCTTTCTTAAATTCTACATATGAGTGAAATCATACGGTATTTGTCTTTATGTTACTTATTTCGCTTAGCTGTATATTCTCTAGCTACATCTATGTCATTGCAAATGGCAAGATTTCATTCTTTTTTATGAATGGGTGTGTGTGTGCGTGCGTGTACGCACACGTGTGCATGTGTGTGTGTGTGTGTACGTACATATCACATTTGCTTTATCCATTCATCTGCCAATGGACACATGGGCTCTTCCATAATTTGGCTATTGTAAGTAATGCTGCTATAAACACAGGGGTGCATGTATCCCTTTGAATTCACGTTTTTGTACTTTTTAGGGGGTAAATACCCAGTAGCACAATTATTGGATGATAAGGCAACTCTATTTTTAATTGTTTGAGAAACCTCCATACTGGTCTCCAGAGTGGCCACACCAGTTGCGTTTCCACCAACAGTGCAAAAGGGTCTCCTTTTTCTAATAACATAAATATTATATTATAATATGAACACAAGTGTTACAGTATACATCTGTTATAAAGTACTATCATGTTATTATAGGTACCACTTAAAATTTATGTGTTTCTCCTTTTTCTCCACATCCTCACCCATATTATAGGGAATACTTAAAAGTTAAACTAGATAAGCATACTAATATACTAGTGCATCATCTAATTAATGCCCCATACTTTGGGACAACTGTTTTAGATACTTTTAAAAGAGCTAACTGAAGAAAATTACTGTTCTTTAATTGCACCCAAGAGCTGTGAGGTGAAAAGGAGATACATTAGTGGACAAAGTAACTTATCAGTTAATTTATAGGAGAAGGAATTTTACATATGCTCTGATTATATGTAAGCAATATGTATTTTGAAATATATAAATGCATTTTTATGTATTGTATAAAATGCATGTGCATGCGTGAGTCAAGGGTTAATATTCAGCCTGTCCTGAAGCAGCCCAGCCTGGGACTGACCTTAGGCTCCCAAAGCAATGTTTCCTTGGAGTGCCAACTTTAGAAGACTGGAAATGTTCGGTCTGCCTTGCTTGTTGTATAGAACTGTGTCTCATTAAGGAAGCTGTGAATTGGAATATAACCTAGGCTCTTTATGACTAAAATGGTGTAAAAGATGAAAGGGAAATAGAGACTGTGGCTTCCATTTAAAGTGATCTGCACAGACGTTGGTTTTTACCCCCGGCAGCCTTTCCCTGTGCGGGCCAGGAGTCAAAAGAAGCAACGTGTGAAGGTAGCACGCGATGCTTGTTCACGGGTAATGAATCATGACGCTGTATCTGGTTTGTTTGACTAGTATCCTCCTATAAAGTCTAGGAAACAAAATGTTAGATAAAGGCCTATTTGTATTTTGTGAATTGTAACCCGTAATGACATCTATGGTGATGAATTATACTTAACGTTTTTGTATGTGAGTGTTTGAGTGTGTGTGTGTGTGTCTGATAGTTGATATCACAAATACAATTCTATGTACATAATATATAATCTAATAATGCTTTCAACTTATCTTTTCCAGCATTTATAAGGAAGGTACTAAACAGTTTATTTTTATTGGATCATTTTCTAGTCACAAGTATATGTAAAAAATATTTTATAGCTTCAACTTGCATCATCTAAGGGCCACTAGATTCTGAAGCTAATCAAAATAATAGCCATCATATTTTCTTAATATCTATAAAACTGAGGTAGGAAATTATATCTGATCACAAATAGGGTTCACATATCACCAGAGACATCAGTATAACTTACAACAAAGATTGTTAATTTCTTTCTCATATTCCAAACCCATTCCTTCCTGGTTCTAGAACAATTCCTGATAGCACACAGTTTGACGGGTGAAATGTGACTAATATCTGAAATAATTAAACAACAGCTTATAATGTGAAATGATTAAATGAGGCATGAGTAGTTTTCAGGGTAATTATGACATCTGCATTGGGTATATTCTTATAGACCTTGTGTTTCACACCATCAGAGCATTTGTCTTATATTATTTGTTATTTACATTGACCTCCCTCACTGAGCTTTGATTTCTGGATGAACTGGGTTCCTATACATGACAGGCTTTCAATAAATATCTGGTGAATGAAAGATTAAAAAATTCAAAATTCAGGATTAACTTTTTTTTTCAATTTAAGAAGGCATACATGTCCAGAGTCATCAACAGAAAGAACATAATTTTATCCTCAATGAAACAGCTTTAATTAAACAGGCAAAAAGATTAGTAGATTAGAATATATAGAAAGGAGAAACTTCTGCATGGCAAAAAGAAAAATCTTAAAAGCAAAGTTAAAGGACAAATGACATTACAAAAAAATATGTGACATCTCAGATAAAGGACTAATTTTCCTAATACATAAGAAAGGTTCTGCACACTAAGTTTAAAAAGGCCAACAACCTAGAGGAAAAAACTAGACAAAGGTTAAGGACAGTCCACAAAAACGAAAATGTAAATGGATTTTAAACATACATAAAAAAGCTAAACCTTGTAATGAGAGATAAGAAAATTTCATCTATTGCACCGACAAAAACTAAAGCCTGAAATGCACTAGGCTGCCAAGGGTATGGAAAATATACTATTCTATATGGCCAGTGAAATGTACACACCAGTGTACCCCTTACAGAAGATAACTTAGCATATCTGTCAAATGCATGTAACTTTTTACCCAGAACTTTTACTGCTAAGAATTTATCTTGTAGATATATTTATGCAATAAAAGTCAATGCTTGGTGATGAGGGGGAGATGGTGGATGGGATGGAAGATTTTCACTATACTTAAAAAAATTTTGCAAAATATAAATGTATTACCTTCACAAAGAAATAAATTAAGTTAGAAAGGAAAACTACCAGATTTTCCTCTTACCAAAAATAATGGTGACAATTATAATTTAATTAAAAAATCATTGTTACTAGGCTATAACACATCTAAAGCCAATCACAGTCCCAAACTGTGATTATTTTTCTATGGCAATATGACTTAATTAGTGGCAGGGTAGAATCTGAGACTTTCTGACTTAATTTTTGTGCTTTTCCACACCTCCCACACCTATATAGTTCATGGGAAAAGATAACGTGAATAATTTATGATGTAGAATACGAGTAGGTTTCATGTCAGTTTTTATGTCTTAAAATTATTTACCACTACAATTACTACTTTATATTCTTATTAAAATATGTATAGAAACAGTTCACCAGTAAGATGCATCATTTTCCTAATAATCTTTTTAAGTATTATATAACCATACTCTTTATACAATATGTTCCCTGGAGTGAAAGCAAAAAATTAAACAAGTTCAGTTCCCTTATGTGTTAATTTAGTATCTAACCAAGTCTTGACCTAATTCCACACAAGATTAGCTCCCGTTTTTTTTCAACTTCTGAATATTCATTTCAAATGTGTAGAAATTTTAATAATAAGATAAACAGAAGTATCTGTTTTAGAAATAAAGAGATATTAAATACTGGCTTCATATCTTATACCAAAAACATTTTAGAGAAACTAAAGTGTTAATTGTAAAAAAAAGTAACAGAATTAGAATAAAATATTGCTGTAAGCTCTTTAGAAGAAGAAAGTAATGTGAATAAACTATTAAATATAATATTTGTACTGCTTATTCAGAATTCATGCCAAATAGCGGAATTAAAAACAAATGACAGCTGAGTCTATTTGCAGCATCTTTCACACAATGGATAATAATCTTTCATATAAAAAGATCTTTCAATATATGAAACAAGATGAAGAATCTACTGGAAAACTGGATAAAGCACATGAATTTCACAAAAAAATGAAAACAGCCAACAAAAAATAGTCCAACGCTAAGTAATCAATGAAATGCAAATTAAAACAGCAAAAATAAACTGTCATTTGCCTGTTATACTGACTTTTGTAAAAGGTATTTATCAAAGTTCTAGAAAATAAGCACTCTTAAGATGTTTGCTAGAGGACAGAGTCTTACATTTGTAGGGAGCAATTTGATAATTCATACCAAAAAGCAAGACTTCTACCCTGAAAACCACAAACATGCCTGAGAGATTAAAAAAAAAGCCTAAACAAATAAAGGAATATACCTTATCCCCCTATTGGAAGGTCCTATATTGTAAAGATATATCAATTTTCTTCAAATAATCTATAAATTCAATTCAATCTCTATTAAAATTATAAGAGCTAAATTTTAATAGAAAGTGACGTGCCAAGTCTAAGATTTATATGCAAATCCAAGGGCCAAGAATATGCAACACAATCTAAAAGAACAACAAAGTTTAAGAATGTTTACAACCAGAGGGGCGCCTGGGTGGTTCAGCATGCTCAGCATCTGATTCTTGATTTCTGCTCAGGTTATCATCTCACAGTTTGAGAGATGGAGCCCCTCAATGGGGTTCCATGCTGGTAGTGTGGAGCCCGCTTGGAATTCTCTCCCTCTGTCTCTACCTCTCCCCTGCTTGTGCTCTCTCTCTGTCTTTCTTTCCCTCTTTCTCAATACACAAATAAATAAACAAAAAAAAGATGGGGTATCTCAGTGGCTTAGTCAGTTAAGCATCCAACTCTTGATTTTGGCTCACATCATGATCTCAAGGGTCATGAGTTCAAGCCCCGCATCGGGCTTTGCATGGACAAAAAGGAACTTACTTGGGATCCTTTTTCTCCTCCTCTCTCTCTTCTCCTCCCCTCCCCTGCTCATACTCTATTTCTTTCTCTCTCAAAATAAATAAATACACTTAAAAATGTTTACTACCAGGCATCATTATTTAATATAATTAATTCTGTGTGGTATTTCTGTGAGAGTAGACTATATGTATTTACTTAATTTATGATAATGGTGCCACTTCAGTTGAGTGGAGAGAGTGAATGATCTAGAAATACATACACTCTACAGGTGTTCAAAGTCAGAAAAAAGCTTATGCTTGGCAAGTGAGGTGACTGGGAAGGTGTTAATTACTGGGAATGAACATGAAGGAAGCTGCTGGGGTAATGTTCTAATTCTTGATTGGGTGCTAGAAGCATGGTATGCTAACTTCAGAAAAAATCCATCAACTTGTATTCTTATGATCTGTGTACTTTCTTATGTGTCTCATCTCTTCCAATTTAAAAGATTACTTGAAAATATTCTAAAAGCCTTAGGGTAAATACCTAGGTTTCCAATTGCTGGGTCGTAGGGTAGTTCTATTTTTAAATTTTTGAGGTACCTCCATGCTATATTCCAGAGTGGTTGAACCAGTTTGCATTCCCACTAACAGTATAAGAGGTTTCCCTTTCTCGGCTCTGCTAGGTATTTACCCAAAGGATACAAAAATACTGATTTGAAGGGACACATGCACCCTGATGTTTAGAGCAGTGGTATCAACTATAGCCAAATTATGGACAGAATCAAAATATCCAATGACTGACAAATGGCTACAGAAGACGTGGTATATATACACAATGGAGTATTACTCAGCCATTAAAAAGAATGACATCTTGACATTTGCAACAATGTGGATGGAGAGAGAGTGCGTTATGCTAAGCGGAATATCAGAGAAAGACAAATACCATAAGATTTCACTTCTATGTGGAATTTATGAAACAAAACAGATGAACATAGCCGGGGGAAAGAAAGGCAAACCACTAGATAGATACTTAACTCTAGAGAACAAATTGATGATTACTGGAGGGAAGTGAGTGGGAGGATGTGTTATACGGGTGATGGGTCTAAGGGGGCACCTGTCATGAAGAACACTGGGTATTGTATGAAACTGATGAATCACTACATTCTACACCTGAAAATAATATTATGCTGTATGTAAATTAACTGGAATTTTAAAAATTAAAAGAAAATTTAAAAAAGGATTCATTCCTTTCATTGATAGAATTCTACTTCTATGAATTTTTCCTGGAGAATATCAGAGATATGCACATGTCATGAATAGTTTTCAAGGGGAATAAATAACATCCATATAATGGGATACTTGGAAATGTTTAAATTACATATTATGAAAAACATTCTATTTTGAAAAATATTCATGACATGTTAATTAGTAAAAAGATAAATTATACACCGCACATAAATTATGTCTTTGATTTTCTGTGTATATTTGGCAGATCAGTATGTACTTACACACACATATATATTTAAATGATTGGAAATACATGACAGTATTAATCATGAGTTTGGGGGAGGGTGTTACGAATTACAGCTAATTTTTAATTGTTAATATATCTTAGTGTTTTACAAAGTTACTACACAGAGAGAATATTATTTTTGTTGTTTTAAATTTTAAATAAAAATGAATAAATGGATACTACTGATTGGGTGGCTGGCTATCCTTCTAACATATTTCCAACAATAAAATTACCATTTTAACTTGGATTTACAATATGCTTTAGGTACTATATGACTGATTTTACTTCTATTAGCTCCCTTAATCTCATCCATAATCCTACAAAATACATAATATTTTCTACAACTGACAAATGAGCAAATTAAGTTCCAAAACTATAAATAATATTCCTAACATTACTGCTAAGTGGGAAAAATATGTGGCATTAAACATCTGGGTTTTCCTGACTCCATAGTTTAACTTTCCCTTCCCTGCCAAAACATACATTCTCTGATCTTTCATAATCTAATGTATTACTTGATAAATGGAGTATTAAAATTCATATTTTTCAAAAGATTTTAATATTTATGGGACAATCTATAGCATGAAGGCATGCTAATTACCATTAATGAGATATACATTTGGAAGTCAACTTTAATATGACCAATATAAATGAAATGCATGTATAAACACATTTGAAAACAAAAAAAAATACTATTTGACAGTTGTTAATTCAAGACTGTCTATTATATAGGGACTACAAGGTAAACTAGACTGCTTACTGAATAAATCTTTGAATAATGATTAATCTAAAACCATGATTAAATAAGTGATTTCCATGCAACTGTAGTAATGATCTTCCACATTTTGATAGATTTGTCATCTATTTTAAAATAAAGACATAGACAAAATAAACTGTTATAATAATTAAAAAGGATAAGAGGAAATTGCCAGTTCAAATACATAGCAATTTTGATAAATTAATATTATTTCCAAAGAATTTAATAATAAATTCTGAATTCCAAACCTTCCATATTTAAAAATAAAGATGATACTTGATGGAATTTGAACTTAATTTAAACATTCTTATCTCGTATAATTCCAAACTAAATACCAGGTGAATGAAATTTTGGTGTAAAAAAAAAGCCATACAATTAATGAAAATATGGACAAATAGTCTTATAATTTTGATGTAAAAGTTACAATTTTGATTTTAACATCATAAAATGATTGATTTAAATTCATAGCAGTATTAAGCTTATTTATATAAAAAATCTAATAACCAAAACAAAAATCAAAACCAAAAAACAATCCATATTAAATAATTTGACAAACACTAAAGATAAAACCATTCTCATGGATCAATAGGAAAAAGACAAACACTCAAGAGAAAAAAATGAACAAGGATCACAAATAGAAAATTAATAAAAGAACTATGACTGACCTATAAGTCTATTCCCACTGTTTAACTTCACCAGAAACCAAAGGAATCCAATTCAAGCAGTGAGGTGTAATACTGCACCTATTGATTTGGCAAAGATTTTTTAAAAAAACTTCTTGTATTACATTACAGTGGTGTCAGATAATAGCACAGGGAATTGAGCTCTCTTGTAAAGTGCTAGAAAGTAAGTTGGAAAATCCCTCCAGGAACGGTAGGGCTAGGAGCGGATTGGGTAGAGTATTGCAATATGTATTCAAACATAAATATATTCTCACACTTAGTCCATACATTTAACTTCTAATATTTTATCTTAAGGCAACAATCATGTGTACATATGTGAAATCACAAGAATGTTTGCCACAGCCTCACATGTAGATGCAAAACGTTTGAAATTGCTTACATACTCACCAAAAGAATATGGGTTAAAAGTTTTGAAACCTCCATCCAGTCAAATACTCCGCAGATGTGTCATAAGTGATGAACATGTGTATTTAGTAATATAAAAAAATATGTGATGTGTCAAAAGTTTAAAAGTTTTATGTGTTGGGTCATAGGTCATCTTTTCTTACCTGCCTTTTTAATTCAACTGCAATGAACCTGTACTACTTTTAATCAGAAAATGGCTATTTTAAATGTAGGTATAAATACACACTTCTGTAGAAATAGATTATTTGTGTATTCCTTACAGTGTGCCAGGCATCATTCTAAGTGTTTTTTTTTTTTACATATCGACAACATTTAGTAATAACAAGACATGAGATAGGTAGTATTATTGCCTAGATTTTACACATTTGTCAATTTTCCACATTGACGAAGAGAGGCTAAGTGACATGCCCAAGCTCACAGAGCCAGAAAGTGATAACCAAGCTAGAATATGAGCCCAAGAAGTCAAGCTTAGAAACTCATGCTCTTAACCCCTGTACTACTTTGTCTCTCATTCCTTTTAGCTGTAAGACTTTGAGAAAATATACTGAAAAGAGCACTTTCTTTCCCAGCAGTTACTAGAAGAATTCCTTTAGTTACTTATGAGATCTTATATAATTTCTTCCTAATGTGGAAAGTATGTAGGATAATAAAGTCCTACTGCCCTTGTAACTACTAAATTCAAACTCCAAAATGGCCCCTTGATTTATTTTCTTGCTTAAATCATATGACTGATTTCTAATTGTCTCCAAATCCTTTAGCCCACCATTTAAAAAAAAAGGCTCTCAACAATCTGAGCTTATCTGACTTTACCATTCACATCTTTCTAATAACAAAACTCCATTTTGGCCAAAATAGTGATCTCATCATTCTGGGTATGTCCCTTAAAGTTTCTTCCTTCTGTTCCACTGTCATTGTCCACTTTACCATTAAAATGTCTTCTTTTTCTCAGTTAAATATCTCATTTCCTAATTGACACATATGAAACTCTTCCATTCTTCATGTTTTGGGTAATGAAAGTGCCACATTCTCAGAGAAGATGGCCTAATCCCACTGGATAGAAATAATTATTCTTTCTAATAAACTCTGTAGAATTTTTATTTTCTGTGCTATTTCATCAGACCCTGTCAGGAACTGTCTTGTTTATTTTACTAATTTCTTTCCACTTATATCTTCTTCCCTTATCTTTCTCCCAGGAGCTTGAAAACAGCCCCCCTCCCTACTACGACCGGCACACTGAAGACATCACACACATATAACCACAATTGAATGTTGTGTCTTTGCATACTCTTACCACTTTCTCTTATTTGGCATTGCATTTGCTCAGTGAATAATCACACAAACCACCAATCGATTTCTAATAGAACAGAGAAAAGAAAAGGTAAAGCTGAGGCTTAAAAGTATGATTTGAGTACACCCAAGTATGAAAAAGTAGAATCTAGTCAGTCAAGAAAACTAAGAAACACATGTAGAAGATTCAGTTCTTCATGTATTGTTTTTGTTATTGATGTTAGTTATGTTGATGTCATGAATTCCTGAGCTAGAAATAAGACTAGATATGTATTAGCTATAGCACTGGCAGAAACCTTACCCATGCAATTGACTCTATGAATATTTACCCAGTGACTATTTTTCTTCCAACTACCTCCCTATATACTATCCACAAATCTATTTTTTTTAAATTGATTCCAGTTGCTCATTATATGGCTAAGTAGAAAACCTCACTGCCAACACTTCCCCACCATGAACAAAAGTTAAATAACAGCGCACTCTGAATGCATTTTAAACAAATACTCTCTTTCCACCAACCCCCCCCAAAATTAAAATCTTCCAAAATTTAGTAATACCAATTGAATAATTCAAGTAGACCATTATCATCTTTTGGATAAAAAGCATGTGGTATGAAATATTTGGAGACCTCATTTCACCTTGCGTAGTTTTCTACCTCAATAAATTAAAGCTACTAGAGAACCAGAATGTAGGAATGATATATTTTCAGGCACAATATCCAATTATTTTTTACAACTGGTCTCATGGTAAAGTATCTCTCACTAGGAGGTCATTTATTTTCTTTCCCTCTGGAAATTTAATAAAAGAATAATGAATATAAGAGTGAAAAATACATTATGGTTATATGCCACCAGACATTTTAAAATTACAAATCCATATACAATTTTAAACTGACCAATTATAATTTATTTTTAGGACAATCACCCTCCAATGGCATAGCTACTGGGATTTTATTTTAAACATAAGTGAGTTTTCTTTTAAAATATGCGGTCATCACATACAATGTTTAAAGATCTATATTTCTTACGTTGCTTTCAGTTTTAACTGAATGGAATAATAAAGTCTCTTGTATCAGATCACAGTATGTATTAGTTTCCTTGCATAACCATTTCATTAGCATACCTGAATTTTGTTATTGTTGCCAAAGATCTGAAACACATAATGCATGATGAGGTAAATGAACATGCCTAGGGAGATTTCAAAGTCAGTAAAATTTGATGTACAATAAATAGGTTTGCCGTCCTGGGAGAACTGGGCCCTTATTACCACACTAAACCAATATTGGCTTTGAAATAAACCTTGGTGTTCAGAAGCAGTATTCTTGTTCATTAATTTCTTAGTTCGCAATATAAGCAGCGAACTCCATAGTAAAATAATCCTTAATAATACACATAGTTCAAGGAAAAATGTTTTTTGACTGTTCACCTTGATTTAAACCTACCCTAATGTTGGGTAACAAGCTTTGTAATGGCTCCCAGAGGCATTCGACAAGTAAAGTGAATTGGTGAAATTGATTTACCCAAACTTCAATAGCTATCATTTATCTTCTAAAATGGATTTGGTAGGGATTTATACCCACCTACCTAGCCACCTACCCACACATTCTTTACTACATAATGTGATTTTGACCACATACTATTTAAACCCTGAGGATAATAAAACCTACAAAGAAGGTAAAACGTAATTTTAGATGACACGTACACATACCACAAAATGTGTTGGTACAAATTAACCCTGTATTTTTCTCTCTCCTTTCCCAGCTCAAACTCATTCTAGAAAAAGGAAAGAACTACTTTATTCTCACACTCTTCCAACAGCAATCTTTGTTCTTATTTGCTGAAAAGACCTGAGAATCAGCCTGGCTAATATAAAAAAGGTCTTCTGGATTGTTAGGAAACTGTGTGTGTGTGTGTGTATGTTTGCTCTGTTCGTTTTGCTTGATCAAAATTCAAGAGTAAGCCAGGATCTGCGTAATTCTACCCCAGCAACAGGAATCATAACAAATTATAATAGCTTGATATTTATTAAGATCGTCCTTGAGTTGTCAGATAAAATTAGCTATTTTAATAATAAAATTTTTAAAAACCAGAGTCTTCTCCTTTGTTCACATATGAATCACTATACTTCAGAATGTAAACATCAGAGAAAAGGGCAAAAAACACACTGCATGATTACATATCCTCAACTTTATAATTAAAACATTAAAAGTAATTTAACTATCGCTGATGAGATGGACAGAATGGGTGATTGGCCTTAAGGAGGGCACTTACTGAGTGGTGTACTTAAGTGGTGAATCACGGGGTTCTACTCCTGAAACCAATACTGCACTGTATGCTAACTACCTAGAATTTAAAGAAATAAATTTAAAAAACCAATTTATGTAAACATAAATTTGAACTTAAATTTATTTTTTTTAATGTTTATTCATTTTTTATAATAGTTTATTGTCAAATTGGTTTCCATATAACACCCAGTGCTTCTCCCCACAAGTGCCCCCCACCATGACCATCACTCCCTCCCTCCCGCCCCCTCCCCTTTCAGTCCATGGTTCCTCTTCAGTATTCAGTAGTCTCCCTTGATCTGTGTCCCTCACTCTCCCCCACACTCTTTCCCCCTTCCTCTCCTCATGGTCCCCTGCCAGGTCTCTCCTGTTAGACCTATGAATGCAAACATATGGTATCTATCCTTCTCTGCCTGACTTATTTCGCTTAGCATGACACCCTCAAGGTCCATCCAGCTTGCTACAAATGGCCATAGTTCATTCTTCCTCATTGCCATATAGTACTCCATTGTATATATATACGACATCTTCTTGATCCCCCTCCTACACTGTCGGAATATAAACTGGTGCAGCCACTCTGGAAAACAGTGTGGAGGTTCCTCAAAAATTAACAGTAGAACTCCCCTATGACCCAGCAATAGCACTGCTAGGGATTTACCCAAGGGATGCAGAAGTGCTGATGCATAGGAACACATGTACCCCAATGGTCATGGCGGCACTTTCTACAATAGCCAAATCATGGAAAGAGCCTAAACGTCCATCAACTGATGAACTTAAATTTCTTAAAATTAAGTACAGTTTAAAAATCAGTTCCTCAGTTGTACTTGCCCCATTTCCAATGCTCTAAAGCCACAGAGAACAATATCCATTACTGCAAAAACTTCTCTTGCACAGTGCTCCATGCCAGGCTCTAGTGCTTCTTCAGGATGGATGTTCCAAAAAGACTTAACCATTCTCATGATTTCTTTTTGGAGCAGGACAAAATATTTCAGAAAAGAATTCAGGAGTATTCAAATACATAAACAAACATGACCGTTTTCAGGGCATGACCATGAATTGCTGCTTTTAATCTCAACATTTTCTGGCTAGAAAGTCTGTTGTTTTCTAAAACTCATTTTCTGAAAGAAAGAAAATCACCACATTGAAAAAGAGTTCTATTTCTTTGTCCTCCTCTGAATGAATCATTTTATTAAGCTTAAAATATCAAGATTAAAAAGTATTTTTGTAACAAATGGCATAATCTGCATAACTCACATTTATATTTTCTCTGTGCAGTAGTCTCTATTTGCAAATGGATGATTATTGTTATTTATACCACAAAGTGAATGCATATTGCATTACCATGAAATGAAATATGCCTAACAATGAAGAAAATCAAAGTCCCCAGGAGTTTTACTCTTACTGATAAAAAAAAAAAACTAATATGATATAGAAGAGCAATTCCTGGAAATAGGGATGTCTGGGGAGGGGGGGAGCTGCTGCTTGTTTTAAACACCAAAAAATGAGCGGATGTGTCAATGGCGTAAGTTAAGATGAAGCTTTACTAGGTGAGCAGACATTATAAAGAAAGTGAATAAAACCCAAGAGTGGGTAGCTCCTTTCCTGCCAGCCAGAAGAGAACAAGAGCACAGAAAGAAATTTGAAAAAGAAGAAAATGTGATTTCTTTGGAGGAAAAAAAAACCCCAAAACTCTGGGCAGAAAGCAGAGCCCACGGCCCAGACTACTTACTTTTCGGCCAGGGTTGTTAACAAGAGTCTCGGGCAGGAGGCGGCAAACCCGCCTCCTGAATCAAATCTAGCCACCACCTGTTTTTATCCAGTCTGAGAGGTAAAAAGGATTTATTTTTTCCTTTTTAAATAATTGATCAAAAAAAAGTTAAAAGACACTTGACTCACGGAAATTATTTGAAATTCAAATCTGCGCCCAAGAATAAAGTACTGCTGGAACACTTCCGAGCCCATTCTTTACGTATTGCCTCTGGCCACGTGCGCACGATGGAGGCAGCAATGGAGTCTTCAAAGGAAAAACCCTATGGCCTGTAAAGCCTAAAACAATGACCATCTGTGCCTTTAGAGTTTGCTGATCCCTTTTCTACAGGACCATGGATTTCGTCAGCTCCATCTCCTGTCCTAGTAAGTCTTTTCCCCACCTGTCTCCCAGAGCTCTTTAAGGAGTGGGTCAGTGAGGGAGGTGCTGGGGCTTAGTGTACCAGAAAAACCTCCCATCTCCTCAGCGAACTCCTCCTGTTATATTTGAAATAGAAGAGGACAGCGACCTCTGTAGGAAAGTTTTAAAGGGCCGCCTTGCGCCTTGGTGGCTCAGTTGGTTAAGCGTTGGGACTCTGTTTTGGCTCAGGTCATGAGCCCACAGTTTGTGAGCTGGACTCTGCATTAGGCTCTGCGCTCACAGCACAGAGTCTGCTTGGGATTCTCTCTCTCCTTCTCTCTCTGCCCTTCCCCTGCTCTTGCACTCTGTCTGTCTCTCAAAATAAATAAACTTAAAACAACATCCATAACCCTCCTGGTCTGTCGTTGAGGAAGGTTGTGCAGCCAGTATTTGCAAATGCCTGATTTGGCAAGGCCATCCACCTGGGACCAGCTAGCTCAAACTTGCAAGGGTAGTCAGCTGAAATGGGAACCTGATTATCACACGTGGCAAATGTTTAGCAAGACAGAATTATCTATATTAGTATTTAATGTTAACATATTTTTGGAGCACCTGAGTGGCTCAGTCGGTTGAGCGTCCGACTTCAGGTCATGATCTTACTTTGGAGGGGTTAGCAGAGCAGAACCTGCTTCGGATTCTCTGTCTCCCTTTCTCTTTCTGCCCTTTCCCCACTTGGGTGCGCGCTCTCTCTGTCTCTCTCTGTCTCTCTCAAGTAAACATTAAAAAAATGTTTTCATTTACTTTCCCAGAAGTCATAGGATTCAGAAAAAAGCAACAGAAAATGGAAAAAAGAAAACTAAATGATATATCAACATAAAAGGCAGAAAAACAAATGTGCAAAATACTGTTGTTATATCTTGTAGGTTTCGGTTAACCCTGAAGGGCACTGACCTGCAATGGTTACATGTTTGCCACTAGTTAGCTGTGGCTATTGAGCAACTGGAAGGTGGCTATTTGGAACAGAGACTCAGAGAAAATGCAAAATACTTGGAGATTTCAAAGACTTATACAACAGAAACACTGCAAACTATCTTCATATTTTCATACTGACTAAAATGTCAAAACGATAGCAGTTTAGATACATTGAGTTAAATAAAATATATTATTAAAATCAATTTCACCTGGTTATTTTTGCTGTTCAGTGTAGCTACTAGAACATCTAAAATTACACGTACGGCTTGCATTCGATTTCCATTCGACAGCACTGGTATAGAATAATGCTATGCATCTAGAAATGGCAGAAAACTATTAAATGAAAGTTAATCCATGTATGTGAAAAAATCACGTGACTTTTAGTACATTTAAGCTTCTTATTTTAAAAGAAAGGGCTGAAGTTTTTTTTTACGAATAGAAAATCAATTTCTTTTCGCCTCCATCAAATAAATGCTGAATAAATATTTTAAGCAACTGGAATGAAGGAACAATGGGCTATGAGCTTGTCTCACATGGGTCCAGCTGTCCCCAATACTCTTCCTCCACTCCTAGGGATGAAGCAAACTTATGTGTATTAATTCCATTTCTTATTTGCTGCCTTCCACATTTCACTGAGCACTCTTGCTGAGGTCCCTGGGGATTGTCTTCCATCCACATGGTGCCTAGAAACCCCGCTGTATAGCTTTCTTTGCACATCACTGCATCGTCCGACTATTTTGACCTCCAGGCTGTCCACCACGCAACTCTATTTTTCACCTACTTCCTGCCTCAGGGGGAGGGTACTGAACAAAGAAACAGCTACACGCTGAAAATGTTATTGTCACATAAGAGAAAAGGAAAAGGAGAGAGGAGAGAAATGCAGACCTGGGGTTTCCCAGGGTCTCAGATGTGGTTTCCTCTGCATTAGGACTGAGCAGCGTAACCCAGGGGAAGAAAGAGCGACAGGCGTGTGGCTGGGAAATGGAAGGCGGAGTGAAAGGATTTGAATCAATACCGCAGTGGGGTAAGCGATAACAGTAGAGGGCTAGAAGTCAACGGACCCCGGTTCTAATACCACCTCTGCCTCTGTTTGTATCCTCTGGGGTTGTTCATTCCGTATCTCTGGAATGTCATTTCTCAACTGGAAAATGTAGAGACTGGATTAGATTAGCTGTGAGTGCTTTCTCTCGCGTGAACGTTCTGTGAATAAATTTCATCTCTGGCAGAGAACAGAGCAATGTACACAGCCCGGAGTGTGTCACTGACTTTAAAGGAGACAAAGACTGTGTGTTGGCCTGAAACCTGAATGCCTGTGAACATAAAAGATGTTCTCTGAGGGTTTATTAGGAGCCTCTGACATAGACCTAAAATGTGGAAAATCCCATGACAGCGGGATACCTTGTCACCCTAAGCAGATGTAAGCTTAATTTTCCTCACAGCAAGATAATGAGCAATAGAATAGAGCCTAACAAAGCAATTTTGGATAAAGGCTTAACACAATCAGCTGCCATGGTGTTGCAGTCATTTATTTACAGGATTGAAACAACTTTCCTCCACAGCCAGGATTCCTGCCAGATAACCTGTGTAATGGACTTGGTGCAACAACCGACACCAAACAGCTAACAATTCTGCCCAGCGCCAGGCTTTGCTGGGGCAGGATGTGTACTTCCTGGCTCTGGCTAAGGTTGCGGCTACATTCCTGATGATGTGGCAACATTTTAGGCTCTGGTTTCCAAGAAAGAGCTGAGACAAGGTTGTTCTCAGGCCCTGGAAGCTGCTGCTTGCAGGAGCAGGTTGGGAAAATCTAGAACATCTCAAATCCTGAGATGTGAAGACAGCTGAAGTGTAGGGTCTTCAGAACAGTGTTCGCAAACTTAAAGGGAAAAAAGATCCCGTTTTTCTGAAAGGCAAATATAGAACTTGCTCCTAACTTCTCTAGTCCTGATTCATTCATTCATTCCCCAGAGGATACACACACACACACACACACACACACACACACACACACTGCCCTTTAAAGCAACTCTGTTGGACAAATGTTTTTATATCTCCATTGAGATGGGTCTGTTAAAACCATAGATACGGTGACATTTTCTAATGACTGTCCTAACTGAACCTGGAATCTGAACTATAAAGTTGAGGGGAGACCGAGTGGCCTAGTCAGTTAAGTGTCCATCTCTTGATTTCAGCTCAGGTCATGATCTCACGGTTTGTGAGATCCAGTCCTGCGTCAGGTTCTTCACTAAGAATGAAGAGCCTGCTTGGGATTTTTTTCCTCTCTCTCTGGCCACCCCCTACTAGTGCCCTCTCTCTATCTCTAAACTTGAAAAAAAAAAACTATAAAGTTGAAGTCACGTTCTTTATCACCGCTTTTATACAAATTACTGAGGATTCCAGATTGCATTAATTCATGTATTTTTTCACAGGTGAACTATGAATTTTTTTTAAAAAGACGTCTTGAAATTGTTTTCAATCATTAAATGTCCCTGTTGAATTGCTTAATGGCTAAAATAAAAACTATTTCATGCCTTTTACGTGCCAGACAGTGTGCTAGGTAAATTTTTCGTTCCTTCAATGAGCACTTATTCAGGAAGAAAAGAAAGACCACAAAATTAAATTACCTAGTTAAGAATACTGTAATAAAGACCGAGGCTAAGCACTCTGCAGGCATGGTGTCTCCTGGAGGAAGAATGGAGTCACATGGCCGTGGAGCAGGGCAGTTTCAGCGATGAGATCTTATTCAAGTTGCATGTTAATGGTTAAAATAGCAAAAGCCATTCTGGGCAGCCATTGCGGGGGGGTCAGGGGAAGGAGAGACATTGGCATTAGCTTGACAGTGTGGGAAGCAGCCAAGAGTTACTTTTGAGTTGGGTTGCCAGATAAAAAAACAGGATGCCCATTTAAATTTGAATTTTAGATAAACAAGGAGTAATTTCTAGTCCTATTTTGGAGCAATATTTGGGACATACTTGCTCTAAAATATCTGGGCTTTCTGTGTGTTGATTCGCCAATTCTTGCAACCCTAGTTACGAAGGGAGTATAGAACCAAATGTTTGCAGACGGTCTAGGTCTGAAGAGTTTTGGGCGCCATTATTCAGAGTACTGAGCTTGTTCTATAGGGATAAACACTTTAAATTTTTTTAAATGTTTGTTTATTTTGAGAGAGAGAGAGAGCGAGAGTGAGAGCGAGAGAGAGAGAGAGAGAGAGAGAGAGAGAGAGCGTGAGTGGGAGAGGGGCAGAGAGAGAGAGGGAGACACAGAATCCAAAGCAGGCTCCAGGCTCTGAACTGTCAGCATAGAGCCCCTCGCAGAGCTTGAACCCATGAATCAGGAGATCAGGACTTGAGCCTAATGCGGCGCTTAACTGGCTGAGCCACCCAGGCACTCCAAGATAAACACTTTTAAATAGAGTTCCTATAAAGCAAACTTCAGAGGGACTTGAGTGAAAGGGGTGATGTGAAGCTGTTAAGAAACCACACTCCAGGAAAAGCACGAACAGAGCCCATGCTGCCTACAAATGCCTGTAACAGATACAGATGTTCCTGGACTCACCTCTAATGTGGCTGGAGCGTGATGGATGCGGCCTTTGCACATCACCGCCATGTCTTACTTGCTCTGCATCAGAGGATTCTCCGTAGCTGGAAGTACTTTTTCTGGGATTTCCTCGTTTTCTGCTTCACTGACTCTATTTTTTCACTACTAACTTCTGAGGATCAACATTCTTGCTCTCAATTTCATGTCTTAGGTTCTGTTCTGGAGTTCATTTAAACTAAGATATTACCCTTCTCTATTTCTTGGAAAAAAGCAAGGAATAATAGTCCTCGATTTATTTGTAAGCAATCTGGTATCCTTAATGAAGTGTGAGTGTTCCCTAGAAGCAGAGTTCAGTACAGCTGGATTGAAAATCTTCCGAAGTCACTGGACAAGATAACTTGAAATGATCCCAAATTTTACAGTTTAGAAGCGGAAGAAACTTGACAGAGTCTTTCCAAATTTGACAATAAGTCTAATAATCTACATGACATGACCAATAACAACTGGTGTATGTTAAAGAACCTATTTGGGATTCTCCGTCTCCCTCTCTCTCTGCTCCTCCTCTGCTTGTGCTCTGTCTCTCACAATAAAGAAATACACTTAAAACAATTAAAAAATTAGAAAGAAACTTTTCTCAACCCTCAACAACAAAGGCCAAATGTTAAGGCCAGTTAACCATGCTCGGGGAAAGAGCACCTGGTGCATGAGGAGATGCTGGCAGGGAGCTATGGAAAGAAGCATGACGGAGTATTATATATTATAGTATCACACAGTGGTTAATTACTAAAAAATATTGTGCTATTTTTCTCAATTTTCTGGTGTATGTGGTATTTGTCAGCTTCTTTTAGAAATTGTCAGGATTTCTTTTTATAAATACTTATATTCATAGCTAATTTTTAAAGATTTTCTAAAATGTTTATTTTTGAGAGACAGAGAGAGACAGAGCATGAGTGGGGGAGGGGAAGAAAGAGAGAGAGACAGAATCCAAAGCAGGGCTCCA
The DNA here is from genome assembly GCF_006229205.1 of Suricata suricatta. Classification (NCBI taxonomy): domain Eukaryota; kingdom Metazoa; phylum Chordata; class Mammalia; order Carnivora; family Herpestidae; genus Suricata; species Suricata suricatta. The sequence goes on from NC_043717.1 coordinate 25,758,102, forward strand.
ACGTGGGGTTTGAACCCGTGAATTGTGAGATCATGACTTGAAGCAAAGTTGGATGCTTAATCCACTGAGCCACCCAGGTGCTCCTCATAGCTAAGATTTTTAATTTGTACTGCTGCATTTTTTGCTTTAAAGAAGCCTGCCAAAGTTGTATATACTTGAAGCTCCATATAACCTAGAACTATTTTTGCTTATAACTTGTTGAGTAGAGAAAATGATTTTATTCAGTATCATCAAAAACTCATTTTACTAAAGGCACTGTTAAAATGGAGGGTTTTTCCTTTCATTTTGACTATTATTTCTTATGGATGCACAAACAAAAATAAATTGACAAAAATAGGATATCTATGACTTAAAACTACTTTTGTACATTAACAGTATTAGTTTAATTTGTGTTTGCTCCTTTTTCAGTTTTATTGAGGTATAATTGACAAATGAATTGATAAGATATATAAAGTGTATAATGTGATAATGTGATATATGTATATGTTGTGAAAATATCCCCTCCCCCCCAATATATATGTTTCCCCTTCTCTGGAGATAACACTTACGTTCTGCTCCCTTAAGAAATTTCACTTATACAATACAGTGTCACCAACTACATATCAATAACGAATGGACTTTGATAGAACATTTTTAAAATGTTTTCTTAAAGAATGATGGTTTAAATAATCCCTGAGGGCTTTATATTCGGTATGTTGCCATAAAATTGAGGTGATCTCATAATTACTCATCATGCAACACGTTGTAACATGTAAAGTAACAATTTAGAGTCTGGTATAGAACAGCCGAGAATAAAAGTTTAATTTTTATGCATCATTTCTTCAGGAAAACACATCACGAGAGGAAATAGCTTTGAATAAGTTCAGTGAGGGTTGCCATTTAGTTAATTAACTTAGCCATTTTCATTAGCAGTCTCAATATTGACTTTAGAATAATGTCTGCTTAATTTCTTTCAAGCAATGCATATGTATGAAACATTGTCAAAGGCAAAGTAAAAATTAAGACAATATTAGGTAAAAAATAAAAATTAAGCTACTGAATTATGTCAGAAAATTACACGGAGTACATTCCTGAACTTCGATTCAAATGCAGTATGTCCTTCCCAACTTTTAAGATATGACCTTGACATAGACACATTATTTCAGCTGCTTAGTACAGGATTTGTAATAATCTCAATTTTATAAGAAAGAGCATTTCTAAATTGGTTGGAGAAGACTAAAACAATGCATAAATTCAATGCACTGAATATAATTTTCTGCTTCAACTGACAATCTAGTCTTCTGAAAAAATAGGCTTACTTTAACCTTTTTTGGCCATATTCATTTTATGTGCCTTCATATTAGAATAAATAAAATCAGCAGGCTCCTATCGATTTTTGGAGGGAGAAATCTCTTCTGTAAGATTGAAATAAAGTGAAGTCCATCAAAACCAATAGATAAACAAACTTGTTATGAAAATTGAGGAAACTAATAACATAAAAATAAAGGGTAAATCTAAATGTATTTCTGAAATGTGACAATAACATTCAAATCTGGATTGTGTGTCCCTAAAAGTTAAAAGGTGGGAGGGCCTATAAAGTCACTTTTAATTAATTTTAATCATGCCAATAAACATTCCATAGTGCAATGGTTTGTTTTCCTAACTGTAATATTCTTAACCAGAGTCCATAGCAGAATCAATTGGGGAAGGGTCTTTATTCTGTTTTGTTTTAATAGACACATCTAAACTCCACACCAGAGAATCTAATTCAGTAAATGTGTAATGGAGTCCTGAGGTCTATATCTAATTTTTATATTTATGATTTGTAAATAGATGCCCGGATCCCAGGAGTACAAACTGGAATGTCTATTAGTAAGTAAATTAGACTGTTTCTGTGAACTTTTTCTGCCCAGTCTCAATCTGGTCTCAATTCAAATTTACTAAGTTTAAAACTGAAGTCAAGTGTAGTGTAGTAAAACAAATAACTTCAGAGGTGAAAGGCCTCGGGTTAATGATCTATTTTACCACTTAGGAAGCAATGGGACCTCATTCGTGTTGGATAACCTCTCTTAAACCCATTTCTTCTTGTGTATAACAGAGCCCATAATTTTTGCAGTACCTGCACTTTGCAGTTACCTTTCATCCTGCTTCCTGCTCTCCCATTTGTAATTCACTCCCGAGTCTCCCTTTATCTTGCATCATAAATAATGTCTCTTACATCCAGCCTCGCTTCTCACGCTCTCAGAGCAGAAGGCTAGTTCAAGCCCGGATCACCTGGGCTGTCGGAAAAAAATCTCAAATTGGTTTGTAAACCTCCAGGGTCTACCTGCCATAATTCAACCTCTGTGTTGCCGCCAGATGGGAGTTTCTAAAATAAAACTTAATTCTTAACAAGGAGTTTCTCCCCTCCAGATAGACTTACTAGGCTTTCTTGCATGAGCATACAGGGAGAGGTTCAACAACCCAAGCTCCTCTAGAGATTCTAATACCACACACTCGGCAGACCCAAACCTTTCCATTATGGACTGGCTATTGCGGAAAATAATAGAACAGATCACGTAGTTCCCTGAGGTGGGCTGACGCTCGGAGAAGCTGAGTCTATTCGCCTTCCTGGGACGGAGTTACGCTCAGTAGTCATTAATGACCACTAGCATCTTCTTAATCAGAAGAGAAAGATTCAAACCTCGCAGATACAGATTTTCAAACTTCTGCCCAAACATGCCTTTCCAATTTCTAAAGTAATCACCTGACAGCATGTAATCCTGCTATAATATTTTGTTTATAATTTTTCCACTTGTAATATCTTTCCTTTTTCCTTGAGTGCTTTGAAACCTACTTCAGATTAGAACAGCGTCCACATGAGGGCTTCCCCTAATGCTGTGCTCCAAGGCCGCTTTGACTGCTCTGTAATATATTTGAGAAAATACTTGCCTGTCCTTGGACATCTACTGTATTACTGTCCTCCATTACTATCCCACGTCTCCGCATGATTATCTTCCCAGGTAGACTACAAGGTTATGGCAGGCCCATAGAGGGCTAAAGGATTACTGTGTCTTCTACCTCACTGTAATCCATAATGTTTTTGAGTATCCATTTAGTCTTCCATCATGCACATAATAAGCATTCAATTATTTATTGAATGGATAAACTCAATATTTTAGTTTTCTAAGGAATTAATTCTGAAAACTAATATTTCTGTCAATCACCAATCAATCAACTTCAAACTAACTTCTCATTAGACAGGACTAGCATTCTTAGTATCAAATTGGTGATTATCAATACTGGCAACGGGATAAAACATTCACTCCTTCACTCTTGCACTCCAAGGTTAATTTTTTAAAGCTCTTTGATATGTAAAGTTCAGTGAGAAAGCGAACACTGTCACTCAATAATGTGCTGATCTTAAACAAGGTCAGTTAACCTTGCTAATCTGTATTTCTTTTTCTGAACAAGGGAGACAATATCCATCTCCTACAACTTTTGTGAGACTCAAGTGAGCCAATGTGTGGGAACCACAGTGAAATGTATCCTGGCTTATAAACTGCCAAGTTCTGAAAAATTTTGGAGATGATGGTGCAGGCAATGCCAATGCTGATTAAACCAGTGTGTTGAGGATGGGCATAGCAATATAAAGGCAGTATTGATTTGCTGATTAGGGAATTAGTTAACTCTCAAATGTGGCTACTAATAAATGTGCTGCTAGAAACTGCAACTGGTTTTCATACCTCATTTGTACAGTAATAATTTGTTGAGCATTTTGTGTAAGTCCAAAAGAAATTCCATAATTATATCCCTTGGACTTCTATTTCTGCACCCATGCTGTTTTTTTGACGTTAGGTGTGTGAAATGTACTAAAAAACTCATTTTTTCTCCTTCACGGTTTTTGTTTGCTTGTTGATTAGTTGGTTGGTTACATCAGGCAGAGGTGTTGAATCAAAGCCCATTCCCAACAAAACAGAATAATAACTCAATTCTAAGTAACTTGGGCTAATATATACTGTAGGTGTAATGTAATTTCTTCTACACAGAGGCAAATTCCCAGGTTTTTACTTCTCTCAACACTGTTTATGCCATTGTTTATCTACAGCAATGCTGTCCACTAGAAATAAAATGTAAGCCACACATAAATTTTAAATTTTCTAGACATTAAAAAAGTAAAAAAAAATCCAGGCAAAATTAATTTTAGTACTATACATTTAAACTATAGCCTGTTCTTATTTCACTCTGCATTCAATATAAAAATTACTAGCAAGGTATTTTATTATATTTTTCAACTACAGTTTTGTTATCTGGTGAGTACTGTATACTCATAGCACATCTTAGTTGGAGAAGCCACGTTTGTTTTCCTCTTTTTCAAGTTGTTATTTAAATTCCAGTTAGTTAACGTAGAGTGTAATATTAGTTTCAAATGTGGAATTTAGTGATTCGACACCTCCATACAACACCCAGTGCTCATCAGAAGTGCCCTCCTTACTGGCCATGACCCACGTAGCCCATCCCCCACCCACCTCCCTTTTGATAACCCTCAGTTTGTTCTGATGGTTTGATTCTTAGAGTTAAGAGTCTGTTTTATAGTTTGCCTCTTTCTCTCTTCCCCCTCCCCCCACCGTGTTCATCATTTTTGTTTCTTAAATCCCATATATGAGTGAAATCATGTGGCATTTGTCTTTCTTTGACTGACTTATTTCGCTTAGCATAATCCTCTCTTGCTCCATCCACGTTGTTGCAAATGACAATATTTCATTCTTTGTTATTAAACTAGCCACATTTCTAGTGCTTATATGGTTGGTAGTGGCTATCACAATGAACAACGCTGATGAAAAAGGAAAAGTTGGAGGTTTTGTCTGAGTTTTTGTCCAAGTAAAAACTGATGGAGCTTTAAACAAGTATGGATTATTCTTCTTGGTTTCTTATATTGCTTACTTTACTCTCAGGAACATTTGAATATTATAAAAACATCTATGTTAAACACAATGAAGTTGTCATTTAAAAGCACGGAAGATGAGAATCAGTGTCACAATAAATAATGTCCCATGCCATCTTCACTTCAAAGTAGTAACCTACTTGTTTAAATAATTCATATGAAAATTCTTCTGTGAATACTGAAAGCAAATGTGAGTATAAATCTCTATTTATACATGTAAAATGTATATTTAAAATTACATTACAGATAAAAATATAGCGCTACTTTGGTCCTATTTTGACATTTCCACTTGCAGGACAACTTCATCAACAGAGGTGGAGCTCTTCATGGACAGAGTAAGAATTTTAGTTACTAGAAAAAATTAATTCAACACAGAGTTCTTAACATAAAGAAGAGCATAAAAATTATTTCCAGGGTATCCCTAAATTTCACTAGAGCATGCTTGTCATAATACCCTTAAGAAAGTAACTGGAATTTCATGGTCATTTATTTTATAAAAAGAAAACACCATATACTAAATTTAGAGCTTAAATTAGCATGAGAAATTCTGCACGAAAAGTAGATAAATCAGAATCAGCTATATTTTGAAGCCTCAGTGTTTTCTGTCCCATGGTATATTTTTAAAAATTCTCTTTATTTAAATTCAAGTTTCTTAACATACAGTGTAGTATTGGTTTCAGGAGTGGAACCCATAGTATCTTAAGAGAAAGTCTGTCATAATCCAGTGCAAATCTTGCTTATGACAACCTAGTTTCCCCTAATCCCATATACTTTTAAAATCTGGAAAGATCAATTTCGATTTCCTGAAATAATATGTTATTGCACACAAAGACTATGTCCAACATTTCCCTAATGATAAAAGTGGTGCATGTACAAACATAAAAAGGTATCTTTTGGGGGAGCATCCTAAATTATTACCTGTATTTTCAAATGCCAACAGGTAGAAGAAAAGACTCTATGGTAGCAGGCTTTAAAACAGGCACATGAAACGATGCTCAACATCACTCATCATCAGGGAAACCCAAATCACAACCACACTGAGATACCACCTCACGCCAGTCAGAGTGGCTAAAATGAACAAATCAAGAGACTATGGATGCTGGCGAGGGTGTGGAGAGACAGGAACCCTCCTACACTGTTGGTGGGAATGTAAA
>NC_043717.1:25764258-25822504 GCF_006229205.1 Suricata suricatta
GTCCATCACCTGATGAATGGATCAAGAAGATGTGGTATATATACAATGGAGTGTTACATGGCAATGAGAAAGAATGAAATCTGGACATTTGTAGGAACGTGGATGGACCTTGAGGGTGTCATGCTAAGTGAAATAAGTCAGGCAGAGAAGGACAGATACCATATGTTTGCACTCATAGGTCTAACAGGAGACCAGGAGAAACCTAATGGAGGACCAGGGGGAGGGGAAGAGGGAAAGAGAGTTGGGGAGAGAGAGGGATGCAAAACTTGAGAGACTATTGAATACTGAAAATGAACTGAGGGTTGAAGGGGAAGGGGTGGGGGGGAAAAGAGGTGTTGGTGATGGAGGAGGGCACTTATGGGGAAGAGCACTGGGTGTTATATGGACACCCATTTGACAATAAACTATTTTAAAAAATAAAAATAGAAAATACTTTAAAAAATAAATAAAATGGCACCCAATGATTCCTACCTGATAGTATTATGCCCCGGCACAATCTCTTCCCTTTGAGAATAGGCAAGATTTGTGCCTTACTTCTAACAAACAGAATATGTCAAAGATCACAAGGTACCACTTTAGGCCATGATATTGTGATTTCTGTCTTGCTATCAGTCTTTCTCTCTTACCTGGCTTTGATAAGGCAAAATGCCATGTTGGAGAGTCACATATGACTTTGTTGCTTCAGGCAGCAAACTAAGGCCCTCACTCCAACAACCCATGAAGAACTTAATCTTGCCAACGACCACGTAAGCCTGGAGGCAAATCGAACCCCAGTCTAGTTTTCAGATAAGACATCAACGCTGGCTGACACCTTGAGTGGAACTTTGTGAGATATCCCCCTACAGCAGAGAATGGAGATAAACCATGCCCAGACTCCTGACCTACCCCAAAATATCCTGAATTAAAAAAAAGTTCAAGCCACTATATTTGGGGTAAGTTGTTATGCAGAAATTGATAACTAATATATAATCTTATAAATGTTTTAAGAAGCAAATATAATATATGCAAATAAAGTGGAGGTGATATCATAAGATTTCAGCATGGAAATATTGCAAATATAGGAAAAAAAACCTATTTTAATGAATTGCTGGGAAAATGTGGTTAATTTTAAAGTTTGAGTTTCCGAAAGAAGAGATTGAATATACATTCAGATGGAATGGTAACACCATTAAGTTTTCATGTGCATGGTCACATTTCTGACATTCATTCTCAAATTTCAAGCAGAACAATGATAAAGATAAAGAATAATGTCAATCTTCCAGTTTTTCTTCCACATTTTTCATTTGCAAAAGACAAGTCTTCTCTATGTTGTTGCTACTTCAAATGGTCTTTTAAAACATTTTGTACAATTTCATATAGACACAAATCCCAAAATCTGTTAAGCTTTTTAGGTAAAATGATGTCTCAGGATCATGAGAAGTTTTAAATTTGGTATGATAGGGTATTCTCATTTGTTTTCTTTATTTTCCATGTTAGAAACATGGTTTATATTGAACAGTTTATTAAAATACATATTAAAGATAAACCTTGTGAGATAATGGGAAGAAAATGGAAAATAGTCTACCTTGCTCACTTCAACAAGAAAGGATGTAATTGTCAGCAAAAGATGAAGAGGGGCACCAGAGTGGCTCAGCTGGTTAAGTATCTGACTTTGGCTCAGGTCATGATCTCAGGGTTTGTGAATTCGAGCCCCGCAGCCCCACATCAGTGAAGAGCCCGCTGTGGATCCTCTTTCTCCCTCCCTCTCTCTCTGCTCCTCCCCCACTCTTGCATCTTTCTCTCAAAAATAAACATTAAAAATTTGAAAGAGAAGGGAGGAGGTGATGGAGAGAGGAGATGGAAAATAGAGCACAGGGGATTAACAGGTTTTGAGAAGATGAGATGGAATGTAGGGAAGAAGCAATGAATAAATTACAATATGGAAATTGAGATGCAGGTACTGTTACAGAACATGAAGAGGATGGAAACACACTGGAATTAACTTTTGGAAACTGTTGAGGAATGCACAATTTAGAAGTGAAAGGGTGCCTGGGTGGCTCAGTCGGTTGAGCATCTGACTTTGGCTCAGGTCATGATCTCGCGGTTAATTGGTTCTAGCCCCACCCCGGGAGTCTCAAATGATAGCTCAGAGCCTGGAACCTGCTTTGGATTCTGTGTCTCTCTCTGCCCCTCCCCTCTGTCTCTGTCTCTGTCTCTCTCTCAAAAATAAATAAACATTTAAAAAAATTTTTAAAAACAAAGTGAAAAAATATTTGTATGCTCTTCCACTTAAGGAAGGGGTGAGTTTGAGGTCTTAAAGTACATGAAAAATTATAAAATTAATTTTAAAATGATACATAAGATCCTAATTTTCTGAAACTAAATCAGTACCTTCTTCACAGTCTAAACTCCATTTTATAAAACACCAGTGGAGACTTATACCACTTCTTATAGATAGTTCTTAACAAATTTTCTGAAAAAGTTATTGTCTTCTGACTCCCCCCTTAATTTTCATGAAACTGTGCAGTTAAATCTAAGATAGATATTGAGCAATTGTTGCTCTAGAAGATTTTGAAAGTGAAAGAGAAGAATTCTTTTAAATTGCAATGAATGGCATAGTCCTTGATAACTGAGTAGAAATATGTAATACATTTAATTTGAAACTGTCTTTAAAGACTATATCTATTCTATCAAAATTTTAACATCATAACAATGTTGAATAAGCACATTCATATTCAAATTTAGTAAAAACCATTACAGTGAACTTCTCCAGAGGTCTTGAGTAATGTCAGTTTTCTATTCTTCACACACACAATTAACTGTCATTCCTTCACTAATTAGCTCCACTGTTAACAGTAAGATCAGGCAATACACCCCCCAATTTCACATTTTCTTTACATCCGTATCTACGTTCATTAATAATCTCAATTTTAGGTCCTTATCTTATGCTTAGACCTCCGAAATAGGCCATTTACTCTGAATTTCATTTCCTTCCCTGGTGTGGCCATATTTTATTTGGGAACTCAACATGCAAAATGCAGAAACAGAAAAGGTCAGAGAAGAGAATCAACATCCTTTTATCTTAACATAACATAAAGTTGAAAAGCAATGATATAGAATTCTGATTCAACTGATCTCCACAGTCACCCCCTAAGGACTTGCATATAAAAGTCACTTTTCTTCCTTTGGGTCTCCCCAGAAATAAAAACCACAGCAAGGATTTGAACTTGTGTAATTTTGGGATATGATCCTAGGACACATCAATGGAGTGTGGAGAAGCAAAATAAAGGGAACAGCCAATAAAACAAGTCACCATTGTGGGCAACAGAAGCTTAATAATGCCTGTGAGCTCTGAGGGAAGATGTAGGAAATGAACTTTGGAAGTTATCATACCTGTAGGGCAAGAGGATGAGATTTTTTCTTCACCAACTCCTGCTTTAAAGGGGCCTTACTTCCTCTCCTTTCCTACCCTGTCTCAAGCACAAGCAGAGACAGCACCGAGTAAAACAAACAAACAAACAATCGCTGATAGGTAGAAATCAGGCAGCATATGTAGGAATGGTAACTGCTGAAGGGGAGTGGATGGCAGCACTGACAGTATCTACTGTATTGTTTTGTTTAAATGATCTTTACACTTAGCCTGTATTTGGAAACCATTGATATAATGTCATAATCACTACTTAGTTCTATTAATTAGCCGAAACATGAGCTCCAGACAATGTTACAGATATTAGTTGGTTACTTGTTTCAATCCATTCATCCATCCCTCCCTTTATCTCTCTCCCCGCCCCCCTTTTTTTCCTTCCTGTGGGGAACTTTATACCTTTACCCTGTTGCAGCTGCAGAGTTGGGTTTTGAGATTTAACCACTTCTGGCTGTGGGACTTGGGTCTGTCATTTGCAGCATTAAGAGTACTAAACAATATATCCTTTGGATCAATTACCTATAGTTGTATTAGTGAGGACTGATCCTCTACCAACTATCACAGAAGTTGAAGGTTCATGGTATTTTAATATAATTCATTTTATCATCTTACTCTTATAAAACCTCCTGGTGAAAATTAACAACTAATACTTATCTTTCATTTTTCTAATATCTATAATCCATATTTTGTTATCCCATTATATAAAATAATGTGATACAGACAGTAATAGTTCAATCATCAGGTTCTGAAAGAGAGATCTTTGATTCATAGTTTTAGAATAGAGCTTTACAGAAGCCAAAGTGTATACTATTTTGAGTGGATGCTAGTGAAAGAAAAGGTTAACTTGATAGGACCTGCTGTGTCTACACTGGCAAATGGAAAGAAATCACACAGATGGTGGCATGTGTCTGCGAGTTTAGTGCCAGGGGTGTCCTCACAAAGGTACATAAGTTGGGATAGAATTTCTATCTTTTGCTAAAGAAATGGATGAAGATTTGTTGAAAAAATCTATTTTTCTACTTAGACTATAAAAATCACCACCCCTAATACAACATCAATAATCATCAGTACATTTAATAGTGAGCATTGTGATCCTTTAATACGTGCCAGGTTAGCAAGAAATTTAGCTTTGTTCTAGACCACTATAGGGTAAGCTTAGATTATTTTCCTTCTAAGAAAGTACTAGAATAAAGCCTGATATACAGGAAACTATCAGTAAAGGTTACCCATCACTACCTAACACAGACAGAACTCTTTAATTCCCTTAGGGAGTGGGGAAGACTTCAAAACAGGATTAAGTTTTTCTCGGGACAGTCTGGCACAGACTTGGTACAGATATATACAGAGATAAAGGAATGAACTGCTGGTGGTTAGAGGGTAATGGGAAAGTCAGATGAGTCTTGGGCTTCATGAAGGTATAAAAGAGTAGTCAGATTTGGCAGTCTGCTGTATAAAGGAAAGCAAAGAAGGTAGGCATTCTCTGAGAAGATAGGTGGACCGGGCAGATTAGGAGAGGCAAGGAAGAATGCAGGGCAAATGTGGGGAAACACTGGGCAATCTCATTAGAATGGCAGTTTACGTGAAAATGACCAGCGGGAGAAACTACTGGAAGACTGCTGGAATTGCATTACATAGGGTCTAGAAAGCCTGGATTAGAAGGCAAATTCACCAAGAAACTTTTGTGCTTGATGAACCCTCAGCATCCCCCAAACTGGTATAAAACTTGTTTTCCTGAGATTTTGTGACCCGTAGGTGTTCTTGTCAGAGTCAACCAGGCATTGCCAGACAGTGTGTTAGTGGTTTCACAACTCAGCTACCATTCTTACTAATGGCACCTCTGAAGGGCCTGAGGGGAAGGCACACCAAAGCAGAAGCTTATGTTTTATAGCTCTGCCAGTGTCCGGAAGGCGATTTTATTTTTTCAGTTATGTAGGAATTATTATTATTATTATTATTATGTAGCCATTATTGGTTGGTGTTTTACTGTGCAATGGGCGTGGCTCTAAGCTTCCATGTGCTGTATCTCACTTAGTCCATTTTTGTTCCTATAGTCAAATGAGAAAACTGAGACACAGAGAGACCAGATAACTAGTAAAGAATGTGTAGTAGGCTGTTATCTGGCAGTTCAAGAGAATCATGCCTTCTATATTTCAAGCCTATACACAGTCTACTCTCACTTAGGCTGAGCTTGGCCATGTGCTTTAGCTATGGCCAGTGGGATATTAACAAGTGTGCTGCAAGCAGAAGCTTGAAAAGTGCTTGAATACTGCTGTTTGATCTTTTGGAGCTCTTCATGGAATCCAACCACCAAGCTATCAGGAAGCCCAAGGAACCTCATGGAAAAGACCAAGGGGAGACAAACTGAGGTTCCTGGCCAATAGCCCCAGCTGAGCTCCCAACTGACAACCAGCACCAACTCTCAGTGATGTGAGTGGGGCCATTTTGGACTGCCCAGCTCTCCCAGTGCCTTGGCTGGCAACTTGTGAAGCAGAAGAAAAGCATGCTAAACTCTCAAAATCATGAGAAATAATAAAGCTTTGTTGTTTTAAGCCATTAACTTTTAGGGAAAGTTGTTATATAACATATATATGTAGAACAACATCAAACCAAAATTTGAAACAGGCAGGTTACTAACAAGTCAAACACCACAGAAATAATCCACAATTTTAAAAGATTCTACATAAAAATAAATATTGTACGCTGCCTCTACCAGACCATGTGATGACTGCTGGGTGCTCTCACCTCATCCCGTGTCTTTCCATCTTTTCTACTCTGAGGTGAACATACACAAAATCCCTTCTCAAGAACAAAGAAAGACCTTATTAAACTTATGGATATCACCACCACTCATTCCCCATTTTAATTACCACCAAATTATAGAAAAATAGTTAAGTAAATTGTTAGTGGAGGTAGTGACCTGTCTCCTCCAGGATTAACATGATGGCTCTGGGTCCCAGTGAAGAGTAAGTCAATGGCAAAGGTCACTATCCCACTCAAAAGTAGAAAAAAAAACCATATAAACTTTTTGTGCATCCAGTAAGACTGCCCTTGACCCCGAGCAGTTTGGGTAGGAATATCCACAACTAGGAAACTCAAGTTTCCCCCAACCCAAGTAATATCTATTATGTATTTCTCTAATTGTAATGAGTTCCCGCCCCCCAATCCAAATAGTATCTATTATGTATTTCTCTAATTGTTACCTGAAAAAACAACTCCTTCTTCTGGACCGTGTCAGGCCCCCTGTGATATGTTCTCACACTATCCATTTTTGTGATACCACAATCTGAACTAAGCAACTATTCCTTAGATAGTGGAGATTTCTAAGATGGTGGGGTTAAGTGGAAACCAACTTTATTGTTTCTAATCTCTGACTTCAGAGAATCTCTATTATTATTGTTAGCTTTCATTTGAAATCTCAATCTGAAGTGGGGGTGAGAGGAGGGAAGTGGGAACGCAGTGGAGTCACAATCCAGGTCTTAGAAAGGTGGGTCAGTATTCATTGTGATCTTTGGGCCTGTTTTTGCTCTACTTTCATGATTTGGTTATAAGAGAAGCAGATAGCATGACTTTCACTTTCCAGGTCATTGAACCATGAGGAGCCACATGTGGATCTGATGAAGATAGCATAAAACTCAGAGACAATGGACCTTTGAGCTGGATAGAGTAAGTGATCCCTTGATGGCCTCTTCTGGGGAAAACCATGAGAGTGTACTATTGGTGGGAAAGACTACACAGATATTTGGGTGATGACTGTGGTGATTTTTAAATGCAGCATAGCTATCTTGGTAGCTTGGGTTCCTGGAATAATTTTTTAGAGCCGACTATGTAGCCAGGGTAGGCTTTATGTGAAAAAAGATATAAATGTATGCAATGCTTGAGCCATTGAAATATGGGGCCTCTTTAGTATAGTAGCTCAGCCTACAACCTTACAAACATAAAAAGAAAATGAGAACAGCTGCATATATAATTGTATAATTAGTTTCAATGTTTATCTTTTCCCATAGAATGTAACATATAGAAACATGACTGTCTGTCTTGTTCACTATTCTAGCCTTCTTCCCTAGCATAACACTTATCATACTGGAGACAATAAATACTGAGTATGTTAATGAAAGAATGTTCCTACCCTCCTAGGATTTGGCATGAAGTGTCTTTGAGGATCCTTGTGACTCTCAGATGACTGGCTTTTCAAAGTGCTACTCCCGAGCTAATATTATAGGAGAGTCAAGATTCATTGATTAGAAGTCTAAATGTGTCCTGACTCTTTTACTTTAGAGATGAGGAAGAAACTTGACAGATCAGACTGTAGTTGATTGATTTCAGTGGTGACCTCCCTATGAGCACATCTTTCTATATGCACATAGCTATCTTGGTTATGAAAGTCATTATCATCAAGAGGTACAGACTATTTCCCTAATCCTTGAATCTGGACTGGGCTTTTGACTTGCTTGGCCAACAGAATGTGTTAGAAATACAGTGACTCAGTTCTGAGCCTCAGCCTTAAGAGGACCTGTTCACTTTTGCTTCTTCTCCTGGAATCCTATTTTCTGCATGAGAATAAGTCCAGGCTAGCGAGCGGGAGGATGAGAGCTCATATAGAGTACAGTGACTCATTCCTGCTGAGCTCACCCTAGATAATCCAGGCCCCACCCAACCAACCCACCAGCTGACTGCAAATGCATCAGTGAGCCCTAGCCCACTAAAACTCTTTGGGTTTTAGATATGTCAGTAGAACAGCACAACTGACCCACAGACTATATGCAATGATAATTATCATTTTAAGTCAATGGACCTTAGGGATTTGTTATATAACACTTTTGTACCACTCAATAACTGGTACTTTAGGGAAGGCCAAGAACGGTAGCAAGCCTTGGTATTCTTAAATAATACTAGAATCCTAAATCTTAAAAAAAAATGTTGAGTTTGATTATGTAACTGAAGGTAGGCTCAATGCTTTGCAAAGGCACCTGTACAAAAATTCATACTACACTGATGAAGGTAACCACTAATGGGGTTTTATATCACTATTAGAAGACCTACTAGCAGCTACTATTTATTGGTTACATACTCTGTTATCAGCCATTGCCCACAGCACTAAAGGTAGGGAAGAAATACCTTAACTTCTCCCCTCTCCCTGCTCTTTAGTCTCCCACCAATACCTCCTTACTGGTGGCCAGAAAGCCTGGGGACCGAGGTGGCCAGAGGTCAGCTTCTTGCAATATACAATGTAACAGGGCAAGGAACTCGAATGGGTGTGAGATCACAGGGTAGAGAAGAGCATATGTGGATTATGAATCACCAAAGGGTCTATGTTTCAAAGGTGTAAATAAGTTGGATGCGTCCATGTGTTCTGTTAAAGTTGAATATGTATCATCTGGGGATGGATGGATGTGCTTCACGCATACCAGGAAACAAAGCTTTTAGAAGAAGCCTCAGAATACATTGCTAAATACATCTAAATACATTTAAAATATCTCATAATACATCGCTTCATTATTTTGAAGTATGGGGCTTATGGTCAGAGTCCAGCCAGACATTCATTATATTCTTATGTCTAAAAGTGTCAATCAAGTCCTACAGCCCTGGACTGGCTCTTACCTGGAAGGCTCTGGGAAAGCAGAATCTCAGATCCTTTACAAGACCCACTGAATCAGAAACCTCATTTTAACAAAATCCTTAAGTGATTCATGTGTACATTATAGCTGGGGAAATGCTGTTCTACCTAGTAACAGAAATCACAATTATTCGTAACAAAGTAGTATAGCACATATTGTGTCCTTAGTTCCTCACTGAACCCAGGGAGGTGAGCAAACAGGCCACCTAATGCATCACCACTGGAAAAAGGGGGGGGAAGAGAATGAAAAAAAAAAGATTTAAATAAGTGGCCTAGAGTCAGGAGCTAGTGAGGGCTAAACCTGCTTGGGACAGTTATTAATTGAAAAGGTTAGTGATCTTTCCAGTACTGAGATGAGGTGTGGAGGAGGGGCAGACACAGCAGGGAAAGTTACTGTACACACAATTGCAATATTTGAGGCTACATTCAGAAATAACAGCATTAGAAGTAAGTAAGAAGTTGCAAAGGGCATCTCAAGAGAACTGATTCTTCAAAGGAGAAGTGATTATTTTATCATAGTGCATTCCAGCCTCAGTGTAAACAATGTAACATGTTAATGTCAACATCTTCCTTAATTGTTTTAGTGCTTAATAACTGTTTTCATCGGCTCTGAAACACTATGAAGTCTTAACTACAAACTACTTTTCTATTAATTTTTCTGTTCCCTGGGTGGTCTTTTATTTGTTGCCAGTGAATGAGAACCTCATACAACCTCAAAAGTAATTCTTCTCTTTGCCTTCACCAGCATCATCAGTGATTGCAGCAGAAAGATACACTTCGCTGATATGAACAAAACAATAAAGTAGCTTCAAAGAGACAATAGGATTAGTCTAGGATTTGTAACAACAGTAATAGCGGCAACAAAAGCTATCATCAAGAGTCACTTAAATTTTGACTGAGTTGCAGATTTTTGTTCTTTTGTAAACATCTAAGTAAGCCCAAGAATTATTGTCCTCTACAAAAGCGTTGAGGTCACTACATCATGAACAGGCAGAATGTGTCACCTTCATAAGAAATTTATTTTTAGACTGTGTTTAAGGTATAATCATCAGTCACAGGTTGCCCATAGAATGCGACTATCAGGACAAATGGGGTTTTCTCAAAATATCCTTCTTATGACTTTGGTTTCTGGCCTATTTCCTGGTCCATCTCTTTTTCTCCACACTTGGCCAACCATGCCAAAGATGGACTATACTTTCCCCAGCGATAACTGGAAATGTTCACAAATTATAACTGCACCATTCAGTTCAAATATTTCGACTTCTAGAGCAAAGCAGCTTGATTTCCTCCAGCAACAAACAAAGAAATGGTCTTTTTGATATCTTCTAAATAGTTCTAATATCAGTAAGTAAATTAAAAGGCAGCAAAGTTTGTCCACCAGGTCCTTATCAGTCCTTCATAACCCACACAGTGGCTTTATTTGAACTACAAGGTGGGTGAACGAGGGGAATGCTGATTTTGGCATCCAGCTTACCCTTGGTTAATCTAGCTCATCCTTCTCAGCTGACATGAGACAGAAATAACATCAGAGGGTGATAAACTCTTCCCTGCAAACCTAGGGTTCCATGGTTGGCTGGCCCCAGACCTAATCTATCAATCTATTTTCTACACAATAAAAGGTAAGAAACACATTACAGATTGGTTATAAGCCCTGGCAGGTGGTCTATGACAAAAATGGAATATATCAACCAGCCCAACCTTCAGTGTCCCTTTTCTAGAGCTTGAAGCACTAGGGGGTCAGTGGACATGCATATAGTAGCCAGGATCTAATATTAAATTCTTTTAGGTATATATACACTCATATGTCTTGTGGAATAAGTGTAAAGACTTGACAGAAAAGTTCACTTCTGGTACGATTCTGATCTTTTATACAAATAGCACTTTTATTTTATTTTATTTTTGCATGACTTATTAGCTTTGCACGCTAAGTAATAACTGAAACTGGGTTAGAATTTACAATATGTGCTCTTAAATACTGCTTTAATCTTCATCTGTTATTCAACATCAGCTTAAGGAGTTGGTATATAAAAGCCTCCATTTAATGCCATTTCAAGTTAACTATATTTTTAGAAAGAAAGGCAATCCCTCTAAAAGTCTCAGGGTTGACACTGTATAATCTAGTCATTCCAAAGCAAAGGCACTACAGAAACCGAAAGAACAAGCTTTCATATTAGCAAAAATCTCTTTTTTGTTTCATCATTTCTTCTCCTTTCTAAAATTCATTGCTATAGGGCAAACATCTTTGAGCTAATAAAGAACTTACTTCACAAACGTTACACTGAAGGTCAGAGTGACGAAATTTTTCTTTTTTCCTTGTACTTTTCTTCATTTTAAATTCATTGTGAACAGGAAGGAAAGTTTGCCAAGAATAGTTACATCTGGTTTTAATCCAAAATTACTTTACCTGTTTAATAAAGCCTGGTCCACAGCATATTGAAATGACAAATTTTCATACTCGCTGCACACTATCAGTATGTATATAGCTGAAAATACAGTTTTAATATGGTAATGAGCTGTTGTACCAGTATCAGTGCTTTACAATGCACGCTGGAGTTTTGTTTGTTTATATTTTTAAAAATAGCATTGCATCGAAATGAACAAATTATCTAGCATTAAGTTGAGGCTTCCTAATAGAACATTACATGGCTCCAGTGAAAGTTTCTACAAATGGTTTCTCATCACTCCACCAAAATGGGGGAAATCAATATCAAGAATGGAAGTAGGAGAAGGGCATGGAGAAGCAGTGTGGAGGTTTAGTTATGCTCTGTCTGGATTTTTGGGTTAAAAATGGCAAAGCTGATGGATCCCAAAGATGTCCAGCATTAAATAGGCCATCTTAAATTATGCTCATACGTCAAACAGGAAAATATTAGTGTTTGAAAACAATAGTTGACTACTTGGACTTCATAGCTGATGTTAAGAGAAAAATCCATCCGTTTCCAATAATTTTGTCTGAAATTTTAGCTGGTTATAGCTTATGGGAAGAATGGGAAGCTTATGGGAAAAATGAGATCAGTGAAACGGGAGAGCGCTGATTGAAGACCCTCTCTGCTTTCCAGTAAGTATTTGGTGACTTTGGTGACTCTAACTCTTCTCTCTCTCAGCTCTTCAATTCATAATAGTGGAAATTATTACAGTATTCTCCACAACAGTCATATTTATAACTGCTTGACTAAGATGGTGACTATTATTCAGCCTTAAAAGAGAAGAAAATGCTGTCATATGTAAGAAGATGGATCTACCTGCAGGACATTCTGCTAACTGAAAAAAGCCAGTCACAGAAGGGCAAATACTACATGATTTCACTTTCTTAAGGTATCTAAATTAATCAAAATCATACAAACAGAGAACAACAGAATGGTGGTTATGAAGGCAATGAGGAGAGGAAAATGTAAGAAACTTCTGGAGATGGCCTATACGGTAGAATGCCTATAGTTAAGAATCATGCATTACACTCTTAAAACTTTGTTAGGAGGACAGATCTCCTGTTACGATCTCCTAATACAATATGGGGCACCTGGGTGGCTCATTCGGTTGAGTGTCTGACTCTTGATTTCTGCTCAAGTCATGATCTCCCAGTTCCTGGGATTGAGCCCGACCTTGGACTTCACACTCACAGTGTGGCGTCTGCGTGGGATTCTCTCTCTTCTTCTCTCTCTCTCTCTCTGTGCTCCTCCCCCACTTGCATGCAAGCCTGCACTTTCTCTCTCAAAATAAACATCAAAAAATAAAAATATAAAAATAATTATAAAACAGGACAAAAGAGCTCCTACTACAATAAAAAGAGGTGGCTTCATAAGAGCTTTGTGTGGGTTCTTTGTGTTGTTGTGTTTTAACATTATCCCTAATTGTGCATTAAAACTTTTATTTTTGACCAATCACAATATGTCAGACACAGTTACACATTTCTTGGGCACTATCTCATTAAATTTTCACCACAACCTGTACAGTATGTTCTACCATAACCCAAATTTTAGGGGTATTATCACTGGAGTCTGGACAGGCCAAGTAAAAGACCGCATAGCTAGTAATGGATAGGATTCATAGTCCGTAAACCTCGCTACTACTCAATAAGATAAATTGCCTCCTCACAACTCTTGTGTACTTTTTACTGTTTTGTAAGATACCTGATTGACATTTCTGGCATTCTCTGAAATTTCAGTAATTTGCCAAGTTAAAAACCATTAAAGAGTGATTAGTTTTGTAGTAATAATAGTTGGGTTTCTTGGACAGGCCAAACTTCTCAACTTCAATGACATGTCGAAAGAAGAGAGTGCTACAGCTATGAAGAATGTTAACACTGATAATAGTAATAGTCACTGAATACTGGGCCAGGCCCACCTCTACAGGCCTGATGTTTTGTTCTCATAGCTAGGGTATACACACACACACACACACACACACACACACACACATATACACATGTAGATACATTTATATACATATATACACATACATTTAATATTATAAAGTAGAACACTCATGTAAGTGAAAGAGGGAGCTATTAAAAATTATGATGTGATAACAGTCAAAATCAGGACTTGTCGGAGCAAACTGAGATGTACTCATGACACACAACCTAGTATAAATCCCCATCTCAATCTGAAATTATGGGAGGCAAAGCCAAGGATGCTTATGTTAGAAACTTTTAACTACTATTCCTCCCTACTTAACTCTCAGCATCAAACTAGCAACTATAAATTAGAAGATATATAATGTAATGTCAAGCCATGTGTAATTCTGAATGTCCTTTAAGTACAGTAAGGTGAGAAGTGATTATGATATGCGTAGAAAGACATGTGGCACATAGTGGTCACTCATTAGATGTTTGTTGAATGATTTCATAAATAAACGTTAAGGTATAATTATTAAATACATAAAGAAAAATTTCAAGATGATGGATTTCCAAGAAATATCAGGGTATTAGTCATAATATAATAGTAAATAGGCAAACACCTTTTTCTTATATTTCTTGTAAAGATTCTTTTCTTTGGTTAAAAAAATATAGTTCACATTAAAGGCAGGGTTGATTGGTAACAACTAGAAGAATCTATTAATCATGGCCTTTGATAGGAAATTAATCAATTGGAACAAATGTCCATTTTTGAGCAAGAAGTGAAAAAGTCATGCTTTAGCTTGATTTAATTTTCTCTTTTTTACTATCCAATTCATAGTAATGACTAATAATGACTAGCATTACACAGTAAACATATTTGGAAAAAGATGAAACATTTATTTACTTGACACAAATGAAAAGATCAAATTTAAACTGTTTACTCCTCAGATGAATACTTAGAAGTAACAGTTTCACTCCATTTTTACTTTCATACTATTTATTTTTGTGATTTAGTGTAAAAATAACTCCTGTACTATTATCAATATCACAACATTATTCCTTCATTAATGCTTTGCTAGACATATTTTTTTTAAGAAAAAGATTAGTTTATTATTACAGAACTATTTAGACCTGTAGGAAGAAAGTTTAGTGGCCTGACATAGCTGATGAACTTTTCTTCCAATTAAGAATGGTCAGGTTTTTTTTTGTTTTGTTTTTGTTTTTTTATTTCCTCCATAATATTTTATTATCAAATTGTTTTATTTTTAAATCTAATTTTTTCTAGGTAAAGTGTATCAGATTTTTTAACTGCATCTGCATCTTAATAATGCACATAACTAAAATTCATTTTCCAGAAAAACTTCTCAACTGTGTTTGTAAAATGTTTTAGTTTTTATATGCACTGTCTTATAATATCTAGGTGTTAATAAATTAAAGTGGTAATTTACTAATGACAAATAAGTGGCAAAATAGGATGCAAACTTTTAAATGTATTCAGCAAAATTAAAATATATTTATTATGATTAATAGGAATGTATAATATATACTATCTGTAAAGTTACTTAACATCAAATATAAGAATACATGTAACTAATTCTGAAACAGCATAAATAAGTTTTCTTGTATTACCTAACCACAAACGTTTCATGGTAAAGAAGGTTCTGGAAAACAATTTGAAAACAGAGCATCTAGTTTCCATTATGGGCAAAAAAGCAAAGAAAAGCTCTCATACAGTTTGTTTAAATAAAGAGAAATCTCAGTTTCTTCCTTTCAAGGAGCAATGGAAAAAAAAGGGAAACCACATTTTTTTTGTTTGTTTCTAGCATTTTAACTGCAGAAAAATCACTTAAGTTTTACTAAAAAGTTAAAAAATAGTATTTATTATGGATCAAATTCTATATTTAAATAGAGAACAATGTGTTTTTTTAATGTTTTATTTATTTTTGAGAGAGAGGGAGAGACAGCATGAGCAGGGGAGGGTCAAAGAGAGAGGGAGACACAGAACCTGAAGCAGGCTCCAGGCTCTGATCTAGCTGTCAGCACAGAGCCCAACGCAGGGCTCGAACCCATGAACCATGAGATCATGACCTGAGCCGAAGCCGGATGCTTAACCGAATGAGTCACCCAGGTGCCCCAAGAACAATGTGTTTTCAGATAAGTCACATAACCTTTCTAGGATTCGGTGTTCTAATCTAAAAGATGTGGAGTAATTTATCTTCATTAAGACTCTTCCCTCTGAATAATCCTATGAGTCTACAAAAGAAATATTCCAAGTTTTTCACCTCTAGGTTAAGTGTGGGAAGAATACATACAATTCAAAAATAAATACTGATAAATATATGTTTTAGTTCTAAATAACAAGTAGTGGAAAATATACCTACATGTAACAAGTAAAAAGAGCAATGAAGAATAAAGAAAGTGGACAAAAGTGACAAAGACAGAAGATGAAAGGGATTAGAAGGTGAAGAGTCAGAGAAAGACAGAAAGCAGGAAATAACATGTCACATATACTAAGCTGTGCAGAGCAAAAATGATATACATATATATGTATATGTATATATGTGCATACATATATATGCAGAAAAGTAGATTGATAAAAAACATAGAAAGATGTCAATTTATAGGCAAAGACACACATAACAGAGAGATAGGAAGAGAGTGATAGTGACGGCAAGAGGTAGGAAGGGAGAATTCCTTGCAAACACACACACAAAGTTCAGAGAACATAAAAAGAAATACGAAGAGTGACGAATATTAAAAACAGCACAGAGTCAGACATGTGTATGAAGATTACAGTTAAGACACTCAGAAAAACACAGAGAAGCTAGCTTAATAGCATTCCCATTTTGTGGACCTTAAAGCTATTATTATTAAAGAGTGTAATGGTCAAGCTATGTATTAGATAAAAGCAAGGATTTCACTTCATGATCCTTAGGTGGAGGTAGCCATAAATTTAAACCAAGGCCTGTATTCAGCTTTAGAGAAACATTTCCCATCTCTGCTATAAGGAGAAGATATTGAGGTCAAAAAAAGTTAACACAGTTTGGCAATGAACCCATTATAGGGTCCATCACTCCCTTAAAGGAATAGCTATATTCCCTCCAGTCACTGTTTTCTCTATTCACTAATGAAACACAAAGGTCCCAAAGCAATTGCTAAATTGGCCAATATGCAGGACATAGCATGTTAGTGGGAAGAAAGGCATCTGTCACTAGGGATTGTGATGCAACATCTTTGGAGAATTTGTATATTAAGAAATTGGCATATTTGTATCCGAGCAACCCTGACTTACTAGTAACAATTATACCACCCATTATAGCGCTTGTGTGGAGTAGGATGGTGGAGTCTTTAGACTGAGAATCTGAGGTTTAATGATGATCAAGTGTTTTGATAACTGTGACTTCTTTCTTTACTTTTTAAGAAACTAATGACTTGGGTATTGACCTAAACGTGGCACTCACTGTTTTCTATTCCTAATTTAACTAAATAATTTTTACTATGACTAATGACTAAGATTCCAAATTCTATGCCATTTTATGACAAAGGCATAGCATTAAAATTATAATTTTGTAATGGGACCCAGGTATTACGATATAATAATATAGTTCTATACAAACTGTTATTCATGGTTTTAATTTCAATTTTGTAACATAAATTTTTTTTGACTTTTTATTTTGCTCCAGAACAGATAAAACACTGATCCACAAAGCTGCTATTGTGTTTCATAGTTTTAAATAGTTCTCTTCATATTTCTTACAATTCTAATTTTTGTGTTCCTTTTGTGAGACCAAGATGCACTGAGATATGGAAACTTTTGGGGTGTCACTCTTCCTTGTTCTCTTCCCATGGGTTTTGTTTTGTTAGTTTTTGTCTTTCACATTCCACACAGAAGTGAAATCATACAGTATTTGTTTTTCTTGGTCTCATTTTACTTGGCACAATTCCTTCAAGGTCCGTCCATGTTGTCACAAATGGCAAAATTTCATTCCTTTTTAGTGGCTCAGTAGCATTCCATTGTACACATATGTACAGCACATCTTTAACAATTCATCCATTGATGGACAGTTGGTTTGTTTCCATATGTTTTTATTTATTTATTTTTGAGAGAGAGAGTAGAAGAGAGAGAGAAAGAGAGAATCCAAAGCAGGCTCCCACTGTCAGCACAGAGCTCCCTGTGGCTTGATCTCAGGAAACGCGAGAGCATGACCGGAGCTGAAATCAAGAGTTGGCCACTTAACCAACAGAGCAATCCAGGCGCACCAGGTTGTTTCCATATCTTGACTACAGTAAATAATGCTGCAATAAATATCGGGGTGCATATATATTTTTGATTTAGTATTTTCATTTTCTTCAGATAAATGCCCAGAAGTAGAATTGCTGGATCAGATAGCACTTTTTTAAGAAAACATTTCTAAGAAACTTCCATATTATTGTTCATAGTGGATACCCCAATTCACATTCCTACTAACAGTACGCGAGGGTTCCTTTTTCTCCACATCCTCTCCAATGCTTGTTATTTCTTATCCTTTTGATAATATCCATTCTAACATGTGTAAGTTGGTATCTCATTATGGTTTTGCTTTTCATTGACCTGATGATTAGTGATGTGGAGCATTTTTCACTTGCCTGTTGGTCATCTCTGTCTTTTTTAGAAAAATATTCAAGTCCTCTGTCATTTTTTAATTGGATTGTTTGTTTTCTTCCTATGGAGTTGTGGGAGATCCTTATTTATTTTGGCTATTGACCTCTTATTGAATATATGAATTGCAAATATTTTCTTCCATTCAGTAGGCTGCCTTTTCACTTTGTTGGTAGTTGCCTTGGCTGTGCAGCAGCTTTTAAGTTTGATTTGGTCCCATTGGTTTATTTTTACTTTTGTTGCCTTTGCTTTTGGAGTCACATCTGAAAAATCATCATCGAGACCAATGTTAAATAACTTCACACTTATGGTTTTTTTTTCCGAAATGTTTTACAATTTGAAGCCCCATGTTCAGGTTTTCAAGCCATTTTGAATAAAGTTTTGTGTATCTTATGAGGTAGTGGTCCAGGTTCATTCTTCTCCATGTGGCTCTCCAGTTTTCCTAACACCACTTATTGAAGAGACTGCCCTTTCCCCAGTGCACATTTTTGCCTCCTTTGTGGTAAACTGACAATGCATATAAGGTTTTATTCTGTTCCACCCATCTGTCTATTTTTATACCAGTACCATAGCATTTTGATTAATATAGTTTTGTAATATGTAGTTTGAAATCAGAGAGCATGATGTTTCTGGTTTTGTTTTTCTTTCTCAAGATTGTTTTGGCTACTGGAGTCCTTTTGTGATTTCATACAATTTTTTTGGCCTGTGATATTTCGGTGAAAAATGGTATTGGAATTTTGATTAGGATTTTAATAAATCTATAGATTGCCTTGGGTAATTTATTTTAATAAAATTATATTTTCCAATCCATGAGCATGGAATATCTTTCCATTTATTTGTGTATTCTTCAGTTTCTTTCATCAATGTTTTATAGTTTTCAGAGTACAGATCTTTCGCCTCCTTGTTTAAATTTATTCCTAGGTATTTCATTATTTTTGATGAAATTATAAATGGGACTGGTTTAAAAATTTCTTTCTGATAGCCCCTTTTTAGTATATGTAAATGCAACAGATTTTTATATACTGATTTTATACCCTATAGGTCTATTAAATTTGTTTCTTAGTTCAAACAGTTTTATGATAGTCTTTAGAGTTTTCTATATAAAGTCTACATAGAAAATAAATATACATTCTGTATAAAATCATGTTGTCAAAGCGACATTTTTACTTCTTCCTTTCCACTTTGGATGCCTTTTCCTTCTTTTTCCTGCCTAACTGCTGTGGCTAAGACTTCTAATACTAGTTGAATAAAAGTGGCATGGGTGGAGGTTCTTGTCTTGTTCCTGATCTTAGAGAAAAAGCGTTCAGCTTTTCACCATTGAGTATGAGATTGCTACAGGCCTGATATATGGCTTTTATGCTGTTGAGGTATGTTCCGTCTATACCCACTTTGTTGGGAGTTTATTTTATCATAAATGAATACTGATTTTTGTCAAATGCCTTTTCTCCATCTATTGAGATGACTATGTAATTTGTATCCTTCATTCTGTTAATGTGGCATATCACATTGATTGATTTGTGGATGTAGAACCATTCTTGCATTCCTGGAATAAATCCCACTTGATCACGCTGTATGATCCTTTTAATGTATTGTTTAATCAAGTTTGCTAATATTTTCTTGGGCATTTTTGCATATATGTTCATCAGGAATATTAGCCTGTGACTTCCTTTCCTTCTTTTCTTTCTTCCTTTACATCTGTGGTATCCTTGTCCAGTTTTGTTATCAGGCTAATCCTGGCCTCATAAAATGAGTTTGGATGAGGTAGACCTGTATCACAATGAACATCCCTCTCAGAACTGGTTTTGGTATATCCCATAGATTTTGGACTGTTACATTTCTATTTTCATTTGTCTCAAAGTTTTTGTTTTTATCTCTCCTTTGATTTCTTTATTTACTCGTTGGTTGGGAGTATTGTCTAATCACCACATATTTGTGATTTTTTCCCCATTTTTTCTTCTTCTATTAGCTTTCTAGTTTTATACCATTGTGGTTGAAAAATATGCTTGATATGATTTCAGTATTCTTAGATTTACTGAGACTTGACTAAGTCACATAACATACGTTCTACTCTAAAGAATGTCCAATGTACTCTTGAGAAGAATATGTATTCTGCTGCTTTTGGATGGAATGTTTTGTATTTACCTATTAAGTCCATCAGTCTCACGTGTTAAGGCCAATGTTTCCTTACTGATTTTCTGTCTGAATGATCTATTCATTGATGTAAGTAGGGTATTAAACTCTTCTGCTATTATTGTATTTTGTATTGCTGTCTATGTCTTCCTTCTTTTAGGTCTCTTAATATCTGCTCTGCATCCTTAGGTGCTAAGTATGTTGGGTGCATAAATATTTGCACATATTATATGTTGGACTGACTCCCCTTGCCACTATTTAATGCCCTTATTTGTCTTTTATTACAGTTTTTGTTTTAAAGGGTTTTTTTGTCTGAAAAGTGTAGGTACGTCAGCTTTCTTTGGGTTTCCATTAGCATAAAATGCTGATTTCCATCTCTTCACTTTCAGTCTCAGTGCATTCTTATATCTGAGGTGAGTCTCTTTTAGACAGCATATATATGGGTCTTTTTTTAATCCATTCAGTTAATCCATGTCTTTTGATTGAAACATAATACATTTACATTTAAAGTAATTATTGATAAGTACATACTTATTATTTTCATTTTGTTAATTGCTTTCCAATAAATTTTGTAGTTCTCTGTTCTTTTCTTATTCTATTCCCTTGTGGTTTGATGACTTTCTTTAGTTGTTATGTTTAGATTCTTTTCTCATTATCTTTTGCATACCTGCTACAGGTTTTTGCTTTGTGGTTACACGAAGCTCTCACAACATCCTATATATCTAACAGTCTATTTTAAGTTGATAGCAACTCAAATTTGAATTCATTCTAAAATTTTCCTGTTTCAAACCCACTCCCTTTTTATGTTTTTGTTGTCACAATTTGCATTCTTATTTCATATATTCTTTAGGGACGCCTAGGTGGCTCAGTAGGTTAAGCTTCCGACTTCAGCTCAGCTCATGATCTCGGGTTTCGTGAGTTCGAGCTCCAATTGGGCTCTGCGCTGACAGCCCAGAGCCTGGAGCCTTCTTCGGATTCTGTGTCTTCCTCTCTCTCTGCCCTTCCCCTGCTCATGCTCTGTCTCTCTTTGTCTCTCAATAATAAATAAACGTGAAAAATTATATATCCTTTAAATAATTATTGTAGTTTTAATTATATTTACTATTTTTGTCTTTTAACCTTCATGCTAGCTTTATAAGTGATTAATCTACTATCCTTTCTGTATATTTACCATTACTGGTAAGATTTGCACTTGCATGTTTTCTTGTTACTAATTAGTGCCCTTTTTTTTCAGCTTAAAGAACTCCCTGGAACATTTCTTTTAAGGCCAGTTTAATGGTCATGAATGCCTTTAGCTTCTGCTTATCTGGACAACTCTTTATTCCTCCTTCAATTCTGCATGATAACCTTACCAGATAGAGTATTCTTGGTTGGAAGTTTTTTCCTCTCGGAATTTTGAATACATCATGCCTCTGTCTTCTGGCCTGCAAACTTACTGCTGAAAACTCTGCTGAGATTCTTATGGGAGTTGCCTTGTACATAATGCATTTTTTCTCTTCTTTCCTTTAAGATTCTGTCTTTATCTTTACGTTTGACATTTTAATTACATTATTTCTTATTGTGAATCTCTTTGAGTTCATTTTATTGGTAACTCTCTGGGATTCCTGGATCGGGATGTTTATTTCCTTCTCCAGGTTAGGGAAGTTTTCTGCCATTATTTCTCTCTTCTGAACCTCTATAATGTGAATGCTATTCCATTTGATATTGTCCCAAGGTACCTTAAGTTATAGTAACCTTTAAAAAATATTTTTTCTGGGGTGCCTGGGTGGCTCGTCGGCTGAGCCTCCGACTTCGGCTCAGGTCAGATATCAACGTTCGTGGGTTTGAGCCCCGCGTCGGGCTCTGTGCTGGCAGCTAGCTCAGAGCCTGGAGCCTGCTTCCGGTTCTGTGTCTCCTTCTCTCTCTGCCCCTCCCCCCTCATGCTCTGTCTCTCTCTGTATCAAAAATAAATAAAAACATTTAAAAAATATTTTTTCTATATGTTGTTATATTTAGGTGAGTTCCACAGCATTGTACTCTAGCACAGTCATTCTTCTGTTTTGCCTTGTCTGCTGCTGAATGTCTCTAGTGCGTTTTTCAGTTCTGTTATTGTTTTCTTCAACTCTGTGAATTCTGTTTAATACTTTCTGATATCTTTTTTATCTCTGTGTTGAAGTTCTCATGATGTTCATCCATTCTTCTCTCAAGTTTTTTGAACAAATTTATCATGGTTACTTTAAACTCTTTAACAGGTAAATTATTCAACTCCATTTCATTGTCTTTTTTTCTGAAGTGTTAGCTTGCTCATTCCTTTGGAAAGTATTCATCTATTTCCTCATGTCACATGACTCTCTATGTTTGTTTCTTTGTATTAGGAGAGAGAGCTACCTCTCCCAGCCTTGAAGGAATAGCCTTGTATAGGAGATGAAACTTTGCCCTAGCTCTGTGTTGTTTCTTGAATCTTTATTATCATCTCAGCAGGCTGATTTATTCTTGATAGATTTCAATCATTGAGGATATGTCAAGACCCATCACGGTTCCTGAGGGAGGGATCTCAGTCGGTTCTTAGTTTTAGACTAATTGGGATACAGACCCATAGGCTGTACCTTTTAAAAAATGCAAATATATACAGTACTATGGAGCCACAATCATGCACCCTGATATCATCCAGGCCAGGAGATCCAGAAGTGTCCCCTGGGTGACCATTACAAAAAGTAGCACCAGTTGAGTATATAAGGTCATTTCTGAGAGGTACTAGTGAAGTTCAGCGAGGTCAAGAGAAAGGACACAGATAGTGTCCCCTGACCTACTTTCCCTGAGAGTACATCCATAGTTTCTACGTCTGTGGCAAACCGGAAACCTGCCCCTCAGGCTGAAGCACCAGGTAAATAGACCTTTTTTTTTTTTTTTAACAGAAAAACGACAGTATATTTTAGTCTGCTGTCTGTACTGTGCCCTGGGTGTGAAAGCCTGCCAAAACCCATCTCCCTGATTGTTACAGTCCCATGGGACTCAGGCATGCAAGCCTTTCTGGCCACCAAAGTTAGGCAATCAAGGAGAGTGC
Source organism: Suricata suricatta (assembly GCF_006229205.1). Classification (NCBI taxonomy): domain Eukaryota; kingdom Metazoa; phylum Chordata; class Mammalia; order Carnivora; family Herpestidae; genus Suricata; species Suricata suricatta. The sequence goes on from NC_043717.1 coordinate 25,787,424, forward strand.
CCCATGTGGCCTGTGTGCACCTGCTGGCTTTAGCAAGGCAGCCAGAGAGCACAGGAAAGGGGCACACCTGCTGGCTTTGGCAAGGCAGCTGGAGAGTGCAGGAACCACGTGTTGCCCATGTCTTTAGCAGGGCAGCAGGAGAATCCAAAGGCATGGCACACCTGGTGGCTTTCACAGGGAAACCAGAGATTTCCGGAACTCTGCAAGGCTGCCTGGGCTAGCACAGGAGAGTGCAAAAGTGGCACCCGCCAGCATTTCCATCTGGGAGAGATTCCCAGCAGATCCCTGCTCCTCTGCTTCACGCTTGGAGATAAGCAAATGAGTCTCCGTCATAAACGGTCTAAGCGTTTTCCAAACTGCTGCCATTGTGCTGAGCCCTGGGGCAGGTGGGTCTGTGTGTGAGCCCTTTAAGAGCACTATCTCATTTCTTTACAGGACTTTGGGTATCTTCTGGATGTAAGGCCCACTGGTTTTCAAAGCTAGATGTTTAGGGGCTCATCTCTCCAGGACAGGTTCCTTGGGATGGGGTGGCTGCTGTGGAGAATGACCTCCTTGCTGCTCAGGTAGAAGTTCCTGTTTTGTGAAATCCATCCTGATTATGGAGATGCCAGGGTGAGGTTTCTGGAGAGACAGTATCTCTGCCTCTCCTATCGGTTTGGATGTGGCACTTTTATCCATTGTCATGGAGGAACTTCTCAGCTAGCTTTCAGGTGTTTTTCAGGGGGAACTATTTCGCATGTAGCTGTATATTCCCTCTGTCCATGGGAGGAGGTGAGTTCAGTATCTTCCTATTGCCAGGATGCCTGGGTGGCTCAGTTGGTTGAGTGTCTGATTTCGGCTCAGGTCATGATCTCACACTGTGAGTTTGAGCCCCGTGTTGGGCCCTGTGCTGATGACTCAGAGCCTGGACCCTCCTTTGGATTCTGTGTCTCCCTCTCTCTCTTCCCCTCCCCTACTCACACTCTGTGTCTCTCTCAAAAATAAATAAATATTTTAAAAATTAAAAAAATTCTTTAAAAAAAAAAGGAATCTTTCTATTGTCACCCTTCCTGCCTAGTGAAGTCTCTAGTATTTTCTCTTTTCCCATAATCCATGTAAACTTTCCTCAGTATAACTTTTCCATACGTAATATTTAAGAATCAATTGTGCCATGTTCGAAATAAGGCATTTTATATTGTGTAAAGATCATAGTTGAACAATATCTTCTTGGCTCCTGATTTAAAGGATTACAGTTTGCTTTATATTTTGGAGAGAACAAAGTTAACAGGTATTAAATATGCTCAGTAAAGCACTAAAACTGTGGTCGGAAATGGATGTGAGGTTTTAAAACATGTTTGGAAGCTCAAAAGCATATGTGAGGAGGACATACATGAAGACATGTAAAGGAGAAGTAGCCTTAGGTACACGGAGATCTGATCTTGGCAGAATCTGGTGACTGGATGAAAGATACCAAGATGGCTGGGGCTAAGAAGTGGGTTAAACTTGGGGTACTGAAGTCTGTAGATGGAAATTCGCCTCTAGCTCAAAACTACCACACAATGAATGGTCTTCCCTTAGCACTTACTTACAAGCGAAAATAAATATGAATCAAGATAAATAAGGAGTGAGTGATTCTTATCTAAAGAAATTAAGCTTGGTATCGGGGATGAATCCCAGCGCTGTTGTGGATACCACACAGTAAAGCCCGCGGGAGGACAGAACTTGAGTATCTTTTAGTAAGAGAATCAGCTCTCTGCCTGAGCACACAGAGTAAAAACAGTCTATTTTCTCATCCTTATTCATAAATATATAAATATCTTTATGTAATAAATATCACATAAATATATAATAAATATCTTTATATAAATATATAAAAGACCACTGGCTGTATGAATAAAGTCTGTAGCCCTCAAAAGAGAAAATGACATGGAAACAGACATTTTCCTTGGAAGACACAACTTACAAAAGACTACACATACAAAAAATGAAAACATCAAGCCATCCCTATATCTATTAAAGAAATTGAACTGATCATCAAAAACTTTTCCACACAAAAAAATAACTTCATCATCAGATGGCTTTACAATTGAATTCTCTGAAACATTGTAGAAAGAAATAATACCAATCTTCAATAATTTCTTCCAGAAAAAAAGGGAGAGCACTTCTCAAGTTGTTTTTATGACTAGCCTAACATTGCTATCCACACTTGAGAAGGATATTATAAAAACAATTACAGACTATTTTCTGTCATGAACAATATAAAAATCCCAAATGACATATTAGAAAATGACTCCAGCCATCTATAAGTACTACAAGACCTCGTGACCAAGATGATTTGTTTCTGGGATTCCAGAGTAGTCTGACATTCCAGGAGCAATGGCTGTAGGTGCCACATTCACACAAAGGAAAAATCATACACTCAATACATACAGAAAAAAATCATTTGAATATATTCAATACCTGTTCATAATAAAAACATGAATTGGGAATAAGGAGAAATTCTTTAATTTGATTAAAAGAACCTATAAAATGTCCTACAACAAATACATTATTTAATGCTAAATTATTGAAAGCTTTCCACCTGAGACAGAGAATGAGCCAAGGTTTCCCTCTATTGCTGCTTCTAGTAAACGCTGCATTGGAGGCCCAAGTCGATGCAAAAAATAAAATAAAATTCTAAGGATTGAAAAGATGGAAACTACTTCTATTTGATGGCACAACTGTGCACATAAAAATGCAAAAGATTTTGAGAACTATTAATATTAATAAGTGAATTTAGCAAGGACAATGAATATGTGCATAATATACAAAAATCGATTATATTTTTATATACCCACAACAAAGAGAAAATAAAATTCAAAATGAATTCCATTTATAATAGGATCAAAATGTCAAATATTGGGGATGAAGTCTAATAACACATGTGCAGGTCCTCTGGACTGAACACAGCAAGATATAATAGAAAAAGCATTCAAGAAGACCAAAATAAGTGAAGGGATATATCATTTTCACAGACCAGATGACTCCATGTTGTAAAAATGTTAACAGAACTACAATTTCAACATAATTCCAATCACTATCCTGTCAAGCATTAGTAAAAAACAAGCTCATTCTGAATATACTTGGTAAATCAATGAATAGCAAGGATAATGTAGACTAAGAAGAATAAAGATGGAGGGTTTAGATGATCAGACCCTCATATCTTATACAAAACAATTGCATATATGCATACCATGAAATGTATTGAGTCTTAAATAGGGGAGCCTGGGTGGCTCAGTTGGTTAAGTGTCCAGCTTTGACTCAGGTCATGATCTCACAGTTTGTGGGTTCAAGCCCCATGTCTCACTCTGTGCTGACGGCTCAGAGCCTCGAGCCTGTCTTCTGATTCTTTGTCTCCCTCTCTCTCTGCCCCTCCCCTGTTCACGCTCTCTGTCTCTCAAAAATAAATTTAAAAAATAAATAAATAAAAAGGAGGTGTGCCTAGGTGGCTCAGTCGGTTAAGTTTCTGACTTCAACTCAGGTCATGATCTCACGGGTCTGTGAGTTTGAGCCCCGCGTTGGGCTCTGTGCTGGCAGCTCAGAGCCTGGACCCTGCTTCAGATTCTGTGTCTCCCTGTCTCTCTCTGCCCCTCCCCTACTCGTGCTCTGTCTCTCTTTGTCTCTCAAAAATGAATAAATGTTAAAAGAAATTTTAAAAAATTATAAAGAATAAAATTATGATACCTGCTACAACAAGAATGAGCCTTGAAAACATGCTAAGTGAAATAATTTACACACAAAGGGATAGATACAGTATCAGTCTACTTTTATAAACTATCCAAAACAGGCAAATTCATAGACATAGAAACTAGATTAGAGATGACTTTGTGTGGGTGGGTAGCTGGATGTAGAGTTACTGCTTAATGTTTACAGAATTTTTGTTAGGGGTAATGAAGAATCTTTGGAAATAGATGATGGTAATGGTTGCACATTGTGAATGTAATAAATGACACTGAATTGCACATCTAAAAATCATGAAAATGACAAATTTTATGTTATATATATTTTACCACAATTATAAGAAATCAATACACCAAAATCATTGAATTATGCTTTTTAAAATGGGTGTATTTTATGGCATATGAATGATGTCTCAGTAAAGCTGATGATTGTCATTGAGCCAGTATGGTATTCGTGGAACGACAGACATAGTCGCATGGAAAAGAAAAGAGAATGCAGAAGCAGATTCATATCTGGGGTCACATGAATTATGACAAAGCTGCCAAAGCAATACAGAGGAAACAAAACTGCCTTTTGATAGGTTTATGTTGCTTCTCATGATAAATTCATATATGCCACTGACATTAAAGAGTATGTATGTACTAATTTGATAAATATTCAAAAATATTAGATATGTTAAATATCCAAGGTAGCAAGACAAAGACTCACAAGTTAGGTGACTAAGTAAAACCTAGTAACTAAATGAACAAAGAAACAAATACATAAAACACCTTTGGGAGAAGGTTAGCACGTATTAATCACTGATTAAGTCTACACTCTAAGTAAGGATAAGCAATTTTGCTTCACTACCATCAAAATGCACCTGAATGCTGAATTTCTTCATCCCTTTTCCAGTCTAATTCTTTAGAGTAACTCATGCGAAGTAACAACGGTATATACTTTGGCATTTGGTCCTTAATATATTGTCATCCACGATCACCATTCTTTCTAACCATAACGAATTGTACAGCCAGACCAAATGGTCAGGCCAAAAAACCAACAATCCACATATCAGTCCCTCCACTCATCCCCCAGCAATCAAACACCCATGAACCAAAACAAATACAAACACTTGCAATGTGTAACACATGTGACAGAAGAGATGGTTAACATCTGACCTTTATCCACTGAAGATTTGTGTGCTTGAGCTTATTTTCAAGTTTATCTTGCTCTTCTGGGCTTATGGGAACACTTACAAGCACTGTTCCTCCGGTTTCATTTAATTGTTTTAGAATTCCCTGGCGCAGGGGCAACTCTTCTGCCAGTAACTGAAACAGACAAATGCAACAACATTTAAAATGAATTACAGCACAATTCCAACTCTCTTGTCTCTGTCTCTATTGATTAGTCTGTCAAAATGAAGCGACTTGACTGAAGGCCGAATGGTATCTCAAATACCAACCGCTTTCTAAAGAGGAGGGAACTGATGGAATGAAGCACGCACTCCCAAGCAGATAGGTCTAACCTAGAAAAGACCAGAATATCTTACCCCTCAGAGATTCTTTTCAAGAAAAAGAAAGTGTTACATGGTAGGATGAGCTCCAAAATAACACATCTCTCTTAGAAATAGAACAATCTGGGTGAATGCACCATCCTCTTGGGTATTCAGCCTCCATGCTATAATTTACTACTGATCAAGAAATTGCATTATCGTATTGAGAGATAACTAACACTGAGAACATACCAGGTACCAGGCACTGTGTTAACCTCTTCACATATTACGTAAAACTTAACTGAGATAATAGAATTCTATGAGGTAGACCCTATTATCTTCATCTTATACAGAAGAAGACTGAGACAGAGAGGTTAAATCCCAACAGAGAGGTTAAATGCCAGCTCCAAGGACACAAAAGTAGCAAGGAACAGAGCTATGATTCAAACTTGGGCAATTTCATTCAAGAACCCTTATTTTTGACTGCTCCACATTTATGAATTTTTATTCATTGAGCATCACGTTATTAATGCCCTTTCCCAAGACTTACAAAACCGCCATGGTTTTAATGACCGTCCTTTATTTATTCGTGTCATCTAGAGCTGCAGTGTCCAAAATAGTATCATTACTTACATGAGGCTATTTGAATTTAAATTAATTAAATTTCAATAACAATAAGAAGTTAGTTCCTCAGTCACACTACCTTTCAAGTACTCAAAAGCCACACACAGCTTGTGGTTACTGCAATGGAGAATATAAAGCATTACCATCATTACAAAAAGTTCTGTTGGACAGTGCTGATCTAGATTGTCTAAGGAGAAAAGAGAATCAATGTCTATTTATTAATAAGTAAATGCCAGTAAACATGTCTCTTTTTTTTTAATTTTTTTAATGTTTTATTTATTTTTGATACAGAGAGAGAGACAGAGCATGAGAGGGGGAGGGGCAGAGAGAGAGGGAGACACAGAATTGGAAGCAGGCTCCAGGCTCTGAGCTAGTGGTCAGCACAGAGCTTGACACGGGGCTCGAACCCACCAACGTGAGATCTGACCTGAGCCGAAGCCGGAGGCTTAACCGACTGAGCCACCCAGGCGCCCCTAAACATGTCTCTTAAATGAGTAATCAATTATATTGCTATATATATATTTATATATATATATAAAACACTCAATACATTTAGGAACGATTAATTTTCAAGAATAAGACTGAGTTCATTTTTCTATGACATACCCACCTTCAGATGAACCACAGATCCAAAACTTGTTTTCTTTTTGTTTTTCCTCAAATGTGTAGTGCAATATCTGATAGATAGTAGGGACTCAACATCTGTTTACTGTATTTAGCATTAATTTTATTTTTACACTTTGTCCTCTGTTCAGGTACAAATTTCTTGTTTCACAGAAATAAAGGGTTGACACGGAGCCTAATTTGCATGTACAAACCAATTGAGTCATCGATAAAAGAGCAATTCCATTTCCCTTTGATTGTATGACCTTGTAAAATGAGGATAACAGCAACCATTTTGAAAGTTTTATATGAAGATTAAATAAAATAGCAGATGTAAGGGCATCTAATACTTAGCACATAACAGAGGATGATTAAATGTTAATTTCCCTTTCCCTTTCACCTTCCCTTCAAGAATTATAGTAAAAGAGATCCAAATAAGTTTCCTTCCTAAAACTAAAACCGTGAAAGTTAACCCAACTGCACAACCAGCATGTGAGTCGGCTACCTGGGGTAATCAGTAATAAGCAGATATCACAGTAGGAAAGCATGAAAAGCCACTTGAATAAGCTGGATGCCTATTCAACCAGTATAGAATGTGAACCAACAGCATGCGCTCCCAACCAGTCCCAGACCAAACAAACATTGTTTCAGGCGAATCAAACACCTCTAATTAGTGACTGAAGTAGTGAGACTGATTTGGCAATTATGATCTTTCCTAGGAAACAGTATTCATTTCTATACGCTCTCCTGTTTTTGAAATAATTTGGAGTTGTAGAATTCCTCAATATGTCCAAAATTAATTTCAAATTAGTTTGCAAGATACTTCCATGTATTTTACACACACACACACACACACACACACACACACACACAATTTTTTTTTTTTACAAAAAAATATACTCATTGGGAAACACAGGGTTAAGACAAAATAAAGTTTTGAGACAACTTACTGATGATCTATCAATAACCTTACGGGTGGGAAATCAATGATTAAATATAAAATATAAATATAAAAAAATAGACGCATATACTCTTTATACAAGTAAAGCCTGGAGGTTTTTAGAAAACAAAATTACCTTGACTTGTTCAAGTTTTTGTTTTAGCTGCCGTTCATTCCCAGGTTCTAGTGGAATATTAGCAATGTTGTCTGCTTCTTCCAACCATAAAATAAATTCATTTACATCTCTTTGAAAGTCTGACAAGATATTCTTTTGTTCCTCTAGCCTGAAGAAATAAGAATAAAACTGTTATAAACAACATATTTCTCAAACTTTTCTTTCTTTTTTTTTTAAAGAAAACTCAGAAACAAACAAAAAAAACCACGGTAACACTTTCAAGAAAATAAGCAAATTAAAAGATGTTAGCAATATACATTTTTAAACAAAATCCATTTACTTTGAACAAAGCGATTTTAAGCTCTCCGAAATCTCTAAAACATGAGAGATTAAAATTGGTTAAAAAATTCCAACTTTAAAATTCCGACAACATTCTGTTATTAGAGTTGTGTCTCTCAACCTCAGCACTACTGATATTTAGGGTTAAATAATTCTTAGTTGCGAGGGGGTGTTCTAGGCATGGTAGGAGGCTTAGCAGTACCCCTGGCTTTTGGCCACTAGATGCCAGTAGCATGCCCCCCGCCCCTTCCCTGTTGTGAGAAGCAAAGTGTCTTAGGCACTACGAAATATCCCCTGGGAGCAGAACTGCCCAGGTAGGTACCACTACACTAGTCTAAGTACATAATATAAAGTTGCATGTGTTAACATGCTTAATTAAAATACACCTTTCTGGCAAATTGTAGGGTAAAATTAAAAACAAGGAGATAAAACAACACTAAGTTATTGCATGTTAAAATGTTTTCCAAATTATGATTCACCGTCTTTTTTGAGGAAAGAAGAAAACTGAGTTAAAATACTTAACATATGCTGTGCTAGTGGAAGTTCTGAATTATAAGAACATCTATACTATAAGTTACTCATTTATTGCCCATAAGTTTGTCCTTACATATTGAATAGTAACACAGTTGAACAAAATTGTCTGCACCTAAAATGATTTCTGAGACATATATCTCTTGTATATAAGCTTTTAATTGAAGAAATGAAAGTACACATATGACTGACTGATGAATAGCTCAAAATATTTTTAAAAAGTGTACAAATAACCGGAAAAAAAGAATGTCATCAGAAGCCCAGGGGCCCCTCTTGTCCCTTGCAGACTTTACTTCCAAGTATAACCACTATCTTGTCACCTTCGATTATGAACACTGAGTATATGGAATGATATGCTATATACTCTTTTGTGTCTTCTCTCTTCCAATCAACATAATGTTTACAATAATCAACCACGTGGGATATTGCTTAATTTGTTGATTCTCCTGAATGTTGAATATTGAACTGTTTAAATATATATCTCTGTTGGTGGACAGTTGGACTGCTTCCATTTGGGGGATGTTTAGCTATTCTTTTGTTTCAGTTTAACAAATATTTATTGAGGGCTTACTAACTTCCAGCAAGGCTACTGGGCATTAGGATTAAAGAAAGATATGTTGCATACCTTGACTTGATGATCTCGGTCCCTGAGAGGAAGCAAGAGACTCCCCGTGTAGGAATAAGTCACAGCCCACTGTATTTATAGCCCGCGCAAAGACACTACTTCCCAAATCAGGTCCACTTGCTGAATGTATGCTTGTCTCTACTCAGTATTGTGCTGTTTGGGGAGCTTGTTCAAATTCTGTTCTGGGGCATACGTGAGGAGACATTTCTCTTGTCTGTCTGTTCTCAAAAAAGCAGATCTTATGAAGACCCAGGTCATAATATGGGATCTTATGTAGACCCAAGTCATGTTATGTCCCTGTTGCAGTCAAAACTCTTCTTTGCTTCCCAATTTATTCACAGCAAAGCCAAAGTCAATACAGTGTTCTATGAGGGTCTAGATCCGTACTGGCCAAAACGGTAGATACCTTCCCCTCTGGCTACTGAGCACCTGAAATGATGCAAGGGGAACTGAGATGCGCTTTAAGTGTGAAATATACACCAGATATCAGAGTGATCTGTGTACCTTCTACTCAACTTTGCTGAGAACCTACAGTAGCTGTAAAAAGTAAAAGTATTTAAAACACTTTTGAAAAGAATGAAAAACACTCATTAGTATTTTCTATATCATGTACAGGTTGAAATAGTATTTTTAATATATTGGATTAAGTAAAATATATTCATTTCACCTGTCCCTACTTCCTTTTAAAAACATGTGTCAGCTATACCAATTTAAATCACATAAGTAGCTCAACTCCTTTTTCTTTTTAAAAAAATATTTATTTTTGAGAGAGAGAGAGCATGCAAGCAGGGGAGGGTCTGAGAAAGAGAGGGAGACAAAGGATCTGAAACAGCCTCTGTGCTGGCAGCAGGGAGCCTGATGTGGGGGCTCAAACCCACAAATCATGAGACCATGACCTGAGACGAAGTTGGATGCTGAACTGACTGAGCCACCTAGGCGCCCCTCACCTTATTTTTCTATTGACTAGCTCTGATCTAGGAAATCTGCCGATTCCCAATCTCCTTACTCCTTTGACCTCATTTCCATCTACTCTGTATTTCTCTTATCCTTCTTGAAGTCCTCTAACTTCCTTGCTGTGCTCCTCAAATACATTACATGGGTGTCTTCTTCTGAGTCTTTGTACTTGCTGTATTTTTCTGCCTACAATGTCCTTCCCTCAAATATCAAACATGGCTGGCTCCCTCATCTCCTGCAGGTCTTCCCTGATGACTCAACGAAAATTATACTTTTCCTCCCAAATTTCTATTCTTTCGACCTGTTTTATCTTTCTAGTTCTTAAAAGTAACAAGCACTATACTTTGCTTATTTTATACGATGTCTATCACATGAAATTAAGCTTCCTGATAGAAAAGATTTTTATTTACTGCCATAATCCTTGGTCCTGGAACAATATCTGGCAGAAAATAGGTACCAAATCAGTAACTATTGCATTAATGAATGAATTCTGTCATCATTCTTTATAATTTTAATGCATTTCTGTTTTAAAAGAATCTTTCCTATTCTTTGTAATAATGATAGGTGATGGGGATTAAAAAGTACACTTGTCATAATGAGCACTGGGTGATGTATGGGAGTGTTGAATCACTATATTGTACATTTGAAACTAATAATATACTATATGTTAATGAACTGAAATCTATTTTTCATTTGAGAGAGAGAGTGTGTGTGTGTGTGAGAGAGAGAGAGAGAGAGAGAGAGAGAGAGAGAGAGAGAGACAAAGAGAGAGACCATGGAAGCCAAGGAGAGGGGTGGAGAGACGAAGGGGAGAGAGAGTAAGAGAGAGAGAGAGAGTGAGAGAGAGAGAAAGAGAATGTCTTAAGCAGGCTCCATACTCATTAAAGAGCCCCACACGGGCCTCAATCCCACCACTCTGGGACTATGTTCTACTTGAATTCAAGTGTTGGATGTTTAACCGACTGTGCTACCCAGTTTCCCCTAAGTAACTGGAATTTATTTATATAAAAAGTTTAAAAAAAAGAATCTTTCCCATCCTTTTTAATACTGATTCTGAAACAGTCTACTTTACTCACCAATGTGTACTGTGGTTTTCACCAAAGTGAAGACATTTTCAGTTGCAGGTCATATAATAATACCATCCTAACTTCTACCAGGCACGAACTGAAAAATGCATGGTGCTGATTAAACAATGACCCTTAAGAAATTGTTGTTTTAGGTTTCTTTATATTTTTGTCATACACATAAAAGGTAAAATATAAGTGAAAAATTGGTGAGGTAGTCCTAAAACTTTCTCGTATTAGAACTTGCCTCTCCTTTATATCACTTTTCCCTGCAGAGTATATGACCTCTAACTTTACCCGCACCCAGCGTCCTCTGTGGTATCAAGAGTGTTGTCAACATATCATTGCTTATGAGGGCTCCACTATGGTCTCTTGGACTTCCTTCCAAACTGCATGTGGCCTGGCCAGCAGGGACTGTAAAACTCATCCTGGTTTCAGTGATTTTACTGTGATAAAATGTGTAGGTTAGAATGGATGAAATTTAGTTCATTTGCACAGCCTCCCAGCACTTGACATAGTGACTTGGGTTCTTTTGCTTGCGACCAAGTTCCTTGTAGGTGCAGAATTTTTAAAAAATCATAATATAACAACAGTTTATTTCTATCTGTAGCTTATAATTGTGAATGGCTATTATTATTGGCATTATCTGCCTGATGCTTGAACAGGGTCAGTAAGATTTGGCTTTACTTTTCAGAGGACATAATGTTTGATTATGTGTGTTTTTTCCAATGACAAATGTGTTGGCCCCTCTTGTACATGAAAAGTAAGGATGCCTATGTTAAAGCCTAACATTGACATTATTGGTTAGCAAAGTATTCAAGATTTATGTGGGAAGTTTCTGGAGATGAAGTTGGTGAGGTGAGTAGACATTGAGTCTACCCATGGAGAACGAGTGTGCATAAGGGTGGTGTGACAAGAGACTGAGGAATCAAGTATGAGACTATCATAATAGGTTAAGGAGGAAGTCATGAAGGTTCAAATCATCAAGACATACAAGAGGAAGGGGTAAGACAGGATATATGGACAATGTAGAAGGAGCTTCAACAGGACTTGAAAGGAGGCAGACTGGTATTAGTGGCTAGGGATTACTGAGAAATGATTATATGTTAGCCCTGAATCAAGTACCAAGTCTCCAGTTTACTACTATGGTATGGTACTTGTCATTTCTCATTTACAGATGAAAGAAAATTGGGCTTAGTATTTTGCCCAAAGTCATACAGCTATTAAGTGGTCAATCCAACATTCAGTCCTGGGTCATCTGGGTCCATGGTCTATGCTCTTCATCTGAGCAGGACATCTGGTCTCTGAGTGCTTCCACCTTATCTAGCTGAGTGGACAATATTTACTCCAGATGAGAGTGCATTTAATTGCATCAAATATTTAGGGGAAATTACTAGTAGAGAAAATAAAAGACCTAGAGCTCAAAGAGCTGGAAATAAAGACTTCAGAATCCTCAACAGTGGGTTGGTGGATAAAACATGACAAAATAACTTTTGCACTAATAATTTACATTTTACATTTGGCATCTCCTGAGTCCTTCTTTTTCTTCATTTTCAGATTAGAGATAAGCAACTCCCCCCTCCCCACTTATTTAAATTGAAAAAATAAAGAAAAAAGTCCATTGACAGTCATTCATCGCTTTTTTGTGTATGGCTAACCTGTGGCTCCCGCTCCTCCTTTACTTTCCCAGCTTTGATGTGGAAAAGCCAAAGGAATGACGAGAGTATGCTTCTGGGCCCTCCAAAAGCTACATGGACCTGTGAAGGAATTCTTCAGCTCAACAAGTCCTCAGCTGAAAGAGAACACAGTTTTCCCTACTTGCATTCCACATATTTGTTTTCAGGGATGAGCTCCAAGCCCCTCCCTTTGACTTTCCGGAAATGAAAGGGGAGAAGGGAAGAAACTTAGCCTCATAAGAAAAGCTGCACTCCGTACAAAGCTATCCCATCCCATGAGAGTCCTCTGGTGTGGCCTGGGACACAGCATGTAGAGGAGGTTGAAATCACCAGTAGTATTCATAGTACTGCAGATACTTCTTCAGAACCCCTATGGGGAGATGGCTGGGGTCAACTGCTGGCAGCTTTAGAATGTGGACTAGAACCATTTTTTCCACAGACTCTGAACTGAGAGGCAATTCTTAAAGAGGAAAAATTCCATTAGAGGATATTTTATTTGTCTAAAAGTTCTAAGGTGGTTCACACGCTTCGGTCTAGGTTTCAAGGGTGCTTGTCAGTCTACCTCATTGTTCTTTATTTTCTTTTTTGTTTTGCAAATCTTATCTCCTTTAGTATTTGGCTCCATCATATTGCACAGTGTCCCAAATATTGAGAGCAGCTATCTTATGCCTGCCATTTCCCCCCCTCATTTTAGTTCACTAAAACCTTACTAAAATCAGGTTACATTTGTAAAACCTAGACAGCTGGGTAAAGCTTTTCTCGGCCCTCATCTAGAAAGTGACGCTATCAGAGAGATAAAAAAAATCCCACACCCAACTAACAAACCTTGAAGAGCAAGGACACCTAATATCAGATCCCCCAAACCTTGAATAACATTCTAAAAGTAAATATCCCCAAGTTCTGCTTTAAACACATCTCAAATTAATTACTGGTGTATTTTTTTCTTTTTAAGAATATCCAGCCAAGGAAAAAAGGGAAAATGCTCTTATTCATTATAATTGAGATTTATATATTTAATTGGTGTCAAACTCTACAAACACTGTATACCTATTTTCCAATTTGTATATTCTACTGTATTTCCTTAGCTCATTAATTATTCCTTGGAAAATTGATTTTTGAGATCTGAATAATAAGCTATATATAGGTACACTATATTTCACCATTCTTTCATTAGTAGGCATTTAGTTTGGTTCTATTTTTTCATTATAATAAATAACCCTATAAGAAATATATTTGCTTATGCACTTGGGCTTACATATCTGCTAATTTCCTTCAAATAAGAAAGAAAAGTTAACAATAAGAATACTAAGGATTTAGATACACATTGCTAAATTTCTTTGCCAAGCATGGAATAGAACTCTCATGCACTTCCACCAAGAGTTATAAAATGCTTGTCTTGACATATGTTTATCACTGTAGTGCATGACTTATATGCTTGAAAGAAGAAAAATAGTTTGCCATGGATTTTTTTATTTATAGAAAAGTTGATAAAATTTTGTGTATTGGCGGGTATTTGTCATTTGCTTCTGCTATCAATTGTCTGCTGGGTCTGTGTTTTATTTGGAAAAGCTCTTTTCACGTTATCCACTTTGATAAAAAATAAACGTCAAAACGTATTTCCTGAGAATATTTTTCTAGCTTCTCTTTTACCTTTTTAATTTTAATAATTTTGTGTCTCAATAAAATGTTGTCATGTTTTTTGTTATTTCTTTCATTGATAATACTGTGAAAATTGTGAACATTCTCTAGTTGCTTAAATATTCACCATTCTATTATTCTAGGTCATTATACTTTCGTTTAAAAAAAATAAAAAACTTACTATATCTTCAATTTATATAGCTAAGTTCTGACCTTGAAGGGTTTTTTCAGAAATGGATATTTTTTTCCCCAGCACAATATGTTCGCTATTGATTTGTGGTGATTGCCTCATTTTGTTTTGTGTTTTATATGTAATGAGGTTCTGTTTCCTGATCTATAGATTTTTCGACAGTAATGTTCTACATCAAGTGCTTAATTTCTGGTAGGTTAACCTCTCTTAGTTATTGCACCTTGTTAATATGAGTATCATTTGGTCAAATATCAAAATAAATCACATTGGGGATTGTGATAGGGATTCCATTAAATCAATACATTATTTTGTGAAGAATTACTGTCTTTCCATTATAAATCTGCTAACTTTTGAGTATATCTGGGACTTATCCATGCATTATAAATAATTAAGTATGTTTTCTAATTAACTTTCAGCATCACTTTGAAAGGCAGTGACTTGAATATGATTTTATGGATATTAACTGTATACTAACCTAGAAAATTCTTCAGTACTCCCAGATAGAATAAATCATCACTTAAAAAGGAAAAGTTTTGGCTAAGCTAGTTGCCATAATCTCTCTCTTCACACAATGTTGTGGAAAACTTTTCTGACGATTTAATTTTTTAAAAAGTATAGCATCTTTTTTAAATATGAAAACATTTGGTAGTCATTTCTTGTCTAGGTTTGTTTTTTATACTTTGAAATATAAAAAAGATGGTGCCAAAATCCCACCGGGACCTTGTTATAGTCTGCTTTTTCAAGCGCATGTGTTTTCTGAAATTTCAAAAGCCTCGATTTGAAGTTTTAAAAGCTGCAATTTGAATTTATGTATTCAGATGATTGCAGAAAAGCAAAGGAACACAGTTAGCATTTCCAGGCTTGTCTCTTGACAGAACAGTTTAAACGTGCTTTATATTTGCATTCATCACATGAAGTGTTATTTCTTTGTTTACCTACTCGCTTAATGCTTATGGTAGGATTTATTCAGGCATGTGGTAGTAATAATAATGAATGGGATATTTAACATTACCCATCTGCAATTAAGTGCTAAATATTTTACTTTTAGAGGCATTTCAATACATTTAGCTATTTTTTTTAAGAATGGCTTCTGTTTGAAATATTGGCTCTCTTGCTGTTTACATTATAAATGCTCTTAATGCAATTGAAAGAAGCACATATTATGATGAGGAGAGATTTGCATAATCAGAAAAAAAGAGTTATGGATGTCCTGCTAAATTCAATGAATTTTACATTAACTCTTAACGAACACATCATGGGGAGCTGCTGTTATGGTAAGAGGAAGGTTGCCAAATCATGGCAAAATCATGGCATTATTTTAGAGTTTTATTTATGTACTTATTTATTTATTTAGAGAAGAAGGGAGGGGCACGAATTGGGGAGAAAGAGAATCTGAAGCACATACTCCCACTATCAGCCGGATGCGGGGCTCAAACTCACCACCTCTTGAGATCATGACTTGAGCCGAAACCAAGTCACATGCCTAACCAATCGAGCCAGCCAGGCACCCCTACATGGCATGATTTTAGAAGAAGAGGATCTACTAAGTGTTTCAGGCCCAGTGCTAAATGTTTTCCCATTTGAATCTTTTTTGTATACTCAATACATCGCTTGTATTGCCTATGTAATATTGCCAATGAAGAAACTGAAGCCCTAGCGATGAATATACCATATATATCCAAATACAAGGTGACCATCTCTCCCGTCTTCCAAATAAGAAGTAGTTCTCTAAGTTTTTGATGAACTGTAACATCGAAACTTCAGCAGATGTAGACAGAATCAACAACTCTCCAGGCACACTGCCGTAGTTAATTTGATGGTGCATACTAACTGAAAATTACATGTCATATTAGAAAGACCCCTTTTCCCACTCACAGATTATACAATAATTGTGTATACCTTTCTCGCATGCATGTTCAACATTGGAATCATCACGGGGGTGGATGCACTTTTTGAGTCATCTTATTCAGTTTTTTAGATAGACTCATTTTCACCTCTACCAATGTGGCCTGAAGTGCAGCACTGCATAGTCCATGTTTAATGTTTTACTGGAAATCTTATTCCAAGCCATAAGCACACATTTACACCAGACAGTTGTATGTTATATAAAGAGAGTTTCTCTCCTTTCTGTGCCATATGTCCATGAGGTGCACAATGTACCCACTTACTGAGTTGCTTTTAAAATAATCCTTTCAGAACCTTGTTTACAACAACATACAACTCTTTCAACTGTGATGTCATAACAACAAAGCTAATCATGACTTCCGTTAATTAAATTTTTCCTTTTTTTCCCATCAAGCGAGTCAACTGATATTAAATTAAGGTTTTTGTGCAGACAGTACTTTGTTGTTCTGAGCAAAATAAAATGAGTATCTTGAAACATAAGAAATATCACAAGCATTCAAATATAAGGTCTTCCTTAAGGCAAAAAAATTCATATTTAGCTACACATGTTAACTTCCCCAGGTCACACCCTCTATAGGACATTGTCAGAACCAAAGCATCAGCTATTTTTTTAATTTTTAAAGTTCATATATTTATTTTGAGAGAGACAGGGAGAGAGAGCGCGAGAGCAAGAGAGAAAGTACACATGCAAGTGTGGGAGGGGCAGAGAGAGAGAGAGAGAGAAGAGAGAGAGGATTCCAAGCAGATTCCATGTGCTCTCAGTGCAAAATCTGATGTGGGGCTCTAACCCACAAACCATGAGATCAGGAGCTGAAATCAAAGAGTCAAACACTTAACTCACTGAGCCACTCAGGTGCCCCAAAGCGTCAACTATTTTTAAATCGAAATGCCCCTTGTACCTGGTTAGTGCTTCAATTACACAATTAGACATTTATTCTTTCAGTCCAAAGTTTGTGCTTTATTAAAGTGTAGTGCTCCTGAGAGAAATGACATATCAAAACTTCTCAGTCTTTAGTTTCTCAATAGTAAGGAAAATAATAGGACGAAGAGAAGGGATATCATGAAGCTTAGAGGTGAGTTACTGAAAGGAAGAGACCAAAACAAGGGTGTGAACTTGCGGAAGTTACTTAATTATTATGGGCTTCAGTTTCTTTATCCTAAAATTGAGAGAGTTAAGACATCATAGTTGGTTGTATGGCTATAATTTGTTCTCAGAAATACCTGTTTTGGTCTAGGGTTTTACTGATAGCATTTAAGAAATGGTAGAGAAAATAAAGAGTTAAAACAAAAAGGGCGAATCTGGATACTGAACTGTTATTTCTAGCTCAGAATTTTGCTTAAGCGAACACACTCACATACATAAAAGTATTTATAAAGCATGCATCAGTACACAGAAGGACTCTTTGAAACTGAGCTTTGTGATGAACCAGTTGACAGCTCTATTTCTCTCTACTGACAAATCTCCTTGACACATTTTGTGGGGGAAGCACAATTAGAGTCAAAATGCCAATCTATGAGTAAAAGTGTCACCACATAAGACTAATTCTAGGTGAAGAAGATGTATGATTACAGTGCAACAAATATTTATTGAAGGCTATTAGTGTCCAGCGGTATAGTGATAAAGGTAGGCAATAATTTTTGCCCTCCTAGAGCTTATATTCTATTAGGGGGAGACAGACAATAAACAAGCTAAACTGAAACAGGTAGATTGTGACATACTGTTAAGTGCTCAGGGAAGGGGGGGGTGGGGGGAACGAAGCCAGGAAGAAAGGGAATACTGAGTAAAGTTAGAAGGTGGTTTTGCAATTTATATGGATCAGAGAAAGCTTCACTGAGAAGAGTTATTTGAGTAAAATCATCATGGTAGAGAATGGCAACCTGCTCACCAAAAAATCTGATCCCCTTAACCACAAAGCTAGCTGGCATCTCCATCCTCCCTCACCATTGGGTATGGCTATATAACTGAATGCCAGCCAGCGGAATGTGAGCAAAAGTGACGTTCACAGATTCCAGGCCTGGCTCATAACTTAATCCCGACACAAGTGTTATTCTCCATTACTCCTCTTTCTAAAGCCACATGTTAAAAATCTCAGAGCCACAAAAGCAATGTAGCTCAGGTCTTTGATTCACAATTTGGAAGGGAGCTATTTGCTGATCAAAATCAACTTTTGGAATTTTGCATGAGTGAAACATTTGCATTGTGTGAAGCCATTGAAATACGGAGCCTTAAAAGTGGCTGGGTTGAATTAAATTACATAATAGAAAAGATGGGGCGGGAAGCCATGCAAGTAACGGAAGGTGGGCGAGAGCACTGAGTCAAAAAAAAAAAAAAGAAAAAGAAAAGAATAAAAGAAAAATACAAAGGTCCTGAGGCAGGGGTGTGAGCAGAATTTCCCAGAACAAAGAAGTGAAAAGGATACATTTGCAATGGAATGAGAGAGGTGGGGGGACAGTAGGGAGATAAGACCAAACAGTTAAGTCTAAGTAGATTCTACCTAGAATCGCTGGCCTGTCATATTTCTTATTCCCCATCAAACTCAGTTCTTAAATAAAAAGATATACTAAAATAATCTTTTTGGGGGTGCCAGATTGAACCGTGTTCTTCATTCCTGCTTTAGTAGGTCCAATTGACTAACTGAATCCCAGAATTTCTGTATTTTTCTTGTATGCTGTCTACACAGGTGCTGAAACCGATTTATAAAAACACTGAGGATATTCTGGCCGTCCCTCTGTCAGAGGCACAGCGACATAACTTATTAGCAAAGGCTGTGACAAAGCCACTGCCACACGGTGGAAGATGCAATGAAAAGGGAAGGGCCTCAGTTTTTCTGCTTTCAGTCACAGCCACGCTCTTCTCTTCCCACATATCCTCATCTCCCCTCCCAAGGAAGCTTCTCTGTCAGCCTCCAAGGATGTATCTGCCGGCTCCTAGTCTCTCAGGCTAGAGATCTGAGGCATCCTTGATTCTTTCCTCTCTCTGACTCCCAGAGAGTATCAATCAATGCGTTCTCACACTTCCATGCAAGATAGCTCTCTCAAATTTGCCCGCTTCTCTCCATTCTCCCTGCCACTGCCTCCTTCTATCCTCTCTGGGTTACTGAGGCTATTTCTTAATTGGGTTCTGCCTCCCTCCTTGCCATCTTCTTATCCATTCTCGACACTCCAAAGGAATCAACTTTCTAAAATATGTCTGTGATTATACCCTTATAGTGTCAGTAACTTCCTAGGGTGAATGGGATAAAATCTTTAAATGGGGATCCAAAAGCTCTCTGGGGTGTGAGCCCTACTTCTCTTTCTTCATCTGTCCTTACATTCTATAAGCCACGGAACCCACTCTTCCTTGAAATCCAGTACTGTGATCAAGTCAGGACTTAGCATACTCTTGGCCCTTCTGTCTGAGATTAGTTTCCCCATGTCTCGGTCTAGGCAGCTTCTAGTTAGTTACCTTTCCAATCCCAAGTTAGCCATCGCGTTCCCTATGAAGCTTTTCTCAATTAATTATCCCTCCCATCCCAATCAAGTCTATGTATGGGCCCCATTATATAGCCCCATAAGGACAGGCACTATACTGCAATCACACTCTATTCTCGGTACCTAGTATGTAGTATTTGTTCAATTCTTAAGCTCAGTATCTCAGAATGACATCATCTTAAATGTGCATTTGAGAATAATAACATTATTTACTTTATTCTTCAGATATTCTCCATGAAAAAGAAAGCGTGTGTTATGGAAGACAAGTTCTGTGTAAAATGAACTAAATTAAATTGGTGAAAACTATATTCTTGAGGCTTCTAAACTATGGCCCATCAGCTAAATCCTGGCCACCACCTGTTTTTGAAACAAAAGTTCTTTTTTATAAAGTTTATTTATTTTTTTTGAGAGATAAAGAGAGAGAGAGAAAGAGAGAGAGACAGTGTGAGTAGGGGAGGGGCAGAGACAGGGAGAGACAGAAGATCCCAAGCAGGCTCTGCATCGCCAGTGCAGAGCTGCCTGTGGGGCTTGAATTCCTGAACCTTGAGATCATGACCTGAGCCGAAACCAGGAGTCAGATGCTTAGCCAACTGAAGCACCCTGTGTCCCTGTTTTTGAAAATAAAGTTTTATTGGAACATAGCCACATCCAGTCACTTATATAATGTTTGTGACTGTGTTCACATCATAGTGGCAGAGCTGAGTAGTTGTAACAGAGACTGGATGGCTCACAAAGCTAAAAGCACTGACCACTTGGCATTGTGCAAAAGTTTGCTAATATCTGCTAGATTCTACATCCATTTCTTAGATACACACTTGGGAATTAAATCTATGAGAATTCTGATATAAGCAAATCAGTATCACCTTTTTAGCCCCATTATGTGTGTGTTCATAAAATGTGTGTGACTATTAAAAAGCTCCTTCACTCTTTGAAACAATTAGAAACATTTTACACAATTAGTATTCCATACTACATAACATGAGGATGGCTAAAAGAAAAACTAGACATTGTATCTAATTACAAATATTTATTCTGTTTAAATTTACTAAAGTTTCCCAGTATGAGAAACCATGTTTACTTAGCTTGGAATCAAACATGGAAAAGTAGAAAGATCGGGGGCATATGCCTCTTTTTCCTCTTCTTTGCTCTCATGTTATTCAAGTTTCTTTCATTATTTTTCTCTTTCTTCCTAATTACAAACTAACTTTATCACTTCTATAATCTCACATCCTTTTTTTTTTTGTAAGTCAGTCTTTTTCTGTGGGCTTTATGGTGATTTCTATTATTGTGCCTGTATTTTGAATTCCTCAGGGTGTTTGTAATTTCCACACCCAGAAAAATTAGAACATCAATGCATAAGATAGACAAGGAAGACCAAAGTTCCTTATACAGCGTAAAAGGACGTATTTATCTCACTGCTTTCATCTTGGAGGAGAAAAGGTAAAGGATATTTCCATTTGGTTTTATTAAAATCTGCACACAAGTCCAGGTAAGTTCTTCAAAAACACAGGTTATTATCTTTCACAGGAATACAGCCATAGGAGGTATAAGAATAGTTTTATTCCCTCAAATAGCAGTTCCTGAAGTGTGGTCTGAGAGCCTCTGGGGTCCTTGAGATACTTTCAGGGGGCCTTTGAGGTCTAAACTATTTTCACAATAATACTATGATATCATTTCCCTTTTTCTCTTCCTTTCTCTTAAGACTTTTCCAGAGGCTATATTATAAGTGATATGGAAACACAATGTAGAAGCAGATATGAGAATCTGCTATCTTTTCAAAAATTTTTAATGTTTATTTATTTCTTTTTAAAAAGAGATAAAGTGAGCAGGAGAGGGGCAGAAAGAGAGGAAGGGAGGGAGGGAGAGAGAGACAGAGAGAGAGGGCAGGAGAAAAAGGGAGAGAATTCCAAGCAGGCTCTATGCTGCCAGCACACAAAACCCAACTTGGGGCTTGAACTCACAAACCATGGGATCATGAGTTGAGCAGAAATCAAGAGTTGGATCTGCTTAACCAACTGAGACACACAGGCACCCCAGATTCAGCTCTCTCTCTCTCTCTCTCTCTCTTTTAAATGTTTATTTATGTTTGAGAGAGAGACACACAGAATCTGAAGCAGACTCCAGGCTCTGAGCTGTCAGCACAGCACAACGGCACTCAAACTCATGAACTACAAGATCATGAGCTGACCTGAAGTCCGACGTTCAACCGACTGAGCCCCCAGGAGCCCCCGGAATCAGCTCTCTTAAGGTAAATACTAAAGCACCATTCAAAAATGTAAAACAATGTCACTGTTCTCACAATCTTTTTTGTTGTAGAAAAGTTATTAATTATAAAATATGTTACTTATATTAACATGGAATGAGCTATTATAATTTTTAATGAATAAATTATACAAATATTACTCAGAGAGAAATTGTTGAAAATGCTGGAAAACCATAGAAAAGAATAATCCTCCTCCTCCTATGCCCTTACCATTTCAAATTTTCCCACACGACTTAACTGAACAACTCTTGGTTTCTTGTATGTAGGTACGTGGTTTAAGAGTGAATGTACTTGCAAATCGTAGTTTGGGATGTCACCTTTTCCTAAGGAGAACAGTGGATCTTGTTTAGATTGAGGAGGGTGGGGTGGTTTTAAAAATGAACCCCTCTGAGTAACTGACACGGAAGCTTAACCATGAAATAGGGGGAAATATGCATAGTTGAAGTGTAGGGGAATAGCTTCCACACAGAGAAACCAACTTCCTTCAGGCAATGCATACAGAGAGATTCAGAGGAACTGAAAGTAGGTCACTGCAAGTGAAAAGTGGTGAGCAACGTGGAAAGTGGAAGATCAGGCCAGAGGAATGAGTAGCGGCCAGGAGGCCAAGGGAAGAGTTTGAATATTATCTTAAATGCAATGGGAAACTTTCTAGTAAGGGTCCTAGGAATTCAAAGGGAGGAATGACTTCCCAGGAGGCCAGAAAATGTGCTCATTAAATGAAGAAGGAGGAAAGCATTGTAGAAAGAGGATCAGCATTAACAAAGACACAGTGACATAAAAGTTCATGGCTTAGTTAATGTTTCCATAGTGAAGAAATGTGGAAGGGGGATTGGTGAGACAAATACTAGAAAGGTAGGTTTGGGTCTGGCTCTATAAAGCTCCATATGCCTGCAGAGGTTAAAACATTCCTTCTGAGTACAAGAGAACCATTATAGGTTTATAAATAGATGTATGGCATGATTATTTATTTCTAAAATAATGTGCTTATCTGTCATTAAGTATAGATAATAAAAGTACTTGGTTAAATTGACTGTGTAGATATAATAACTTTTACCGAAATATCTCTGGGCATTAAAATTTGATCATGAATAAAATTCGTTAGTGTATTTTTTTTTCTACCTTCCTCATCAATGATTAGATACATTAAATGTTGTATTTAGGGTACAGAGGAACTTAGTAAGTCTACCTAATAGATAATTTAAGATTAGCTTTGCACGTAGACTATTTAATTAATCTAAATACATCTTTAAAAAAGTAGAATCCAAATGAGAAACTCTAAAGATTGTTTTTTTTAAATAGGCTTAGTCACATATGACAGAGTCAATAGATTGTGAACTAAAATATGTTTCCTGGTTCGTAGGTCTGTTTTTAGGACAGACAGCAGACTGACATAACACTGAAAACAATTGTCTGTAGGTTCACGAACACTGAAGATAGCTTCTTTCTCTTCACTGGGAGCTGACTCATACTACTTTCCTGCTGAATACAGGAGAGTGTTGTATTCTCTAGAGACAGTGGATGGTTTCTATGCCAATGCCACATCATTTCATAACTATATGACTCAAAACGCAAAGAACAATGCAAAAGTGAGCAGAAATAAAAGGCCAATAGGCAGTAAATATTGCATATATGACATTTGTGTTATACACTTATTAGGGGAAAATTAGGTTACACTCTCAAAAGATAAGCAAGAAGAACGATGCCTAAATTACACTGGATAACAAGGGACATACAGGTAGAAATTTTTAAAAAAACATTTTGAGAAAGTTCAAGCATATACAAAAGCATAGCAGTATGATGAGCACCTATTATCTGTAATCAAGATTCAACAATTACCAGTATATTGTCAAGTTTGTTGTTTCTATATTTTCTCATTCTCAACTATTTCTTTTTTCAGGTTTACTGAAGCATAAATTTATATACCATAAAACTCACCTATGGTAGGTGTAGAACTTAATGTCTCTTAGTAAACATACAGAGTTCTGTGTACCACCACTACACCCTCCTCCTTCTTTCTTTGATTAAAACTCCAGTACAGTATTGAATATTGAGTATTAAAGGTAGATATATTTGCCTTATTCTTGACCTTAAGGTGAAAACATTCACCCTTTTTACCATTATAAATGATGTTAGCCATTGGGATTTCATTCATGACCTTTGCCATGTTAAGAAAGCTTTCTTATTTGTTGAAAATGTGTACCATAACTAGGTGTTAGAGTGTACCAAATGATTTTTCTACATCCATTTGCATGATCATTTGGTTTTTGCCCTTATGGTATGTTACAATAATTATTTTTGATGTTAAGCTGACTTTGCATTCTTAGAATAAATCTCACATGGCATGTAATCTTTTATTCTTTTTTTTTCTTTTAGAAAGAGAGAGTGAATGCATGCTTGAGTGGGGGAAAGTGGGAGAGAGGCAGAGGAAGAGGGAGGGAGAGAGAGAGAGAGAGAGAGAGCAAGAGTCAGAGAAAGAGAGAGAGAATCTTAAGCAACCTCCATGCTCAGTAGGAGCCTGACACATGGCTTGATCCCATGAGCCTGGGATCATGACCTGCGCCAAAACCATGAGTCAGGCACTCAACCAACTGAGCCACCCAGGAGCCCCATCACATGATAGTAATCTTTTTGACACAGTATGGACTTAGTCTGCTAAATTTTTGTTAAGGAATTTTGTGTTTATGAGGGATGTGGTTCTATTAATTTTAAATGATAATATCTTTGTAGAGTTTAAATCAGAGTAATGCTGGTGTTATAGAATGAATTGGAATCCCTCCTCTGTTTTTTTCTGAAAGGATTTGTGAAGGATTGGTATTTAAAAGATTACTTTTTAAACAGTTCATGAGTAAATCATCTTTACTGGGACTTCTTTTGTCAGAAGATTTACATTACTAATTTAGTTTCTGTACTTGTATTAGATCTATTCAGATTTTCTACTTTTTAAAAATTTATTTTGGTAATTTATATATTTCTAGGATTTTTGCCATTTTATATAATTTGGAGAAATTGCAGCATAAGTTACCTATAGGACAACCTTCTAGTCCTAGCTTCTATAGGGTTGGTAGTGATGTCCTTTCTTTCCTTTATGATTTTGATAACTTTAGACTTCTTTTTTTTTTCGGTCACTCTAGCTAAAGCTTTGCCATTTTCAAAATCTTTTCAAACACTAATGTTTGTTTTCATTGATTTTCTCTATTCTGCTTGTTATTTTATTGATTTCTGCTCTAGTCTTCATTATTTCCTTTGGGTTTAGAGTGCTATATTTTTTCTAGTTTCTTAAGGTAAAAGCTTGAGTTACTGATTTGAAAATTTTAACCTTTTCTAACATAAGTGTTTAAAGTTTTAAATTTTCCTATGAACACTGTTTTAACTGTGTAACATAAATATTGACATATGTTTTTATTTTTACTCAGTTCAAAATATTTTCTAATATCCCCTATGATTTCTCTTTTGATTCATGGATTATTTAGGTGTTATTTAATTTCCAAAAATTTTGGTATCTCCCAGATTTCCTTCTGTTGTTACATTCTGACTTAATTCTGATATGTTAAGAGAATCTGACTTTAATGAATTCAATCCTTTACAATTAACTGAGATTTGTTTTGTGATCTAGCATGTGATCTATCCTTGAGAATATGCCATGGGCACTTTAAAAGAATCGGTATTTTGAAACAACTACACTCTTAAGTAGAAAACCAAACTGGTGATTGCCAGAGGGGAGGTGGATTGGGGAGATGAGTGACATAGATAAAGGGGATTAAGAGTACAAGTCCCATGATGAGCACTGAGTAATGTATAGAATTGTTGAATCATTCTATTGTACACCAGAAACTAATATAATGCTGTATATTAATTATAACTCAAGCAAAATAAATAAAAAGAACATGTATGCTGTCATTTCGTGTAATATGCTATAAATGTCAGTTAGATCAAGTTAGTTGATAGTGCTGGTCTTCTATATCATTGCTGATTTTCTGTCCAATTGCTTGACCAAATACTGAGACTGGGGTATCAAAGCTCTAATAATCACTGTTGAATGGTTTATTTCCCATTTGAATTCTGTTAATTTCTACCTCATAAAATGTGATGTCTGTTGTTAAATATGTCTTCTGATAAAGTGACAATATTGTAATCATAAATGTCCTTTTTTAGCACTAGTAACATGTTTTGCCTTAAAGTCTATTTCATCTGGCATTAGTAGCAACATTTTATTTTTCTTATGGATAGTATCTATATGGTATATCTTTCTTCATTTTATTTTATGTTCGAAGTCTTTGGCTCTGAAGAAATTTTTAGATAGAATATAGTTAGTTCTTTTATAAAATCCAGCCTGAAATATCTTAATTGGAATGCTTAATACCTTCACATTTAATGTGGCTGTTGATACAATTCTATTTAAATCACCATTTTGCTCTTTTTTATTTGTCTCATGTCTTTTTACATGTCTCACAGTGTTTACCAAAGTCTTTTGTTAAATAGTTATTTTTGGTGTACAAATCTAATTCCTCTGTTTGCTTTTAAGCTATAAGGTTAATTTCTTAGCGGTTGGTCTGAAGTTTATATACACATCTCTATTTATCATAGTGTACTTCACATCTACTAATGTAACTTACTCTCATTAGGCTGGCTATCATCAAAATACCCCCAAGAGATTACAAATATTGGCAGGCATCTGAAGAAAAAGGAACTCTTGTACACTGTTGGAGGGAATGTAAATTAGTATATTTACTACGAAAAACACTACGAAGGTGCCTCAAAAGGCAAAAATAGAACTACTGTATGATTCAGTAATCCCACTTCTGGGTATATATCCAAAGGAAATGAAATCACTATCTCGAAGAAATATCTGCACTCTCATGTTCATTGCAGTATTATTCACAATAACCAAAATACAGAAGCAACATTCATCAGTGGATGAATGGACCAAGACAGTATAGTGTATATATACAATGGAATATTACTCAGCCTTAAGAGAAATCCTCTCATTTATGCTAATGTGAATGTACATAGAGGACATTGTAGTAAGTGAAATAAATTTAGACACAGGAAGACAAATATTGTATGATCTCATTTGTATGTAGAATCTGAAAAAAAAAGTCAAACCCAGAGAAACAGAGAATGATGGTTGTTGTGAAATGGGGAGATGATGGTAATTGGGTATAAAGTTTCAGTAATACGATGAATAGGTTTGGGGGATATAAGGTACAGCAGGTAACCATAGTTAATAATAATGTATTCCAAACTCAAAATTTGCTAAGAGTAGATGTTAAATGTTTTCACCACACACAGACAAATGGTATCGACAGGAGGTAACAGATATGCTAATTAGCTTAATTATACTAATGATTACACAAGGTATATTTATAATAAAATATCACATTTTACATCTTGAATATGTACAATTTGTCAAGCATACCTCAATAAAGCTAGAAAAAAACCTAATTCTAGTAAACTATAGAAACTTTGCTCTGATAAGCCATTTTCCCTCCTACTTTGTGCTATTTGTCAGTGTATTCATTATATCTATATGTAATAACACAAAAATACAGTGATAAAATTGTCTTATGCAAAAATATGATGGAAAGAAAAGACTATACCTCTGTATTTGTACAGTCTTTTATATTCACATGAAAATTTGCCAATTCTGTTGCTTTTCATTTGTTCATGTACATTTGAATTACTGAATAATATCATTGGTTTCAGTCTGAAGGAGTTCCTTTAATTTCTTTTTTCTTGTAAATCAGGCCAACTAGAAAGAAATATCCTGATTCCTTGAGAAGTTCTTTATTCATTTTCATTTCTAAAGAACAGTTTTACTTTATCTAGAATTCTGGTTGACAGGGGTTTTTTTTCAGTGCTTTGATTAGATTATTCTATTGCCTCTGGCCTTCATTGTTTATAATAAGAAGTTATCTGCTAATCAAATTATATTTCCTGTATGGTAGGAGTCAGTTTTTTGGGACCATTTTTAAGATTTTTACATTTATGGTTGTATTTTAATAGTATGACTCTCGTGTTTCTGAGCATTGACCCCTTTGAGTTTATTTTATTTGGGGTTTGTTCAACTTCACTGCATTCATGAATAGTATAACCATTGCATCTTGAAATAATTTTTCTGCTCCTATATCTTCCGTTTCTTTCTGGGACCTATATTGATACACTCAGTGTTATCCCACAGTTCTGAGTTTCTGGTCATTTTTTTTTCACTCTTTTTTCTCTTTCTCCTGCAGACTGAACAATTTTATTTATATTCAAGTTTATAGATTCTTTCTTCTCCCATCTTGAATTTGCTCTTGAGCTATTTTGGATTTATTTATTCATTATCTATTTATTTATGGTTTATTTATTTTTGAGAGACAGACAGACAGACAAGAGAGGCAGAGAGAGAGAGAGACACCAATAATCTGATGTGGGGCTCAAACTCACAAACTCTGAGATCATCACCTGAGCCAAAGTCGGACACTTAACTGACAGAGCCACCCAGGTGCCCCAATGTTTAAAGTGGTACTTTTCAATTCCAGAATTTTATTTAATGTGGAACTCTTTCGATATTCTCTATTTATGCCCTCGTCTTCATACTTTCATTATTTAAACATGATTTTCTTTAATTTCCTAAATGTTTTCATAATAGGAGCTTTGAAGTCTTTATCTGATAAGTCTAACATCTGGACCAACTCAGAGACAATTTATATTGCTTGCTTTTCCACCCTAAGTATAATACATAATTCCCTCTTTCTTTGGATGTATTATTACTTTTCTAGAAAATTCAATAATTTAATATATTGAAGGAGCTCCAGATTCTGATTCCCCTCCACATCAGTGTTGTTGTTATTCGTGTTTTAATGACTTTCCTGGACAATATCTGTGGATGTTTCCCTATAGTGTGTGACTGCACATATCCCTTCTCTGTTTTAGAAAAAATATATATGCCTAAGTTCCTAGAGATCATCAGGGCTTAGTTATCATTAGGCAATGAGGTCAAGAGTTGAAATCAAACACTTGGGGTCCGTATAATTTCCAATTTTTGTCATTGGGTCTGTATGTGGGTTAGGGAATGTATTCAAACTTCAGCTTTTATGTCATCCTACAACAGATATATGGAGATTGTCCACCCCTTTATGACGGTCTCATTTTTCATCTATCCCTCCTCCAAAATCAAATGTTTGGCTAGTTTTCCAGTCAATTGTTCGCCCTAATCAAGACAGCAAGTTTAGCTCATTTCTCATTCATTTGTCACCTACGTCTCTACTGTTACTGTGCTTCTGGGCATGGGGTTTTATATGTTTGGCTTCACATAAAGTCAGCCCCTCTGGTAGTGAAGCTGCTGGCTTTCATGTGTTATAATACCTCAATATAACAACTATGCTGACCGAGCTGGGAGCAGGGAGTGGAAACAGCCCCAGACAAAAACACCAGATTTCCACTGTTCTTATTCAAAGTTCAATAGTTACCCATAAACAATAGCTTTCCAATTATATGTATGCCTTTGATTTCCAGAATCGTGAAATATTTTCTCCAGTTTTATTGTTGTTTTTTTGGGAAGCAGATGTGTTGAGCTACTCACTTCACTATCATAGAAGTCCTTTTCTCGGAAACTGATTTTTAAGCCCTATTCAAATGTCAGACACAGGAATACCCATTTTATTTACATTATCACATACCATTACAGCAACCCTACAAGACATGCACTGTTTTCCTCATTTTTCTAATGAGTAAAATGAGGTTCATATAGTTTAAGAATGTTGCCAAACAAACAAAAAAGCAAAATAAAAATATAAACACAAAAATACAATGCTATTTACTCCAAAGGAAATAAACACAAGTGAGAGCATCAGAGATTATTGTCCAGCAGATAATTATCAGGTTTGTTTAGCTGGACAATCTCAAGCCCCAATTACTTAGTTTCCACTGTCCAGTGGAAAGGTTAATTGGCAAGAAAATACCAAACACATCAGAAAACAAGTTATTTTTGTCATGGATAGACTCTGATCATTTAAAAATCATCTCCTGATTCATAAAGATAGAGTTTGGTGCTCATACGTTAGCCTAGTAAAAATATGACATATATTATTCACTGAGCTACATCCACAAAAGCCAAATCTGGGAACAAAAGATTGCTGAACAATAGTTCTCATCCTAATTCATATTTCTTGATTCATAATGGGCAATGTTACAGGAAATTATAGAAATTACAGAATTTTCATTTCTTTTCATATCTATGAATTGCTTCAGCTTCTTGAAAAGTTCTGAAACTCCACAAACAGAACACACATTCAAGGATTCTCTTGTCTTTTTAGTTTTGCAGACCAACTTTGCCTCTTTAGCTACTTCGCCTTAATCTTCTCTAGCCGTCTTTCTTTACTAATTAGCCAAATTGTACATCATTAAAAATTCATGAATACATCAAAGAGAATGTTATCCTTAGATACTAGAGGAAGAAGAAATCTGGGAAAATACAGGCTTCAGTCTCTTTAATTGGCTAAGGGACAGGAAATACAGGTAGTGGGGAACACTCGTTCTGTTGTCTTGTCCCTGCTATCATTATTGATTGCTTTGTTCACTTAAGCAAAAATGATCATAATGGAAAAGGAATGGATTTGGGGTTGGAAACATTGATAATTATAATAATTTTGATTAGCCTTGGTCAAAATTCTTAATCTTTCTGAGCTGTAATTTGATAACTTGTAAAATGGACCTAAGAATACTGCTATCCATCCATTGCTTACCATGTCACAATCAGGTGAGAGGATGAACGCAAAAGTTCTTTAAAATGAGTTGTGAAGATTAAGGGGGGAAACATTTGCAAAACTCTTAAAGTCCATTTTGTAGCATAGGCACACAAAACTTGGCATCATTAATATTAACTCTAGATACACCCAAGTATCTAGCTTGGGCAAATGCATAGATGGAGATTAAACTTACAGTAGATTCCTGAAAGAAGAGAATGTACTCAGTGTTGGATATAATGATTTTTAAGGTGGCTTCCAGACATGGAAGAGGAAATGCCCAATTAGAGGCTAGATTTGTAGGTCTAATCTGGAAACATATATTGAGCTGAATATTACATTTAGGATACAAAGCAAAATATGTGATTGTGGCACAGACTACTTATCTGCATACTCTATATTCTCTTCTTCTCTTCTCTATAACGGAAACCCAATGATTAGCCGCCCAGTCAGAGACTGTGCTCATGAGAATCAATTCTGGCCAATCTGATGTAAGCAAAGAGTGTTGTGTAGACTTTCTCTAAAAGGGTAGAGGAATTCCCATTCTCTCTGCTTCCCAATACCACAGTCTGAAAAGCAGATGTGATAGCTGGAGAGCTAACAGTAATCTTGGATCATGAAGATAAGGGCCTCACCATGGGATGGTAGATTTCTGAGACAGAAGAAACCTTTGTCTCTGAGATCATAAAGCAACGATGCCAGGCTGCCTAGCTGCAGATTACATTTATATAGGATAGATGGGATCCATTTCTATCTTATTTCAAGCACTATATTTATTTTTGTTTACCTCTGGATTTGATTCTAATTGATAGAGGGAGAGCTAACACCTGTGGCTATGGATAACAACCCGGGAAAGTATATAGATTAAGATGATAAGGTTGAGGAAAGGCCACTTAGAAACATCAGGATTTTAGGGCCAGGTGAAAGGAGTGCAATTAAAAAGGAATTATGAAGAAATGTATGAATAAAATCATATGAAATTAATGAGGTGGAAGGCAAGGTAGGACAAAATGCTAAGATAGAAAGTGATCCGTTAATCCCAGGTGAAGAT
Source organism: Suricata suricatta (assembly GCF_006229205.1). Classification (NCBI taxonomy): domain Eukaryota; kingdom Metazoa; phylum Chordata; class Mammalia; order Carnivora; family Herpestidae; genus Suricata; species Suricata suricatta. The sequence continues at coordinate 25,819,309 of NC_043717.1, forward strand.
CAATGATGGTCTTGGCAAAGGTATTTTCAGAGTACTGGTGGAGACTAAGATGAAAAAAAACCCAGATACGATAATAGAGAACATGTGTTTTAAACATTAATGACTATGAAGAGAAGAACTTAAATGGGAATAATAACTAGAAAAGGGAAGTAAGAGATCTTTCTCATCTTTGGTTGCTCAGAATCTGAATACCCTGTATATGTGAGGGGAATTCCAAGATCAATATGGAATCAAATGGAGGAAGTTTAGCCCTTGAATCTGGAATGAGTGACAAAGAACTCCAAGGCACCATTTCTAATTCTTTTCAGTTGCACCAGGATTCTTCACCTGCTGTCTGCAGAGCTGGAGTGGTCTATGAGAGCATGCAGTCCCAAGGTATGACTTGGGCTGTATAGTTCCTGAAACTGAGCCTCTCCTTTGGTTTCTGTCCATTTTTGAGTTGGTGTTCTATCTTACTCTTTGACAATGGGAGTAAGTCTTTATCCTTCTCATAAAGTTGATTTCTGCTCATATGAAGCAGAACTGGATTCTGTTATTCACAGATAAGACTGACAGGTACAGTGGAGCACATTATGAAAGGAGTATTTGTAATTTACTTTCTAATCTAGGAGCTAAAAATGTTCACTTGGTCAGGGGCAGGAAGGCAGGAGAAAGAGGATGACGATACACTTATGCGTGTATGCATTTGGGGGACAGAGAATAATTAATGAGGGCCAGGTTCCTGTGAAATAAGAGATAAAACAAGGAGGTAGTTATACATTCTCCATTATAATAGTAAGTGAAAAAATTTTCGATTAGCAGCTCACACATGTAGGGTGTTTTCCATTTTATTTTATTTTTTTAAAAGTTTATTTATTTTGGGAGAGAGCAAGTGAGCAAGCATGCACAAGGTTACAGGCAGAGAGAGAGGGAGAGAGAGAATCCCAAAGGGCTCCACACTGTCAGCACAGAGCCTGACATGGGGCTCGAACTCACAAAGCATGAGATCATGGCCTGAGCTGAAATCAAGGGTCAGATATTTAACTGACTGAGCCACCCAGGCACCCCAGGTGTTTTCCGTTTTAGAAAGGGGTTTTAGAAATGTATTTATAATAGTAGAGAAAAATATTAACTCCTATTAACCAATGTGGAAAACAGCTTATTGCGACAATTTTAGATATATATGAATAGCCAAACTGTCACAATTGAGAATGAGTAAAATAGAAGGGACTTGTTGAACAAAACATGAGAAGAGAGTCACACACATAGCTAAAGCATCCTTTAATGACATTAAATCCAGGAAAGGAATCAAAGTGATCAACACGTTCTTATCTCAGGCCTTCGGGTTTTCCTTTGTGCAGTAAGATAATCCACTGACCCATGCATAATGTGTTCCTTTTTAGTAGTATGAAGGTTTGTAATTCTAACAAAAAAGAACTTTGGAAATGATTGCTTGTAATAAGACCTATGCCTCACAGGCTAGCCTCTGAATGTAGACAATGTAAGTTTCTTTAGCAATGAGGAAAATGAAAAGAATGCAAGATGCCCCTGGCCTGTTTTAAGAAATTGGTGGCTTCCAGGTGTAGCTGATGTACAGATGGACAAGAGTCAAATTTTAGACAGCAATAACCTTAAAGGGATAGTGAATTTATAGGATCTCAAGGAGGCCTGCTTTGCTTTGTGCTTATTTCTTATGTTCCAGTCTCTCCAGCTACCATCTCTCTAGACATTGACCGTTCGTGTCTCACTGAGCACTGTATCCATGCTTTAAATGTGCTTGTACACGTCCTCTCTTTCACCGGGGTGTACCATACATATATAGAGACACCGGGACATTTTGGATCTGTAATCAGGAAGATGGTAATTTTGAGCTTATTTTCCTGTATGTTGTAACCAATATATTTTCCTGATATATCCCCAATATTTTGTTCACCAACCCTTGTGACCTATGATAGTTAAGGCGGAATCATCTGTAACTGTAATCGTCTGTAATCACATAAATTACATCAGTTCATTAGTTACCACTCATACTCATCTGCCACAGTGGCTTCCTGACACTTCAACTCCTTCTCCACAGTATCACTTATTAATACCCCAGAAACTGTTGTGTTTACCAGCTAATAAGTCAGTGAAGTAACAAAGGGACCTCGTTGAGTTAGCTGACTGGGAATTGCTACCACCTCTCCATTGAGGAAAAAAAAGGTTCAGTGTCTTCTGCAACTTTGTCTTCCTCCTGATGTTCACACTTACACATCCAAATACACATTCTCGGAACATCTTATTTTGGATGTTCCACAGGCTCCTCAAACCTATCATATCTCAAGTTGAGGTCTGTATGTCTGATCTGCATCCCTTTTTCTATCTGGGTTCTTCCCCTGGTCTTTCCTATCCTAACTAATGCATTCAATTCAGCCAGTTCCCCAAGCCAGAAATTGTGGATAAGGGGTCACCCTAGAGCCCTCCCTTCATTGCCCCATCTCATCTAGTCAATTACCAAGTTATTTTATTTTCATCTACCGGGTATCTTGAATCTCTCACATCTTTATGGGTTTTATTCTGCTTAGACATTTATCATCCTTAATTTAAAAGACTACAAAATTACCTGAGTCACTCTGCTGCCAGCCTCACCCTCTTCATTTAACCCTGAGCTCAACTATCACAGGGACCTATGTGGTTCCACATCTTAAGCGTTTGAAACCCACCAAAGCCCTTCTATGCCATCACAGAAAGAAAGTTTGAGATACAAAATCTTCTATGACTTTGTCCATCTTGACTGCTCATATCACACCATACTTTGTCCTTTAGACATATAAGAGAGACCCTCTTATTAAATTTGATTAGGAATAGTGTATAGGTAGTTTTGGGAGGAAATGTTAAATTGGATGTATTAGGTAGGGCTGTTTACACATATTTGAACATTTTATTATCCTTTAGAACATATTCATCTGTAACTCAGCATTCATTTGGTAAGGGGTCCAAGACTTTTCCTGAGGTAAGGATCAAATTCAGCAAGGAATTCAAGTTCAGTACATTCTTTCTTGCATAAGACACTCCCACATTTCATCATCTATGACTTTGTTAGGTTTTCTTCAAAGTAGAATACGATTTGGAGAGATGAGAAAGTATAAATGTAGAATTCTTCCTGATTTTTGTGATTTCTGCCCTCTACCTCCATTCTTAAGTACTTTCCTCATTTATATCTAATCAAATAGCATTT
>NC_043717.1:25822604-25904748 GCF_006229205.1 Suricata suricatta
CAATGTTCATAGCAGCAATGTCAACAATAGCCAAAACATGGAAAAAACCTAAATGTCCATCACCTGATGAGAGAAAGAATGAATTACTAAGTCTTTCAAAGCATGTGACTTAATTTTCATAGAAACCAAAATTCTTTCTCTTTGTGTTCCTATTTTGTTAGTTTGCATAATATTTAACTAAATAAGAAAAATGATAAAACAAGAATAATGTATTAAACAGGTTGGGAACAACACACAATTGGCTCTTGGAAATGCTATTCTCAACTGGTGGGAGGCAAGGTACGTGGTTCCAATAAGGCTACTCGAAAAACTTTCAAAAGCATATACAGGTTACTAATATCTTGCATTCACTTTGGAATAAAAATTGGGCAGGTGATTTTATATACAGAATGAAGAGTCCAGGATGATTAGATGAGTACATTTAAATGGAGATTAAAGAGAGCTTCTCTATTCTAAACCACATGGAGTCCTTCACTGCAACCCACCATTTCTTGTTGCATTGATTTTACTCATGTCACTTTTTCTCTCTGGCATGTCCATCCATTCATTCTTCATTTGACTCCTGTGATCCCTCAAGGCCCATCCCAGAGATCATTCTCCACAACAAATTCTAACTCCTACCTCCTCAGGCCCATACAAGTTCACAGAAGGCCATGAATAAAGGACATCCACAAGTGCATCTACAGAGAGTGATATTGTCAGTGCCAGCCAATGTGACAGCATGTTTGGCTCTAGCTAGTCAGTTTCAGTAGAATTTGCCAAGTTGTAAAGAATAAAATATGACATAAAAAGATTAACTATAAAGCTAATTTTTCATAGTCTTTTGATGAAGAATTATGAATGTCCTTGAAAGCTTTTCAAGAGTCATCAGAGAACAGATGGGAAGAGACCAGATTTTCCATAGACACCTGTGGATAATAATATCTGTAAGATCCTCTTTGATCAATCTAAAAAAACAGCTTTTTGATGATATGGATTGCAAGTAAAACATCTTGTGCTTATAGATTGGATGAAAACAACAAGGCCAATTTCTTCTTATTTATTAGAAGAATTTATTAGAATTTATCAGTTGTGATACAGTAAAACTGAGGTAAACAAATGTACAAAATGTTTGAATCAAAGAGCTTCTTTTTGATATATATAGCTTTGGAGTTGTTGAAGCTCCAAATAGTTGAAATCATTTGTCTCTTAAGATGGTTAAATTCTGGAGAATACCTAAAATATGAATTATTATCTCAACTTCTTTAAGATTACAATTGATCAAGTCCAATTTCCAGAACTAAAGATGATCCACGGAGATGTGTTAATATTATAAGAACATTTAAAAACTGATTCTTGCTCTGTACTTCTATTTTTAACCTATGTAGCAAGGTCAAGTGTAGAGATTTATAATTCTAGTTTAATTTGAATATGAATAAAAAATCTTACAATTTAAACTGAGAACATGTTTTTTGGTTATCAACAATGTACTAGATAGTCTGCTATGCACTGTGGGCTCCAGAGATGAGAATAAGATATTGCCTTGCCCTCATGAGGCTTTCAGTCTTGCCAAGTAAGATAAAACACATGTGGGTATGTTACCTGATAGACACACAAAATCTAATGTGTTATAAAAAGGAGCAAGAAGAACCTAAGAGAACAGACTGCTTCACCTTGAGAACAGGAGGTAATACTCCTTGAGGAAACCGTACTTACATTGGGTTTTGGAGGATGAGTAGGACTTTAAGAGAAAATTAGGAGAAAGGAAATTCAATCTCAAAAAGTAAATGTTTTTTGCAAAAGCTGAAGGACAGAAAACTTCAAGTCATTTTATGCATGAGCCACAAGCTGACATAATGAGTATGATGGATAACATGTTTGGAAAGATAGGTCAGCACAGATTCTATGTCCTTTTCCCTTGCTACAAAGTGTGGGCAGTTAAGTGAATGGGCTTGGTAGGTGAGGGATTGACGGGCAAAAACTGGAAGTATATCCTAGAGAATTTTAAAGGTCAAAGCTAAAATAAATAATGCAAAATTGGATTTAGAGTAAGGGGCGGCTGGAGTCAGACTTTTGGAATTTACGTCCTGATTCAAGTTACTTGCTAGTTTCTGTGATCTTGGAAAAAGAACTAGAGCAATTTGTGACCTTCTGGAAAGATGGATATAGGAGTTGTTAATGAAGATTATATGAGCTATGTAGAACACCGGTAACTGCATCTGGCAATATTAAGTGCTGCCACCACAGCCACCATTATGCACCATTACAAGCATCTCTATGAAGTATTTTAAAGTCAAACTTCTATGGGAAAGCAGTCAACATAAACAACTGAGGCGGGGCAAGTGTGGCGAACTGAAGAGTAGGCTTGTTTACGCAAACAAATGCTTCTCACATTTGAAGGTGCATGTCAACCACCTGGGAATCTTTTTTTTTAATTTATTTTTGAGAGACAGAGAGAGAGAGAGTGCAGGCAGGGGAGGGTCAGAAAAAGAGGGAGATACAGAATCCGAAGCAGGCTCCAGGCTCTGAGCTGTCAGCACAGAGCCTGACACAGGGCTTGAACCCACGAACCGTGAGATCATGACCTGAGCTGAAGCTGGATGCTTAACCGACTAAGCCAACCAGGCGCCCCCTGGGAATCTTATTAAAATGCTGACCATGATTTATTAGACCCTTCATTTCGTAGCAACTCCCAGGTGACATCTCTTCACTAGTCCACATTTTGAGTAGCGAATCTGTAACAGCTCTTACTCAAATGCAGTTGATCTTGCCTTGAGAGAGTGTGGGGAGGAGTGCCTAACAGCCAGAGCTAACTTTTCAAAAGGAGACAGGAGTCCTTGTTTTCTAGAAAATATGAAGCCTCTCAATGTTTAAATGTTGGCAATTATTTCCAAAATAATGCCTATGTAAAAACAGTGCCTACTTTCCAGGCTGGATTCTGCCTGTGGGCACTCAGCCGGCAAACTCCCAGATGATGCCACAGTGAGCCAGGATCAAAACTGGTGGTGAGAAACCAGGGAAGTTAAGAACAGAGCAAGTAGAGTGGAGTTAGGGCCGAAAAGATCCTGGGGGCAGAGTGTGAATTTGTGAGAAGGCTTTCAGCACTGCTTTTACGTGGGTATGCTGGGTCCACTGAAAAGATAACATGCACTGTAAATAGATTTCTGAATCATTAAAATTTTAAGTTTTCATTTTGTAGGAAATAAGGTACTATACCAAAGGCTATTGTGTTTAGGGGAGCCTGCATTAGTCAGGAGACAAAATTCAAGAAGACTAAAGAGAAAACAGTTGTCTCACAAAGAGTGCATAGAGTAATATGAATTGCTAATAGAGATTTTCAAGAAGAGGTCCTACTAGGACCTCTTTAATGAATTAGATAAGGCTCATTTCTAATTAACAGCATCCATTTGCATGCAAACAATGAACTAAGGTCTTTAAAAAACAATTTCTTCCCTTAAGTACATTTAGGAATGCCTCCCATTAGTTTATTTACACCATTAATTTGCTTGGCAAACTAGCATAGATTATATACAGGTAAACTTTGGTTCAAAAAATCAGAACTAGAAGCACTGAAATGAATAAGAAGTTACAGATGTTACATGATAAAAAGTGAAGTCTTATTTTGCACAATAAGGGCTTTTTAATACACCTAACCTTATTCTGAACTCTAATGCATAACTGAAAGAGATTTTTGTGTCCTTATGAAAGCAATGTGAAAACATTTCTCCTTAGGAGTGCTTGCCAGAAAGCTGCCAGCCTTCCTTTCAGAAAGGGTTCCTGTCCACATTTCGGTTCCTATATACGGTTCCCCCCCGCCCCCCGCAAAGAAACCAGAGGCCCTTGAAGAAATGGTTGATTCCAAACCTGGAGCAGGGAAAGTACAAGGTGAGCATGGAAACATATAAGCCAGAAGCTTGGACAAGCTGTCACTGGTCAGATTTAATAAAGGTGAGAATATCAACAAGGAAAGTAACTGTAATTTCCTGTAACATACTGAATAAATAAGAACCCATGAATCCATACTGACATCATGGAGAAAAATGAAAGCTTTCCTTTTTAAATAGAAGAAATCAGTTGGTAGGATCATTCAAAAAAAAAAAAATCACCATTTTGAAACCCTAACATAGCGAGTTAGGGAAGGAGGATCAAAGGATATTGAAATCATTAGATGAGTTACTAATTTAAAAAAATGATACTTTACAATTCCGGACCTGATGGTCACCACCTAAAGCAAGTCATCAAACGTAGCAGCATTTATAAGTGGCACTACTTTATCCTATGACCTCCCAATGGGATCTGAAGCACACTCCTGCTCTTATGAAGTATTCTTGCCAGAAGCATCTGACTTGCATCTTCTCAAGCCTCATCTAGACTCACCTTCCAGTTTGCAAGCAATACAGAAAATAGAGAACAAGTTAAATGACATAACGAAGGGGAAAAAAATCAGATAGATGAAGAAAGGTGAGGTTCTTTTCCTTTTTTTTTTTTTTTTTTTTGAGGATACTGTGTGAAACTCTTCCAAATGTTAGTAAAAAGTAAAGGAAAGCAGGAGAGCTATTTTCCACTAAAAGAGACTAAAGAAACCTAATAAGCGAAAGGGATCATCATATGCCACTTTTGTGCAAGGATTATTTTGAGCTGAAGGCAACTGAGAAATGGCGGAGACAGGAAAAGCTCTCCACGCTGTGTATTTCTGCCTGAAGGCAGGGCGTACACTTCCTTCGTGAAGGTATTCTTCTCCTTTTGGGACCAGGAATAGCAGATGAGTTTTTATCACTGGAGACAGCAGCACCACTTGAATCTACTTATTACTGAAACATCCTTACCTTCCATGAGTTTTCCCATATATTTGTCTTCCCGCACTCTATCACCCCTAGAAGCCCAACCCCCTCTCCTTTGTCTTGTTACCTCCCTACAATTTGATCATTGTTCAAAATGTATAGAACTCTAGGCTTTTCACTTCGTTTCTATGAAGTCTTTCATGTCACATTAAAACACTAACATCAAATAAAATTTGTATGCCTTTTCTCCTATTAATGTATCTTTTGTGAATTTAACTTGCAGTTTCCAGACACTGAAGCTAAGAAGGTATAGGAAAAAAAATAAAAATTCCCTCCCTCACAAACCCAAATGCAATACATAAAACATGATGGGACATTGGTATGAAAAAACTCAAAGAACGATATGAAAGACATTTTTGAACCAATAGGTCAATTTGGTTATGGGCAGGATAATATGGTATTTTTAATTTTTTTGAGCATGATCAACAAGCCTGGCTAGATATGGTGTATCATTATTCTACGAAAATGCACAGTGAAGAATTTTGGGGTGCATGTAAAGGGGTTTATAACTTACTTGAAAAGGTTAAAATGGCAAAAATAATGTGTGTGTATGTGATTTCCTATATTAAATTAAGGCACATATAGGGGAGGTAGGGAGATTGAGGAAAAAAGAAAACATATCTGGCAAGATGTTAGCCGCTGAACCTAGGGATTTAGGAGAAGGAGGGGAGGAAATATGGGTATTCCTTATGCTACTACGTTTTCTATATTTCTATATGCCTGTAAGTTGTTTTTTTTTTAAGTTGGGAAAAGAAAAATTTTAGGCAGTGTATTCAGTCTGGTGATATTTAAATTAGACTCTGATTCATCACTCAATATTTGTTAGTACAGTAATTGCCTTACCTCTACAATGGTGGAAACAATACCATATTTGACTAAAGGGGAAAGAGAGATAAATTCTTAAGATGGTTTTTTTTATTGCTAGGGATGATTTAGAGATTCCTCCATTTAGAAATTCTACTTCCCATCACCTTGCGGCCCTCTTCCATTCCGCCTTTTATTAACTGGTATTATTCTAAGTAAAATGAATTTCCTTAAGTTTTCAGCAATCTGTTGTTTAAAAGCCTGCCTACCCACATTCCCTTGACTGGTACATCTCCTGGAATACTCCAGAAAAAAAGGAAGTGTATGATGATAGTGACTCTATCATCAAAAGGACTGAAATCACAGTACAGGATGATGAGGTCTGGACAGTAAACAGCTGGCTAGATAGATAAGATCTTTTTTTGTTTATGCCATGGACCCTTCTGGCAATCTGGTGAAGCCTGGGAGTCTTAGAATAATGTCTGAAGTTCAGAATATAGCATACCCAGAACTCTGAAGAAAGTCAATTGTACTAAAATATAGCTATAAAACTATTAGAAAAAAATGTGTGATACAGCAATACATGTGCTTGCTTATTATTAGCACATTCATAAGATCTCATGGAAGATCTGATAACTAGTGTAGCTATGAAGAGGGATAACCATGAACAATACTTTGAGATATCTATAACGGCGCTACTGAAATATTAAAAAATGACTGATTTCACAGGTATTGCTACTATTACTCTGGTTTGTTGCCTTTATTTGAAATGGAAGGGAATGCTCAATTTCCATGAGAGGTGAGTATAAACAAAGCAGTAAATTTTTCCCATTCAAGTTCATGGTACCCCTTGAATTCTACCCATAGACCTGGGCTTAAGAATCTTCATATATAGGTTTGCTTTGTTATAGCCTATGACTTTTCTTATGGCTGATATACCTTCATTTGCATCTTCTTCATTTACAAAGATCACTTTGGTGGCTAAACTATCATTAAACTCGTTATATTCTCAGGCTTAAACCTATAGATGTTATCCAGTTTCTCTGCTACATAATCGAGGCAGCAGTAAATTTTCTATCTTAAATAGTATACTTAATTGACTGCATTTTATACTTCATTTAATTCCAATATACACTAACCTCAGTGGCTGTCCATTGCTATTTGAATTTGTTCTGGGAATTTTCTGCTCATATTTCTGATATCTCGCATTTTCAAGAGAAAGGTTTAAAATTATGTAGCTGTAGGGGTACCTGGGTGGCTCAGTCGGTTAAGTGTCCGGCTTCGGCTCAGGTCATGATCTCACAGTTTGTGGGTTCAAGCCCCACGTCGGGCTCTGTGCTGACAGCTAGCTCGGAGCCTGGAGCCTATTTCAGATTCTGTGTCTCCCTTTCTCTCTGACCCTCCCCTGCTCTTGCTGTCTCTCTCTGTCTCTCAAAATTAAATTAAAAACATAAAAAAAATTTTTTAAATGTATTTTAAGTGTCCGGCTTCGGCTCAGGTCCTGATCTTATGGGTGTGGGTTTGAGTCCCACGTCGGGCTCTGTGCTAACAGCTAGCTCAGAGCCTGGAGCCTGCTTCACATTCTGTGTCTCCCTCTCTCTCTGACCCTCCCCTGCTCGTATTGTCTCTGTCTCTCAAAAATAAATAAAAAACATTAAAAATAAAAAATATTAAAATTATGTAGCTGTAAGGCTCCAGATAGTTTTTGCAGACTTTTTTTTTTTTGCTTAAATCGTATACGTTATTTCATATGTGTACCTGAACTAGGAAACATGAAATATGTCCAACAGCTGCATTTAAAAGCCCACTGCAAACTAAGAATACCATTTTCAACTTCAATAGTCATCTTATTTTTCACCTGTGCAATACGTAATTTTTGTTTCCTGCTAACTTCGGCTTGGGCTCTACTGAAAGCATGCCACTGATTAATAATAGCTTCATGAGTACAGCTTTCCCACAATTGTTACATCAACATATTCTTTATAACATTTTTTACTTCTACTTTATATGCTACTGGGTGATTGGAAATGGTTGTGTCACTGTATTGGTAGAAAAGGCACTTCTATATTATTACTTTTTTACATTTCATAAAATTTAAACGATACAAAAATCCCGAGGAGGTATGCCTCAAAACTGATCTCAGTGGAAATTTAAATATGCTAACATTCATTTTAAAAATGTAGACAACTTTAAAAGCTGAGTTTAAAAAAAAAACCTCAAGGAAGCTGATCTGGACTTTTTAAAGCACAAAAGTGCAATATTTAATGTAGGTCAAAATGGTTAAGTGGGAGAAATATTTCTAACCAATTACAGCCAAATCCCTAGCCATAATTAACCTACAATTTGTGTAATATTTCACCACAGAGTCAGCATATACTACTTTCTTATAAACTTAGAAGGATCTACAATTTTAGAGCTTATTTGATGAAACAGGCACATTGCCCTATGTTTATTTATAAGTTCTGATTTTCATTTAGAAGTCAATAACAGATCACTTTTTCACCTGAATGCCTAAAAAACTTGTTATGAGAGAAAATATTTACATATTTTAATGATATATGAGTTAGATATTTCAAAACGAGAAATAATACTTTAAGTATAATAAAGAAAATATAATCTTCCAACCCATTTAATCTACTGTATGAATTCAAGTTATTAACTTTTAGAGCATGCTATTCAATTTTCCTTTATCTTCTCATTTGTTAACATCTTATTTTGGACTAGATTGACTTTAGTTCAGAAATGATATAATACAGGTCTAAAGCTGCTTCTCTGGTAAATGTATCAGTTATTTAAGTAATGGTAGAGTAGTGTGTGTAACAGAGAGATTTCAATGTGGGGAAAAAAGCATATGATTTTCCCAAGGAAGCAGTTTAACCACAAAGCTTAGATCTTTATTTTATGTCATCTATATAAAAATTATAAGATTTTCTAAACCAAGATTAAAACTAAAAATGTCTTTAGATGGCACTATTCTTTTTAAACTTTCTCAAGATGTGTGTGTGTCTGTGTGTGTAGGTCAACTAATGCATCCTTTGTGCAGCGGAATATGAATTCTATCTACTTCCTGAATAATGCAACAGTAGCAAAGGCTCCAAGTGGAGGTGGGCAAAGACAATGGACCTAATTCTGAAACCTTTCTAATACATCCTCCCCAAAGACGTTCATCAGAGTGTTGTTCTAGCTTTCTGAATATTAAAATTCACCTATTATATAGATGATAGGTAGGAAGCAAGAGCTTGGCAAAAGAACTGAGTTTTCATTGTTCATAACAATAGTCTCATTTGGTAAATAAAGGCCAAGTCCTCCCTTATGAAACAGGCAACATTAGCATCAGCAACTGGAGCATAATACAAAATCCCATTTATAAAAATATCTATGCCTTCCAAGTGTGGCAGCATACATTTGGCTTTTTCTTTGCTTTCAAGACCTTCCAAGAGAAAGTTAAAAGATGACTGAATTCAACAATAACCTTTCTGAGGTCTTGTTTTCCCCTTTGGGTTTGACCGTGGTCAGCCCAAGTCTCTCTTCAAGCATGTACCAACAAATGTAGTGGAAGTAAAAAGTATATATTATTATCTTGGTTTTTAGCATCATGGTCAGTTTTGTAGCTGTCAAAAAATCTAGCCAAAATAGCAGTCTTTCCCACAAAATAGTCATTTATAATTTACTTTTGTCATCTTCTTTAAAATAAATGAGACTCAGCTTGTTAGGATTGGAATATACCAGGGGAGCCTGGGTGGCTCAATCAGTTAAGTATCCAACTCTTGATTTCAGCTCGAGTCAGTGACCCATGGTTCATGGTTCTAGCCCCATGTGGGGCTCCATGGTGACAGTGTAGACCCTGCTTGGGATTCTCTCTTCCTTTCTCTCTGCCCCTCCTCTACTCGCGTTCTTCCTCTCTCTCAAACATAAATCAGTAAATAAACATTAAGAAAAGATTGGAATATACTGAAGCTATTTGTATTTGAACAACCATGGGTGATATTTATTTATTTTTAAATGTCCGCTTATGTTTGAGAGAGAGGGAGACACAGTGTGGATGACAGAAGAGTGGAGAAGGGGGGAGACATCGAATCCAAAGCAGGCTCCAGGTTCTGAGCTGTCATCACAGAGACCAATGTGGACTCAAACTTATGGACCACGAGATCACCACCCGAACCGGGGTCAGAAGCTTAACCAATGGAGCCACCCAGGCACCCCAGCCATGAGTGAAATTTAAAACAAACTTGAAAGTTTAAAATAGCAGGAAGGTACTGCCGATTTCACTAGCAACAGCTACATGCTTCAGTAAATGAGGAAAAGAAACAAAAAATCATTATTGCTACTGATTAACTGTGGAGGGGCTTCTTAACCTTGGCACTTCCCACCCTGGTTACAATCTTTCACAAAATCGTTTTTAGAGGACAGCTTAAATAGCTCTGCTAAAATTGTAGAATTCCTATTTTTATCTGTCGTCTTACCTCTTTTTTCTTTCTGCCAGCTGTTTGCAGACCTCCTGCCACCGCAGATTCAGACTTCCCAGTTTTTCGTGTAGAATACTAGCATCTGTTTTTGAGGACTGTTGAATTATTTCTTCCCCAGTTGCATTCAATATCCTGACAACAGTTTGCCGCTGTCTGATGCCATCCTGGAGTTCCTGTAAGACACCAAAAGGGCAAAACAAAAATGAAGTCCTACATCCTTTTGTTTGAGAGAAGATTTAACAATGTGCTACCACACGTAGTTCTACCAGGAGAGAGAGAAATAAAAAAGCTCCATGTGGAAGTTTCTCTGTAAAACTGACATGCTTATATCCAAAGGCTACAAGACAGAATGACACCTTTTATGTGTTAGTAAAAAAGCACCCTCTCAGTTCAGCTCCAGTTTTTCTATTTGTAAAGCTTGTCAGCTAGACGATGTTATAATGTCCTACAAATCAATTAGTTGGAAACCTTCTCAAGAGCAAATTCGATTTCTTGTCCCCACAAGGATGTTCCATGTTTAATAGTCTATGAAGTGTTGTATAATTTCAACATGAAAAAAGTATTTGGATTTCTTAATGACAGTTGATAGGAGAGGTGAAAAAGAATGCACATAGTTTAGGCATAGTATTAAAAAAAACCACAAAACCTCTGGAGATACTTAAGCACAAATTCATTGCTACATTAGAAGGAAATTTATTTCAAATTCTGTTTCCATCAAGGTATTTTGCATTATAAAACCACATAAAACTGAGAATTAATTGCTTTCAGGGGCAGCCTATCAAAAAACCCCTAAGGTACAGTGATAAATTTAAAAATAATCTATAGCCACCAGAACATTTTTATGAGTCATTGATGGTGTCAAGCTTAAATATCTTCTAGTTTTTTATCCTGAATGAAATTTTAAGAGTATCAGCAAAAAGTGTCATTAAAATAAGAGACTAGTACAACCAGATATACATAAAAACAAAAATGCTTTTCATCATTACATAAAAATGGCACTGTACCTTTTTAAAAAAGATCACCCAGAATGTTCGAGGCAATTAAAATAACCCATTACTAAATCTAAAGGTTAGAAAATGAAATAGTCTGAGAACTTGAGATCTCTACCATGTTTACATCGAAAGAACTCTCCAATCTCACAAATCCTTATGTACTAATAGGATATAGTCAGTATGCAGAACACGTTCCTGAAAGATGTGATCCTCATTATCTAACAATACTCTTAGATTTCTCTGTCTTTTGAACCAATACCAAGGGCATAGTAAACCTGAGTCCACACTTGCAGAATAAACGAATGAATGCATGACTTCTGAGACTGGGTCAAATCTTCCTAAGTCTTATTCCACACACACACACACACACACACACACACACACACACACACAAATTTTTTTTTTACATTTATGTAATATTAATTTGAATACTAGAATTTCTGGCAGTATAACTTGAACAGTTAAAAGACTCAGTAAATCAGCAAAAATGAGAACAAAGCCATATTCCAGGGATATGGTGCCTCAACTGAATATAAAACAGTACAGTTATAGAAGTATTCATACTCTTTCCTCACCATACTCTCTTTTTTAAAAAAATTTTAATATCTATTAATTTTTTAAAGAGAGAGAGACCAAGTGTTATCAGGGGAGGGGCAGAGAAAGAGGGAGACACAGAATCTGAAGCACGCTCCAGGCTCTGAACTGTCAGCACAGAGCTCAATGCGGGGCTCGAACATACGAACCGTGAGACCATGACTTGAGTCAGTCAAATGCTTAATTGACTGAGCCACCCAGGCGCCCCCATGATCTCTTAAATGTACTTGAGATGTGCTCTAGTAAACATGTGGTATTTGCTTGTGATTAGGTGCTTTTGCACCATTACTTATATCTACTCTTCACTTCTCTTTCACATCAGTGTTGCACATGACAATGTTATTTGCTTCGTAACAGATACACTCATTCATAAGAAACTGTGTCTATAGTCTTATTACACCATACATTCACGGAGGTCAGAGCCTGTGTCCTATCCACAATTGTGTCCCTAAGGCTTAGTACAATAGCTGGCACATGGGAGGATTCAGTATTTGTTGAGTGAATGCACCCATCTATAAATAAAGGAAATGGGCGAGGAAGGGAGGAAGGGAAGTGTTCAGTTTCATCATTGCCATGATATCATTAGTATTAATACAATAGTTGGGCCTCCTGGAGATTCAAAGACATTAGTAAAATTTTCTGGGTTTTGGTTGGTATTTAATATAGCTGAAGAGGATAGACACAGTTGTGAAGGATAATTTATTGTACCACATACAATCGAGAAAGCAAGAAGCTCATAAGCAATGCACCAGAAGAGGGAAGATCTCCGTGGAAGGATGAAGAAGAGATTCATCGGGGGGACTGTGAAATGTGAAGAATGGGCAGTTCTGAGCAACATGGAGGATCAGAGGGGAGAGGGGATAGCACCAGGCAAGGTGCTATGATACGCCGTCTCCACGATCTGATCAGGACTATGGATCTGGGCTCAGCGTCACTGTATGAGTTCAGGGAGAGGGGCAGCCCTGCATGTGTCTTGGGCCTAGGTAGAGAGGGCTTGGCTTTTCCTTAAGGAGTTTGCAATTTTTTGAATGGCAACATAAAATAACTTGAGTTTTAGGTACAGAAGTGTCTGAGCTAGAGCTGTGTTTCTGGGTAATTCTGAGGCAGAGTTGAGGCCAATGTTAAGACAGGGACGCAGATAAAACACTAGGGCAGTATCCTGGGAGACTGGTAGTGGGGTAAAACTAGACTTTCGATAATGCACCAGAAGGGAAAGGATAAAGCTAATCCACTGCGAAGGCAGAATCTACAGGGTTTGGGAACTGGATGGATCAGGCAATCCCATACAACTACTGAAATGGAACTTGTTTGCCCAAAAGACAGAAATCGAGGAAGTAGAGGAGAAAGATTAAGACTCTAATTTGTATCTTCAATGGTGTCCAAGGCCCATACGTATTAGTAACACTTCTACAAAATGCAAGGAATACCTGTTAGGTGTTTGCCAGAGCGGTGCATCTCAGACTTTCAAGTGCTTGAGAATCTCCTAGAGAACTTGTTAGTTATGCTGCTGATTGTGGTTCAGTGGGTCCGTGGAGGGCCCTGAATGCTCTACTTCTGACAAGCTTCATGGGGATGTCAATACTTCCGGTCTGGGAATGACACATTGAGTAGTAAGATGATAGACTACGTGACTTCTGAATCTTGCTTAAGTAATCAAAGAATTCCTATTGGTGGCTTAGAATGCCATGAGTTAAAGCTGCTTTGGATTTTTTTTTTTATCTCAGCCATCTTGGTTTGCATTTTTGATCTTGGCTCTTCTACTCCACAGCTGATGGCTACAGTGACTTTTACAACTCAATTGTAGAATCAACAAGGGTTTTACTGTTGCTATTTCCCAGATAAGAGATAGAATTGAATAGCTAAGAATAAAGCAATAATTTAAAATTGTTAGATCTAAATCTCATTTATATAGAGTCCCAAATCAGGGCCTTCAGGTTTTTTAATTTTGTGAAAGAAGAGCTCATTAAGTAGTCTATTGCATTTGTGTGAGAAGATTTTGTAATCAGGAGAGGTATTTACAGTGTCTGATCTGCTTGAGGACAGTTTTCAGTAATAAAGCGTAAGCGAAATAACGGATGGAAACAGGAAGTAAAAATTTGTATGTGGTGTTTTACAGTTAGCCTCTGAGACTGAAGAAGATAAATTTTGATTTAACAAATTAAATGTAAAACCTCAATCAACTTTATTCACTTAGGGGACAAACAAATTAATTTTAATTCTATAGCTTGTAAATATTTTAAGCACTAAATTATTCACTACTAGTGAAATTTTCAAGCTTTGATATCATACTAATGTTCTGTTGTCACAGGCATCCTTATCTATTTCCCTGGCAATTAGCATTTAGTTTTAGTTCAAGACAGAAAGAAAATCATAATTAAATCTATTGGATTATTCATCACAGTTAGAAAGCTTATTGTGTTTTGATTCTGATATGAAAGCATCATTCTTAATAAGGATTCCGTATCAGACTTCCCGAGGGAACTTTTTCAAAATATAAAAGCCCAGGATTCCATCATAAGCTGACTCAATCAGAATCTCTGGAGGTAAGGGGACAAAGGAAAACAAAATAGATTCACTATTAAAAAAGACAGCAGGCAAGAGACACGTCGAAGAGGCAAGTGAGGAGGAGAAAGATTTTTTCGAGTTACCACCATTATCCTTACCTTCATATGCTTTTTAAATTGAGCAATGTTCCTAAATTATAGAAAATGACACATACACTTAAGTCCCTCAAGTCTGGTCAAATAGAGAGAAAGGATGAGAAATTATAGATAAGGAAGGAAGTGCTGCATTTTTATAGGAGAAAAAAATAAGAGTCAAAAGAAGCCAGTACATTTTATACAAAAACATTGCATAAATTAAAAAAAAAGTATGCTTGCCAAACTGTTCAAAACTGTATGAAAGCGCAACAAATGAAACATAAAATAGTACCAATAAAGAAAAAGAATAAGCTATGAAGCAGTTATGGGAAATTGTACAATGACAAATTGGACAAGCTATGTAGGAGATAAAGAACTGGCAAAATATCACAAACTCGGCAGAATAAGAATATAGAAATGATAAAAAAAAAGTGATTGGGAGAAAAGATCCAGACTGAGGGAAACAGAAGAATGAAAAACAAATTTTCATCCAACAAATTGATGTGTCAAGAATGCAATCCTGTGATTTAATTGTAATCTTGTTCAAGATTTCCTTTGAGACAGATTAATCACTGACTTCATTCATTCATTGGCCAAGTGAAAATATGTAATTATGAACACAGGGGAAACGGCTGGACAGAACTGTACTTCACAATGTCATAAAAATATGATGCGTTATCTTTTACCTACTGTTTTACTGTTTTTGTCCTGCTTCAGATCATTCCCACTATTTCTCTTTGTCAGTTCCTAGAATTCAAGCAAGAGTCTGAAAAATAGTTTCAGATCCTTTTCTCAGAGATAAATTAAATGAGTTTGCCTCTCATGTTAATTCTTAGAGTATACAGTCACCAATGCCTTTAGGGGTTTTAATATGCTTCAGACAATATCTTTCAACTTGTATCAGATGATGAGTTTTTGTTAAGAAAGCAACATAAATCGGCAAATACCTAAAACATAAAGGAGATTCACATTCAACCTAGCGCCTTTGTGGACTGGTGACTTCATCCTGGTGGAAGACCTGATGCCCCTGTGAGAAGATCTCACGACAACAGTGACAAGGACTGAAAAACAGCTGAAATCTGGGAAATGCAGGAGTTAAAAAAGGGGAGAGAAAGGCGAGTAGAGAAATGGTATATATTAAATAGGAGTGAAGAAAACAGAAGGGTGGCATAGCGAAATGGCAATTTTTAAATAAAGAATGAACGTTGTAGGAGGCAAGAAGGAAGGCCAAGTCTGGATACCTAGAATGAGGATCTCAAGAATGATGCCTACTACTAACTACAAGATAGAGTCCGAACACTAGCCTACAGGGCCCCTGCCGCCTCTTTTTCCACTCTGCTTCTGCAGCCCACTCAGGGCTGTTTCCCACTTTCAGCCTTAGCTCCAACTCCCTGTAAAACTGAATGGCTTTCTACTTACTAGATGGTCCCAAGTTTTGCAGGTCAAAGTCATTCGTAATACTCAGATTCAAAGTTCCCTCTTCTGCTGGACCCTTTAAGAGCCCAGAGAGAGCGAAGTGCCTCTCCATTGTGTATTCATTAAATATTTCTATTTAGTATCATTCATTGGTAGCATTTATGTCTCTATTAGACTTTATAGGTGTGAATTAAGTAATATTGAAATAATGTTTTCTTCTTTTGACCATAAAATATGAATCCAAGTTTGAGCTGTATCTCAGATTCAACTTTTATCTAAGGACCGATAGGTCTTTTATTACTAATTTGCAAGGTAAGTCAAATCAAAGAGGAAAAAGCTTTACAAATGATCGACCAAACACAAAATGCACCTTTTTATCTTATTCTTTCTCCTGGTCTAATTCTATTTTGCATTTCAGTAAACATCTATTGTGTCTGGCTAACAATAATGCCAGAACCATCTGCATGTTTTTGTCAGTTTGTTGCAGGAATTGGAAGCAGGAAGGGGATAACTGTGGAGTTTTATCTAACATCCTCTTTGTCCTGGGTGGTATGACAGTAGTTATGCTTGTTGGTACAGGTACACTTCCCTAACTGCTCCTGGTAATGGTTGCTATAAAAGATTAATGAGAATTCCTTATAAAACTAGAATTAGACTGTTCCATTTCCAAAGCAAATGTCCTGCCAATGAACTAGAGGAAAATTATGTACAGGAGCGATTTATTTTAATGGGACATTTACCTAATATCAACTTACAATGAAATTTCCTTCAGATGTGTTTATCTCATCCACATCAGTGATATATACAGTCATTATTATCACTGCGATTAATGTGGATACCAAATGAATTCATCCAAGTGCTTTAAGTACTACATTCTTTGAAAGGTTATGTCAGGCTTTCTGTTTTTTCTTTCTTTCTTTTCCAAGAAATAATGGCCTGGGCATAAAATCCCCAGAACATACATTCCTTAATTTCAAGCAGAGATTACAAATGAAAAAAAAAAAGTATGTATGTTAAATCTCTCCCTAAGGGGCTCTGATAATGACAACTGCAAATTAAATACATCATCAGACATTATATGGCATTAGAAATTTAGTAAGTTTGGGTGGGGCATGCATACACTCTACTCTCTGAAGGTCTTTGAATTAGTGGTCCTTGTTTTAAAGAAAACTGTTATTATAAAGTACACAACTTAGCAAAGTTAATAGGTTTTACTTCATTAAAAATCAATGACAGGCCTCTCTAGGTTCACAGATTTATTCAATCCTTCTTGGCTTCTAAATCATTCATTAGAACTTCAGGAGAACTAGCTGGGAATATTTAAGAGTGGTTCTTTGTCTCTATTTACAAAGGTTTGTTTTGAAAACAAATGTACCTTTCTCTCATCAAAAGGAGGTTCTTCTCTAAGAGCATGCCTGCTCCTTTTTTTTCTTTAACTGAAGGAAAATTAGTATACAGTGTTATATTAGGTTCAGGTGTATAATACAAGGATTCAACAATGTTATACATTACTTAATGACCATCACGATTAAGTATACTATTAATCTCCATAATCTATTTCATCCATTTCTAGCACTCACCCCCCCTTCCAAGTATCTATCCATAGATGAATGGATAAAGAAGATGTAGGACATTTATGCAATGAAATATTACTCAGCCATTAAAAAAATAATGAAATCTTGCCATTTGCAACAACATGGATGTACCTATAGGGTATTATGCTATGTTAAATCAGTCAGAGAAAAACAAATGCCATATGATTTCATATATATGTGGGACTTAAGAAAAGAACAAAGAAAAAAGATTTAAAAAACAGACTCTTAAATTTAGAGACCATGTTCTCTTAATAAGAGATCCTGGTAATAGGACATATGATTTCAGCCATAAAGTTCTTTCTAACTAATTATTATGGTGTTTGTAAAAACATGTGAGATACTTCATCATGAAACATATTGCATGTCACCAGAAAATGCTTGCTCTAAGGCAGAATAACTTGAAAGGAGATACAGATCATTTTAAAATCCATTCTTTCCAGAGGTGTCATCATTTGGAGCCGCCCAAATACTTATTCAAAAGACATTTGGTGGAATAAAAAGTGTAGTGAATATGAAAAAAGCAATATCACTGTTTTTTACTAAAGTAAGATGATGTGTAAATGGAATTAAGAACTGAAAATATTTGACTAAAATCAAATCTCTTTGGCTTTGAAAAGTTGTAGTTTCCTATTGGCACTTGCCATGCTTCAGAAATGTTTTCACTCAGTGAGTCATTCATTGACTACATAACTATTTACTGACTGTCTCCTTTGGGCCAGGCAATCTGCCAGATGCTGGTTATTGATGCCTGCAGTCGAAGGAATGGATTGGAGAAGCTCTGGAGTAGAAGGAGGAAGACCATGTCGATGTCACCACGGTTAAGGTAAGAGAAATGGTAGTGTGGATTGGGAGGTAGCTGTAGAAATATGGAGACATGGAAACAAGTGATATTTCAGAAGTAAATAGGATTTAGCCATTCACTAAGAATGTGAGGGAAGGGAAGGACAGCAACTAAGCAGATGAGAATACTGGACTGAACCCGAAAGAAAAAAATTAGTTTTGAAAATATAAGTGAGATCAATATCGGATGAGCTAAGTCTAAGATTTGTCATGTGGGTTTGGCTCTACATGTGGTTGGATTCCCCATTTTCATGGAAACCAGTAAGGATAACTTCAAAGTAAGAAATCGTTATTCAAACATATTTTGGGACTCTTTGAATATGTGCCTGACAACTGCTACATAGGAAAGCAAGAGGAGTAATATTGTCATTATTGACCCTTGCTATATCTGGAGTCTGCTTCATTTTATTTTCTTTGCTGGCAAAGAGATCCATCAGTCTATCTCATGATTCACATAACTTACACAGTTCAGATTCCCTATAACATTTGGAAAAAAATAACAGTATTGTTCTCATAAAGTTGCTTTTATCTACTCATCCTAAGTTCTACCCATCCCCTGCTAAAAATCAATGGGCAAAGATGATTTAAAAATATATTCATGTTGCTATGTAAGAAATCAGAAATTAAACCTTTCTCTTCAGAGACTCCCTCTTTTCTGTCTTCAGAGGAATTTTATGTTCCTTAGCTTTGGCATAATCTCTAAGTGATTGTTTAATGTAGGCAAACTGTTCAATGCGAGTATTATCTTCAGTATGACTCGCTCCAACAAATATTTAGGTAACTACTCTGTGTTTGATGCCTCTACAGTGATAGATAATCTTGTCTTTTCCTGTCATTACTCAATTTAACGGAGGAGAGCAGGGTTAGCAAATAACTATATATAATGCTGTATTACAACACAGCTGTAGAGATGCTATGTGAATAAGATAAATCGTGTGACTGTCTGATGGTATGTGTACATATGTCTATATCTGTGTGTAGTGAGACGGGAACAGAAACATAAACATTGTGGTAATTAAGACTATACATGGCTTAAGACAGTTTTCTTCATTCTTTATATTATCAGACACAGGGCTGGGTGTTGCTTACCATAATACTTGCTCAAGAGATTTCTGTTGATAAATTGAGTGTAAGACTAGGCAAGATATGACAGTACTCTTGAATGGTTTCCCACTTGAGAAAGGTTCAAAAGTAAAATGGTGAAATGTATAAAACCTTTGGTAGGGAAAAAGTCATCTCCTACCACAAATAACAAGTTATCAAGTTAAGGTTTAGTCTTTCATGCTCTTGAGAATGAAAAAGCCCAGAAGTAAAATAAAGAGGGATAAAAACAGATCTCTACATCTAATATCAATTAATTGATTTTAAGCATCTAGCTCAGATTACAGAACCTTCAAGACAGCAACTAACAATCCACCTCCAAGCACATGTTGGGCATCCATCTGGGCATCCCTAAGCTTTCTATGTTCCTCTCATCAAGTTACACAGGCATTAAAAACAAGTTACTTTTTTTTAAAGGCTTAATTTTTGAGGTTGGTTTGCTTATTTTGCAACTCATTATCTGTTACAGGGTAATGCTCTTCTTCTTTACGGAGTTAGATGAGAAGGGGAGATGCTGAGACACACCTGTGTATATCTTATTGATGGAGCATATCTTTTAGAAATCAGACAAATCAGACATAAGAATAGGTTTTATTATTAACATATTTGCACAATGTCAACAATTTGTACCTTATGGAACTATATAGCAACCTAAGAATGAAAGAGCCAGAAAACTTAAGGATATTGCCTGTTAAAAATTCCAGAATTATCCATGTGATTCCCTAAAAGATCAGGGACAGTTATAAAAAGAGGTGAAAAACAACTATAGGGGTTTTGACTTCCTGGGACATCTAATTTTTTTAGAGGAAAAGATTCTGTTATCAAATGTTAATGTTTTCTAAAATTTTTTTTGTCTCTAGTGAAGCCTCCTTCTTAACTATTGATTCACATTTCTGCGCATTTTAGGGTCATTTGAACGTCAAATAAAACATTTTCAAGCAAACATTAACACAATTCTGAAATGAGTTTCTCTTATTGACTTCATTATTTATTTGAATGACATCTCTATTCTCCCACTTACCCACCCACACTCCTACCACCAGTTCATCCACTGTTTTATCCCTTTCTTTCTTTTTCCCAGTCCAAGTTCTAGTGATCCTGATTGCTGTACCCCTCGACCAGTTAAGTCCCCCATTGTTTTCCCTCCAGTCAGGTTGTTCACCATATCTCACCTATGTTAGTGACACATCCTCTCAACTAATTTCCCTTACCCTTCACACTCTAAATCATGCTACATATTCGTTGCAGATGAATTCTTCTGATAAGCAGCTCTAGGAATGATTTCCCACTGAAATATTCATATAAATCCTTGGTACCTGCCTCATGAAACCCAAACAGCTTAGATAACCTTTGGAACCTCAGAGAATTCCTGGAAGAAACATTCCAAAGGTTCTCAAAGTGACTCTCCAATTCTTTATCCATGGCTTCAACACAACTCGATAACTCACTGTGTTACCTTGGCTTTCTGCAGAACTTTGCCAGTGATATCTCCATCACTAACGCCCTCATTTCTACTTGTGTTTTTCTCTCACTCCAATCGAGTAGACCATGAACTCCATGAGGGCAGGAATCACTGTTGTTTTTTCTTTCTAGTTCTTAGCAAAGCACGTGGTACATGGTAGTGCCTTAAACACGTATGTAAAATAGATAAACACGCCAAATACCATGTCTTACAAAATAAATTTTCAACTAGAAATTATCCTGTAAAATCCTACTGCACATCCATTATTGTCTACTTTAGGATGTTTTTCATAGCCTCTATAAAATTAAGCATCTTTATTTTGATTGGGAGTTTTTGAATTTCTTCAATGCAGGGATAGTGTCTTCATGTTTTGAGTTTTGTATCATGTTAATCAGTAAAAGTTTGTTGACCAAATGAATGAGCATTATACACATAGTAAAAGTGATGATTAAATTGTATTTCTATATTTTTAAATATCTAGTAGACTTTGACCAACACATTAGTGCTGAAGGCTCTGAAAAGGCTATCTGCAGCAGGCGGGCAAGGAAAATTCAAATATTCGGCACTCCATATTAGTGACCTGGATGGCCATGGAGCAGCCCAAGCAGCAACACTGCTTTGCACTAGAGTCTTCAGAGAAAATTAAAAAAAAATAAGCCAATTAGGAAAATGTCTCATCATTCCCAATTTGCACATTATACCAATAACCTCAAAATAATATTACTTTCACAAGTGCATGCTATAATATAAAAAAATTAAAAATAATAATATTACTTTTCACTCAAAAAGAAGGGCACTATCTTCTACAGACATGATCTCTGTTCATGAATGGCCAGTACATGAAAAGAAGTTCAATATTGTCAACCATCAGAGTGACACAAATTAAGATCACAGTAAGATACTACTTTATATCCCATAAAATGGCACAGTTAAAGAGAATTGTTAAGATCAAATGTTGGTGAGAATGTAGACCAAATAGGGCTCTCCACCATGACCAGTTAGAGTGTAAAATGACACGACCACTTTAGAAAGCTGCTTTTGCAGTATCTTACAAAGTTAAGCACTTGACCTAGCCAAAAACACTCGCAAAAAAGACCTCTCCACAAACACTCATAGCATCTTTATTCCTAGTATTTCCAAACTGAAAGTACTCTGTCCATCAAGAGACAAATCACAGCATATTTTTACAGTGAAAAAATTAGCCAGCAGTAAAAAGGGATGAACTACTGATACACTCATAATAACATGGATGAATCTCAAAAATACTATGTTGGTCAAAACACTACATACTCCATGATTCCATTTATATGAAATGAGTAATAGACAAAACTAAAGCATGGTGATAGAAATAAAAATAATAGGTGCCTATGGGGGTTGGAATCTACTGGAAGATGGCGTGAGGTGATGGGAAGGTTCTTGTTTTTGAGGTATTGGTTTTATGAGTAGAATAAATTGATGAAGTTAAATGGAACACATGATCTAGAAACTTCCACACATGCTTGCTCCAGTCACACAGAGTGCAAAAGCATGTGAAATAAATTACGTGGCAAAATCTCAATAATACTCAAAATGCCCTAAGAGATTGAAATGAACTAACTTTAACAGGTTCAAACTTTTTATAGGAATCAATTCTTCCTGCCCTCCCAAATAAGTCTTATTTCATCTTAGATATATTTTACTTCCATTAAGAAATACGAATATATCACTTTCAAGTACTTCTCTCTTCTCAAGCACTAATCTAGCCATGTTGTCAATGAAGATATACAGCAAGTTTAAATTCTTTCTCTCCCACTTCACACAGTACCTGTAGTTTTTTCTTATGCAAGAGAAGAACTAAGAAAGCCTCATTGACAAACCTCAGTCATCTGCAGACAGAATGTAAAAAGGGTCAGAAGATTAGTCAGGCTATACAGGTCTGATGCGGGTGATACAGAAGACAAGTAAAGCGGCATCCGTATTTTAGTAAAGCATGTGTGTATGTGTGATGTGATACGTTTATTAGATGAAGAGGCGGAGAAACATAGTGATCCCATGATCTTACATTCTAAGAGATAAAATGGCTCAAGAGGACTTTGACGCTTTCAAGAATAAAATTTTGACAACATAATAGCAAATTATCCCAATAAATATTTTCTTAAAAGGGGGGGTTGTTTAACAAGATGCATGCCACAATATAGGGGATCCTCAAAGGAGCTCAGATTCTACAAATGTATGAACATGGGATAAAATAAGAGACATATAACTGAGGGCAAATCCTAAAAAAGAAGAAAGAACTGCTTAAACAGTGAGGAAAAGCAAGCCTGGAAAGGAGACCTGGGATAATGTTAAAAAACAACATCCAGGGTCTTTTCACTTCCTCTTGGAGAAAGAAGAACTAGAAAGACATAGGTTCACTGACTGGGGCAGAAGGGGGAAGGTTAGGGATTGAGATAACACAGAAAGCAAAACTCCTCAGCTCCTCTGCTGGTCTGCTCTGTCAAGGAGAATGTTCATCAGACTGGAAAAGGCATAACTGTATGAGGGAAATGAAGCCCAAAATACGCGAGGGAATTTTAAAAGAGCACCTTGCTGCTCTAAATGAGCTAAAATCTCTGACCCCAGACCAATTATATCCCAGGGAAATGAGAGAAGCTGCTCCGTGTGGTCTTACCCTGCAGTCAGTGGTCTTTGAGGAACTCTGTTAACACAGGAGATGGGCAAATATCATCCCAATTTGCACAAATGGGAAGAAGTGACTATACTGCTTTCCATCTATTCCTGCTAAAGAGCGTTTCTAGATGAGGAGCAAAAGAATACTTGTTAATAAAGACAACCGAGTCAGCTAATTTGGGTTTGTACGATAGCTTGTTCTTAGGGTACACACATGTGCCTGAGTTAATGGCATAATCTCTTTTGCAGTATGAAAACTCCATCTCTTATTTCTGAGCAACTTAAAATAACATCTTTTCCAGTTAACAAAATTGTCCCTAGTTCCTAAAATGAACTAACTATGGAAGTATTGCTTTGTGTTTTACAAGGAATAGCACCACGTCAAATTGCCTACCACCTGAACAAGTCTCAGGGCCTCTGGCTAATGACGAACAGAGACGATGGTGTGATGCATGAACCCTGGTGTGTATCCGACATGGCGAAAAATGTTTCTTTTGCACAAGAAGAGAACAAAAGGAAATAAGACTCAGAAACATTGAAGAATCTACATAGGAGGGAGATTTCAGAAAAAAAAAATTGGGGGGGACATGTGATAATTAGACTAGATGAATATCCAGAAAAATGTTAAGCATGTGACGTCTTTCTAATGATAAGGTATACATTTTTTAAATCAAAAAGAAATGCTCTATTTATTTGGAATATAAGTTGATATAATTTAACCCAAACAAAATATTTTATCTAGACTTATACTAAGGGGAAAGATTACAGCCTTACTTAAGGGTAAGAAAATAGCCTTTACTGGTGGTGTATTTTAATTATTCAAATTGCAGTATTTTTAAATGATGTTATCTCATTTTATCTACTAAGATAGCATCATCTGTAAAGTAGAATTCATTACACTATTTGCTCAGGTAGATACTATTAAAGTTACTTATGGCTATTGCCATGTATAGTGAACAAAATACATCCAACATCAGAAGTTGTAATTCATCACCTCTCAAGTAATATTAAGCTCTCCTCATATCATTTCATAGCTGTTTTTAATTGTATTTTTTCCTACATATTAGTTTTGAATACATCAATGGATACCATGAAACTATCAAGGAAGAAAGGTTGTTAAAAATTCCACATATCCACTTTACTTGATGTTCTGTGGACATGCAGCCTTCTAGGTGAACAACTCAGAATTACTATAGCAAATGTACTTTAGGAAATAACTGGAATTTTGTTTTGCCATCACCCCCCAAAAGGCTAATAAAGACCATCATGATACGGAGGCATTTTCTCAAAACTCCCACTTTCTACCATCCTTTTTTCATACTTATGCTCTTTTTTATTCTACTTCGCCTTAATATAAACCTTTACTCTGTATCCATTTTTTTCTGTTATTTCATTTTATAGTTTGAAATTCTGTTATGCTGAGTATCAAGTCCTTTGTGAAGTAAAGAAGGGTAGAAATCAATAAAATCTAAAACTCCATTTGCACCTTTAAATAAGCACTGGAGATGTTTAAATCAGTAACAATAAATAAGGTTTTGTATTCTACATTTAAAGTGAATATCACATTCTCAATGTGAAAAGAAAGTTATTTTTTTTGAAAAGGAAGAAGATCAATCTGCAACATTTGCAATACATTCTAGAATCAGCAACAACTGAAAAATCTACCTCTTCATCTTTCCTGGTGTGATCCTTTGCTCATACCAGGAATGGCATTTGTCATAGAGAAAAATGGACTGTGTCAAACAAGCCAAGATATTATTAATGCTACAGTAAGAGAATTATTACAATGATCTTATTGTGGTAATATCTTATTCTTACATACTTTGTAAAGTGCCACAAGATGATTATTTCATTTGAGACGCACATGCATGCATGACATATGGAAAGTTATGTTATTATCTCCATGTTAAAGATAAGGGATTGGAGGTGATGGATATGTTCATGGGACAGATTATGGTGTGTTTCATGGATACCAAAATCACCAAGTGCATACCTTAAATATGTAAAGCTTTATATTTGTCAATCAGACCTCAGTCAAGTGGTTAAAAAAAAAAGGATGGACCTCGAAGGTGTCATGCTAAGCGAAATGAGTCAGGCAGAGAAGGACAGATACCATATGTTTGCACTCATAGGTCTAACAGGAGAACAGGAGAAACCTAATGGAGGACCAGGGGGAGGGGAAGAGGGAGAGAGAGTTTGGGAGAGAGAGGGATGCAAAACTTGAGAAACCACTGAATGCTGAAAATGAAATGAGGGTTGAAAGGGAGGGGGGAAAAGAGGTGGTGGTGATGGAGGAGGGCACCTGTGGGGAAGAGCACTGGATGTTATATGGAAATCAATTTGACAATAAACTATTTACAAAAAGGATGCGTAATTGGGAGCTTAAATATTTGTCTAAGTCATCCTACAACTATCGAGTCACCAAGATCAGGCTCCATATAATCATCACCTTTCAGTGAGATTCCCACTACTCAGTACTGCCTTTTTTCTGACACACATACTTAGTTATTACAGAGATATGCAGACACAGGGAAAGTAGAAAAAAACACAAAATTGGGCAAATTGCATACATGCTGAAATTATTTTGAAAATTAAAAAAACAAGTGTTTCATTGTTATAGCTCTTTTTTGGGGGGAAAGCTTATTTGTTACTGGTTTTCCTATTAAACAACTATTTTGTCTATACAAGCATTTGTATATTCAATTAAATGTAATCATTCTTAAGGAAACAAAATTCTCATTCCAAAATAATGAGAAACAACAGCCCTGAGTATGTTTGAAGCTGATTTAGGGAGGACTATAGCATTCTTAGATTAGATTACATGGTTTTGTAAAGTCAGTATATTATAATGTCATGCTGATACGATTCTTGATAACGTATTTAATGGTTAAACTATGCATAGTAAACATTTGTGGAGAGTTTACAGCATCTAATTTTCAGTTTTCCTTTGAAACAGGAAGGTGAGTGATGCAATTGTGGCACTTTTGCTGTTCAACTTAATGAAAATTCTGTCCGCTATCAATCAAATGGATGTTCTCTTTTTGTTGTCCAAACAAACATGCTCAAAAGTAATTTATTTTTATGGAAAAGTCCTGTATTAACATGATGAAAAAACACAAACAAGGCCTTAATTTCTTTCAGATGCACTTGCTGGCAAAATACATACTTGAGTGTGGGGAAACCTTCTTTTTTATTTGTATTTTCGAGGTTATGTGGGCAGACCAGGTGTTGTATACATGGACAAGTGCTAAATTAGCATCTTTCAATACATAAAACTAGCCAATCTTCAGAAATGAAAATACGACCTTTAACTTTTTTTCTATAAAACTAGAAGACTGGGGACATGTGAGTGGCTCAGTCAGTTAAGTGTCTGACTCTTGATTACAGTTCAAGTCAAGATCTCACAGTTTGTGAGTTGGAACGCTGCATCACGCTCTACCGGACAGTGCAAAGCCTACTTGGGATTTTCTCCCTCCCTCTCTCTGCCCTTCCCCCACTTGTATTAGCATGCTTTCTGTCCTTCTCAAAATAAATAAAGTTAAAAAAAGAAGGTTGAATGAAGTTCATCTGAGATTCTGCTTCAAATACACAACATCTACCAGGCCAACAGTAATATGGGATGATTTGAATTCTTGTACAAATAACTTATAATGCAGATCAACAAACCATATCGCATACCATAAAAACCAATGACTTATGATAATTTCATTTTCTAAGTATTTAGAATTTTTTTTAAATTTTGAAGATCACCCTAAGAGGTAGAAAAAAACGTGGAAGTATAGACATGGTGATGTTACTTTTGTTTCAATTAATAAGAGAAAAATTCACAAAAGTGACATTTTTGTAGAGTACCATACTCAAGGTCCATACGGTTTTTCTATAAATATTAAAAATAAGCTTATATGGACATAGAATTAAAATTTAGTAGTCTTATGTGAATGTTCATGTAGAGAAAAATACTCAGTGAGACAAAATGTTTGAATCCTATTAACTATGGTAGAAATGGAGTGTCTACAGGTCTGTGTATAAAGGGGAAGAACATGTATCTATACAAGTATCTCTCCAGGTATCATGAGGAAAAGACATTTGAAATAATATTTGCAATTAAATCATTATCAAAAACCACCACTTAATCACTTATGATGCCCATCATGATTTGCAAAACATTTAACATCTTTGTAGGCATGTCTGTTAGAGGAGAAATGCTCAGATCCTTAGCTCGTGATAACATTTAAGTGACCGTGGCTCTTCAATCTATCTACTTATCTTCTCTTGTCATTGGGCAAGAATGACAATATCATAACCATATTCAAATCCCATAAATTATACTAAAAAAATCTGTTGACTATTTTGTCTTATGCAAGACACAATTCTTTTTAATGATAGTACGGAAGTACTATAGTACGTATCTTGAAAAGAATGTTTTAGTAGTTGCTCTCGCTGTTCATTTCCTAGCATGCATCTAAATAACTAACTTCTAGAAGTCAGAAATTTACTGTCTTATTTGAGAAAACAGTCCCTTATATAGATAAATCAGACTAGAGGATTTATGGCTTAGTTATCTAAATCGAAGAGAAATTTGTGCTTTATCACAGAATGGTAGGTGGCTGATTTAATACGAAGTCCAGAGGAGTCAGAACACAACATAATTGGTGTTTTATCAGTTATGTGACTTTGAGCAAGTCCCTTGATCTTCCTTCATTTGTAAGATTTCAAAAGTAATAACACTAGTACCTACCACGTAGTGTTGTTATAAGGACAAAATGAGAACTAACGAGTGAGCCCCACGTTTTAATTTCTTTTTTCCCCCCAGCTCCGTTATGCATTGCTGATAAAAATTATCTTCTAAAAATTGATTTATACATGTGTTCTCAGGGGTTTTTATTTTGTAACATGAGATAGTGGCAGAATTCGCCGGGAGTAGTAAATCAGTCTTAAATTACAAGTGATGATGACCTGTTGTCCTTATTAACTACTGAGGTGATGCGAGCGCGCTGCAGTATGGTGATGTACCCACTACTTTATAATCCGTGTTTTTATTATCATTTTTTAATATTTTATTTACTTTTGAGAGACAGAGACATAGCACAAACGGAAAAGGGGCAGAGAGAAATACACAGAATCCGAAGCAGGCTCCGGGCTCCGAGCTACCAGCACAGAGCCCGATGTGGGGCTCGAACCCAGGAACTGTGAGATCATGACCTGAGCCAAAGTCAGATGCTTAACGGATGGAGCCACCCAGATGCCGTCTTTATAATTCGCTTTTAAAGATTTTGGTTCCAAATGTTGATGTGGCCAGGTTTTAGGAGCCTCCTTTTCAAATAAAAAATGCTTGTTTTAAAAACATTTTTTTTAATGTTTATTTTTGAGAGAGATACAGAGCATGAGTGAGTGAGGGGCAGAGCAAGGTAGACACAGAATCTAAAGCAAGCTCCAGGGTCTGAGCTGTCAGCACAGAGCCTGATGAGGGACTCAAACTCAGAACCATGAGATCATGACCCGCTCCAAAGTCCGACACTCAACCGAATGAACCACTCAGGCGCCCCCTCATAATGCTTGGTTTTAATTTGTCCAAAAACACTTCAGCCTAAACTGTTCCCCCCTCATCGATGTTTGCCCTGAATCAGAAATGTTTGTGCTTGCTTCTGCTATCAGTGAATGGGTTTTTGACAAGCTAAGGAATAGTTCTGAATCTCTTTTCTCCTGTGTGAGGGCAAAATATTTGGTCTATTATATAAAAAGGGAAACTCAGCCCTGTACCAAGGCAATTGCTTTGTGTCCTTAATAAAGAAAAGTAATGGTAACAAGAACTAGGCCAAACACCAGAGCCTGCCTGTATTGACCCAGCTTCTGCTGTAGCAGATTATATACATTTATCCTGGGTAACATTCAACCCAATGAAAGTGGCTGCCTTGTTACAGCAAATTACTGTTATAGTCAGAGTACGTTTCTCATCACAGGCTTTTGACTATGGAGATTCAAATATCAATCAATCAACCCAACAAACAACAGCAGCCAAAGGAATATTTGGCGTTTATTTAATCACGCGGTAGCTTCTACTGTAATGGATCAGTGTTGGGTCATTCAACTGACCTTTAATGCACCAAACAAATGCACTGGGGGCAACTTAGTAACTTTCAGGCATAAAGGGCTATAGTGTCCCGCTCATATATATTTTTTTCCTTTCTATATTCACATAACAGTTCCATATTCAATATGACCAGGTGTTCAGGTACGTTTTTCAGTACAGGAATAACTATGGAGAGATCTATATATTCATTTTGACTTTTGTTGAAAGTATGTCAACAGGGTCCATATATTGAAGGTGGAAGAGAAAAGTGAGTAATATTTGTTCAGATGTCCAGTGGGCAGAGAAAGCAATGCTTAATGTTAATTTTCCTTTGTAGTTAATTTTAAGGCGCCTGCAGTTGCCAGGATGTCTGAAGCTTTTGGCTTGCAGAATGTTATACTGTCTTTGGCTTAGGACATTAGCTAGAATAAAATGGCAACAAGGTCTGCATAAATATAAAAAAAAAGATTCACCAAGAAAAATGCTATTTAAAAATAACGACATTAAGAATAATAATGTCTTAAATTTCTATAGTGTTTTACAGCTTACCAAGCATATTAATTAGTTTGAAAAACTTCCATACGTTAGCCCTATGAAATATCAGAGACATCTTTTTCTAAGAAGTGACCAGTTATGTTCAGAGAAATCGTATTAGGATTCTCAATATCCACAGAATCAACAGAAGGCATATGTATATAGACACACATGTATATATGTCTTCATATGTGTGCACATATGTATTCATGCATAGAGGTGGGTGTGCACACACACATATCCATCCATTAACATCCTCCCAGAAGTACTCAGAATACCGTTGGACCAAATGTCTGGGCACCCTATGTCCCAGTCAAATTGACACACGCAATTATCCATCACAGAAATTAAGTGATTTTATTTTGTTTAAGTTAAATTAATAAAGTTGAGATTGCTATTACCAAGGTATTTCAACCTCTAGCCCAATGTGGTATTTCTATACACGATATTAAATTTCTGACACAAGCAGTCTTAAAGCAAATTGGCAAGACCATAAGTTCCTTTAGTTCCTCCATCCCACCCTTAGTCAATGTATGAAGAAAGTTCAAATGCATCTATGTGACAGACCTGCAACAGCTACTATAGCTCCATGAAGGTTCCCACTACAGAAATGAGAAAGGTGACCTCATGATTTCTATCTGATTGCAGCGGTAAACATCAAGACGGGACATGTAGGCAAAAACAGGGTAATGCAGAGGAAAAACAGTAAGAAGAAGCATTTGTAACTCAGACATAATCTTATAAACAAAGAAGCAGCTTCCTTTAAAAAGGGAGCTCGAGAGGTATTTGTTAGGTTGCATATTTATTTCTCCTTAAAAATCTGCTTCAATCTTAGGGATATACTTCTAGGAAAAAGTGTCCGAAGAGTTTCTTGACAACTTTTCAATAATGAATATTATTTTGACATCATGCTTTCATTAACAGATATGGACAAAAATGGTTATTGAATAATTTTTTTGGTGTTGAATGTCTTCATAATTTAAGTAAAAGATGGGAAAATAAACTGCCAAAGACCACTTGTATAAAAACCTTTGCCATTTTTACTTTTTTGAACTAAACCCTTCACAGTCCTTTGGAGTAAGAATTTGACATTATTTAAAATGTTCTTTTATTAGATAGTTCATTCAAATAGTTCCTCCTGTAGCCAACCTTAAGGCATCACTTTTAAATAACGCATTTTTCTCCTAAAATATGTCTGCTATTATCCACACATTATCCTAGAGCAGGAGGTGACCGTGTGCTAAGAAAGTACATTTTTCTGCTTGTCACTGCACATTATCTAGTCTCCATACTTACTGAGGGAGTGTACTAGTGTTAAGGTCTCACTTTACATGTGGTCATAGGTGTTATTTTCATGTATTTAAGCTTTTTGGCATTTCATAAGAAATAATACATGACAAACACAAAATTAACTTGTGATTATGGGAAATCCAGATAGTAAGTGAGGCAGTATATTTTTTAAAAAATGAACGGCTCAATTACTCCAATCTTTGTGGTACAGTTTTAATGGCACCAATATTTCCTTGGATTAGATAGACGACGACATTAATAACTCAGGTCAGCAAGTGTTTACTGAATTCCCACCATGTACAAGGCTATCTACTAAATCTGAGGTAAAATAAATTTAAGACTAGTTTATTACTCTCCAGAAGCTTAACATTATGGTAAGAAACAAGATAGAATCACATAAAAAGTTGAAGTTTTACATAAAGGTTCAAGGCAATAGAAGAAGTCATTTGGCAGTGCCTGATTATTTCTAAATGGATTGTGCAGAGGAGAGAGTGAGATCTTTTTAAGGATGGATGACAAACAAAAGGTCTACAAGGAGTAATTTGTGAGTTTTCTTAGAAATCAAACATATATCGTGAGCTGACAGGACACGCTAAACAGCATGTACAAGAATCAGGAAGTGGTGTTTTTATGAGAGCATAATTTGGAGAGCAGATTCCTTGAATACCAGGAACAGGGATTTTTATTCCAGATCCTGCAAAGAAATGGGAACAACTGAAGATGTGAGTAGACAAAGGACATGATAAAACTGATTTTTCTGGCCTATCATAGGATTACAGATGGAATGGAAAGGAGAATGTAAAGGCAAAGGGACCAAGTTAGAGGCAGTTACACTGTAAGGTACTGTGACTTTTATCCAAGAAGAGCTTAGCAAAAAACAAGGGGTAGTGCAGAGTAAAAGTGTGGCCTACACAGAGGAATAAAGTGGAGTTTGAACCAAGACAGGCGGGAAGAAACAGGGAAGTCAATGGAAGGGTGGTTTTAGAGGGGAGAGTAGAGACGATTTTGTTGAAGGCACATGAAAACTACCGTACTGGCAGGATACCCAAACGTGAGGCCCTTCAGGGGTTTACAAATACAGAAATGGTAGTAGAACTAGGGATAAAGTTTGGAATAAAGATAAACTGATGGGATATTCAAAACCAAGAGACCAAAATAAAACCGAGGTCCAGATTAGCAAAAGAAAGTGAAAACACCAAGCCTAAACTCAGCGGGGATGCATATTTAAGTTGAGGGGGAAGAGAGTTTCTAGGAAAGGACTTAGGGATGTGGTAGAAATAAAAACTAGGAATATTACAGCAGCTAAAGGCTTCTGAATTAAAAAATACAAAAAGACAGAGAGAAGGAGGAGAAGCGGAGTTACAGAACAAGATCAGATGACAAAGAAGCCAAAGGATTGGGCAATGAGATTTGCACTGATTTTGAAAGTTCCTTGGTCAACTATTTAATGAATGCCTACTATGTACCAGGTACTATTCTAGGTGCTGAGGTGAGAGCAGCGAGCCTTCATGGGGCTTACATAAAGGAAACAGACAATAGACCATTAAGGTAATAGACATGTAATACCACAGTGTGTCCAAAGAACAGGAAGAAACAGAACACTGCAATGAGATGAAAAGTGAAGATTTGAGGGCATTATGGTGCTCAAGGTAATGGGAGCTCATAGACTCTCCCACAGGAAGTAGGGAGCCAGACCCAAGATATCTGAAGAAGGTTGAATTTCAATGGGAGGAGTCAAAACCACTTTCACAGAGAAAAGATGGTGAAAAATTTATGCTGGAATCAATTAGAGTTTTGAGTATTTATTCAAAAATCAAAGAGTGTTTTATTAAAAATATAAACCAGTATGTCCTCTTAATAAAGAACCAGTAGTGAAACAAGCTGAAGACATTTAATAGGAACCAAAAGAAATCACAGTTGCAAAGAGACGTGCTAAAATCAGGGAAACTCCTCCAAGCCCAGGCCATTAAAAGTGTCTGTAAACGTCAAAAAGACAATGAAAAATTCTTAGACAATGGTGCTACGTTTCTAAATTTATCCTTCATCACTGCCTATAAATATGTATTTTATTTTAATTTAAATTTTATAATATTCTTAAATATATATCACAAAGTAGCTTTATAAATATGATCAAATGCACTCTATCTTTTGTCTTATTGTTCTATTCCATCCACAAACTTTCCCCATTCAAATAACCTAATTCTATATTTCTGTATGTTTTACATTAAATATTTACCCCCAATTTATATAATCATACAAAACATACACATATGAAGGCACATATCTGCATAGGATTGTATTTTAAAATGTAATTAATAAGTTACACCACTTACTTTCATGCATGTGATTTTTGTAATCTACGTTGTGCCATGTTAACATTTCCTAGTCACTAAGCGTATCTCAAACTCATACCTAGTTGCTTAAGGGTCTATGCTTAAAGATTCTAAACTTTACTCAATGATTCTTCTATTCCAAGTTATTCCTTGTTTCTTTTTTAATGTTTTCTTTCATATTTTCCATTATGAACAATGATGCAAGAGCTATCCTTTTACAGGTATCCCACACATGCACTGATAATTTAATTTTATAGGTAGGGTCATAGTAAGTAGGTTGTACACTGTACTTTTCTATCTGTGTGTTGATTTTCACCCTTATCCTGTATGAAAGGCCATCTTTTCATATTCATAAACTCCAAGGTCAGCTTAAATATCACATACTATGTTTAATAATTACAAGAAAATCTTCCTAGCATCAGGATTGCCAGTGTTCCTTATAATGATTATCAGTACACTGTGCACCCTATCACTTTTTTAGACAGCATTTTCTTGAGAGGAGACAGCATGTCTAATAATGTTTTTCCTCATATAAGCTTAGAGAGCTTTTCTCATGTGAGACAAAAACACACAAATTGACTTTCTGATACCTGTAATATTTATTTTAAAATACTAATTTAGATCAATTTTTAGGACACCAACATAAGAAAATACCCCTTTTAGAAAATTCTTGTTATATTTGTAGGTTTCTTGATCATTTATTTTATATTTAGGATTTGGGTAGGTGTTAATCAGATACTGGTGATTAACAAAAGTACTCTAATAAGAGAAGTGGAAGAAGATTCATACTCGAGTAGCTAGCCTTCATTGCAGAGCCATAAAAAATGTATAACATTGAGATATATATTATTAGAACAATTATAGGCTATCTCTATGCTTATCCCTCTCCTTTTCTTAGATCTTATACTTTACTCTGGCAGAGAAGAGGAGTATGAATGCAAATAACACTGGAAATAAATGAAAATTTCTCACTGTTGTAAAAAGAAATCTTACCAGGCATTGTCCTTCATGTCCACCAGAAGTCTACAATATAAAACCAGCCAATCCCTTGGGAGAATGTAGAAAGTTTGGGGGAATCTAATTATATTTTATTTGCAGAAGGAATCAATATGGTAGTACTTCACAGGTTCAATTCAATCACAAATGGAGAGAACAGATTTGCATTTACATCTAAGCAGAGGCACAGTGGATTAAAAAGATTTCAATATAATTTAGCAATCCCTTTGTCAAAATAGGGCATTCATAGTACATAATGGCACTCAAGGCCATCCTTCCAATAAATTACCCTATAAAAGTTCCATAAAATATTTAATATGGCACAGGTTTGGGAATATAGGTAATTAAATGTGTTGCAGAGCTAGAAAGAAGACCCTGGGAAAAGTAAAAGATTGTAATTAAGAGTTGAAAGAATAATTCTGAAATAATTACATTATTTTAGAAAAGTCTTATCAGAATGTTAATCACTTTAGTTCCTTTATCATGGGGGAGAATCTTAAATAGGTGCTTGGTCACTGGTAGCCAACCTCTTGGCGTTTTCAGATGCTAGTGCTTCATAACACCCAGGCTCTAAACCTTGATTACTTTTCTAATAAGAACACTGTTGCTTGTCAATCTCCCATCTTTTTAAGACGCTAATGTCAGATGGAAACAAAATCGACTCCTGGATGGCAACGGCAAACCGCACTGGGATCGGGTAAGACTAGAAACCGTCATCTGCAACACAGAGATAAGCAAGGCTAAATTCTCTGTGGCCTTTGAGACTTTATTATGTGAAATGAAGAATTTACAAGCAGAAACAGTAGCTAAAAATATTATTAATGACTTTTGCGTAGCCATGGTTGCTGGTTTTTCATTTGATTCTGTAAGAGACTTCACAAAGGCAGGCATGTGGGCACAAAAAATTATACAAAATAAACAGAAACTGGGACTAAAATAGGAAAATGTAACTGTGTCTTGCAAGTGTTTGTGATATTGGCTGAAGAGTGAACTGTACAGGGTTTGTTTAAACAAAAGCTATGTAAATCTTTGCTCAGCTGCTTGTTCGGGAGAATAAATGGAAGCAAACAGAGGAAAACAGACCACAGGCTAGAAGAGTTTGTCAAAGATGATAACGGGCATAGAAGCAACAGGATTTAAAATGATAGCCTGGCCTCTGTAAATAACGCAAAATCTTCAGGATGCACTAGAGACCCAACTCGACAGCATAATAATTTTAGCTAAAAACCTGCTATTGCCACCATGAAACTCCATAAACTAAAGAAGAAAGCTGAGGAATTTTATATACCCAAACCAACAGCTGTTAGACACAGGGGAAACCTGGCCCCATTAAATCTGAGATCTTATCCCTCAGGTGCCCATGACATTGCCTGGGAGATGCTGCGGCACTTCAACTGGATAAGGAAGACAATTAAAGTGCTTCCATTTTTGTCCAACTATGCTAAAAATATGGGTGACAAGTCTGAAGGAAAAATTTTGTGCCATTGTACGCAAACAAAATTCAGTTGAGAACGCAAGAAGTAAAATGACTACCAAGTGAGCTAAAGATATAATAGTAAGGGGCGTAAAATTCCCAGGAATGCTGTTCCTTTTCCCTGAACTATTTTACTTTCCCATTAAAACCTTTTGTCATCGATAAAACACACTTAAGTTGGTAGGACAGTTGAGAAAAAAATCTTCTTAAGGAGCCAAGACTAATAATAGCATGTATCATCTGGAGAACAGTCTGGCAAGAGGCCTTCTTTTCCCATTAACCTTCTGTGGGCTCAGCACCTGACAAGGCATGAGGCTTCTTCCCCCAGAGATGGGATTTCCACTGACACAGACTAACTTGAGAAAAATGGACCTGAAGCGGTACCTAAGTCATTTGCACAACCACACTGGAATGTCATTAGCACTCAGA
This sequence comes from Suricata suricatta, assembly GCF_006229205.1. Taxonomy (NCBI): domain Eukaryota; kingdom Metazoa; phylum Chordata; class Mammalia; order Carnivora; family Herpestidae; genus Suricata; species Suricata suricatta. The sequence goes on from NC_043717.1 coordinate 25,859,109, forward strand.
AACTGTTGTATTTCGAGACACACAGTAGCAGGCACTTTTTTTATATGTGACCTCGCTGCAGCAGACTACACGCATACAGGAAAGTGAATTTCTCTCTGTTGATCTCTTCATTGTAATATTGTGCCCACAAAACTTCAGTGGACCTACTCTACCAGGTTCAAAAGGCAAAGTCAGGAAATTTACTTGTACCTGGTTCTCAAAGTGAGCTCAAGAGAAGTTAAGGAATTTAAAGGGGTTATGGATATTTCTTCCGGATTCCAAATAGTTCTTTGGTAATGATGAGAGTTGTGAGCAATGTGGACAATAGTACGAGGTTCTTTCCTTAAAGTGCTTCTCTTGTGGTTTGCCTCCCTCCCTCTCTGTTTGTAACTAATTTTCCCCCTTTCCTTCCCCCGTGGTCTTCTGTTAAGTTTCTCAAGATCCACAGAGAACAAACTGAGGGTGGATGGGGGGGTGGGGAAGAGGGGAAAATGGGTGATGGGCATTGAGGAGGGCACTTGTTGTGATGAGCACTGGGTGTTGTATGTAAGCCAATTTGACAATAAATTATATACATAAAAATAAAAAATTAAAAATTAAAAAATTAAAAAAGTGCTTCTCAAGTCATTTGTGACTGTGGGGAGATGATGGCATTTTTGAAGCTCTAAGGTGCATGTGTAGTTTATTAAATTTGTTTTCATTAACTGAAAAGTTTGTTTATTCATTATGGCAGAGGGGCGAGAATGGTTCAAGTCCAGAGAGTAGAAAACAAGTAAGAACATTTGAAAATTGCCTGTGAATACTCTCACGGCTGAAAAGATGCCTTTGCATAACAAATACATTAGAAACCAAAAAGTACTATATGAGAATCTAAGTACCTTTGTAGGATTATGGCTAATTTTTTTCCTTCGGTATGCTTTCCCATTTTTTTCCAATTTCTCCAGTGGCAAAATATCTCATTTTCTAATAAAAAAATATAAAGTAGAAGCAGAAATAGAAAAGGTATGCATTCTGTGAATAATTTCTAGAACTCTTTGGGGATTTTGCATTAAAGTCCAATACTGGCTATCTGGAAACTACCATATGTATTTTTCGATGTTGAATGGATGGAAGGCAGGAAAAGAGGCAGGGAAGGAGGAGCAATGGAAGAATAGTAATGCAAATAACTACCTCTGTTCAAAAGCAAATTAAGTTTGCCTCATGGGTATTCGCTCAGTAAATGTTAATTGATGATAATGAAGAAAAATGACTTTTCTTTTTTGTGCGACTCAGAACACAGTTCCATATTTCCATATTAACTAAAGGTTATAGCCAAACTGATATGGTATGACTTTGTATTTATGTGTTAACTACCTTTTATAGAAGAGGCAGTATCCACATGAACCTAAAGCTCTCATTACGTTTTACATTCTCCTATGCAACTATTTTCTATTCTTCCCCATCCCACTAATGACACCTACAGTATTACACACAGTATTTGATTACTATTTCTTCTTTTGTCTAAGTTTTCCAGTCTGAGAACCTGGAAAACATATGAAGAACAAAAAAAAAGAACTTCGAATCACATTAAAAAATTTACAAACATTGGCGGAGCTCTTTAACAAAACTAAATAGGCCATGGTTTTATGACTTCCAAATAATACAGCAATGGTATAAAACAAATTGGAAAAAGGAAAATAATGTGCAATAGAATTTTGTCAAGAGTGCTAGTACTAATGTAATCAATACAGAGTGAGTGTGAATGTTTCAAATACCAGTGCTTCTATGAGGTACAATGAGTCTCCTGGATATCTTTCTACTCATGTAATTAAACATGAGAAACATCCATAGGGCAAACAAGTGTAGAGAAATTGGGAAACTCTTCTAGAAACAATTTAGTTCTTAAACATTCCTTGTTTAGTGGTCATCACTCCACACTTTAAGGAAGAACTCCAAATGCCATTCAAAAGGCAAAATACAAGGAATATCACACCTTTGCTAAACTCTAAGTTGTGTAGATTTATATACTGAGAATTAGAAACAAAACCAGGAAGGTCAGTGGAAACAAAGTTGGAGAGCTTTCTCAAGTTGAATCAAAATTCCTTATTTTAAGCACTTAATTCTAAGCAATTACTAACAAAGAAAATAAGTGAGCCTTCAATTTTATATCAGCTGTGAGCCAGGATAATAAATGACAAACTGTCTCCACAGCAGCATTAACATCAAGAAACAACCGATCCTTACTACATCAATAAAATGATGTCGTCAATACCAAGGGAAAAGGGAAGGATAGTCATCATTTGTAACCTGTGAACTGTTCATCTTCCATTCCACAGTGTGGATTCAGTTCTTTTCAATTAGGTTTTTCTTCCTCTCCTCTCCTCTCCTCTCCTCTCCTCTCCTCTCCTCTCCTCTCCTCTCCTCTCCTCACCTCTCCTCTCCTCTCCTCTCCTCTCCTCCCCTCCCCTCCTCTCCCTTTCCCTCCCCTCTCCTTTCCTTTCCTTTTTTTTTTTTTTTGCTCTTACAGTTATCCAATCATAAGAATATAAGAATCTCAATCAAGTACTGCTGTGAAGAAGGGCCTGCAATTCGGTGAATCCTGAAGATCACTGTAATGCCTGTATTGGCTCCGATCAACCAGCCACCCTTGATAATGGATATTGCAACATTTGTATATTCATTCTTGGACTGGTCAGTTTCTCTTCCCGGGTCTTAAAGTTCTCATCTATAAAATCCAGGTATGGGATCAGGTGACTGTTAGTTCCTTCATGTCCTTATATTTAACTTACCATAGTAAGCTGCTATTTACAGTAGACTTACTATACGAAAATTTTAATACTTCTCATTCCCAGGCCTCACACTAACAAACTAAATCAGGATTTCTCCAAGTGGGTCCTAGGCATAATTAACAACAACAAAAAAAATGCTTCCTAGGTAATTCCCAAAATGTAGCTTAGATTGAGAACTACCTTAAAGACTCATTTGCCACCAGTTTTCAGTATTGCTTAGTATTTTGGAGCGTAGATGTCTCCATAGTTCAAGATTCCTGCCTATTTAATAGCAGTTGCCTAAAGCATATTTTAGCCTGTCAGTGGATGTATATTCTTCCTGCTTTTAATAATGAAAATTTCATTTTAAGTGATAATCCCTAAAAAGGATTTCTTGGCAGAATAGTTTATATCATAAGAGCATATGGGAGTTAAGAATAATTATTCAGAGACTATCTTTCTCCAAAGAGCTTAAAGCACTTTATGGAATTCATCTAATTAATGTTCACACTGTATCCATGAGAAGGCAGTGGACCGCGAGAAGATGAGAATAAACTCAGCACCACAATGCAAAAAGGCAGGGTTTATATAGCCTACCACTATTCAATCTGTGCCAAAAACTATATTTTAATACAGCAAAACAGAGGAAGAAATTTGCTAAATTAGCTCTTATTCCCCACTCGCCATCGATTTCAAGTACTCCAGCACTTTAAAAAACCCCAGTATCTGTTACTTAAAAAATTCCAGATGCTCTAGCATTATACAAATACAAATTTTAATTAAAAAGTGGGACTTCCTTATCAGAACAAACAATATTTACATTGCTTTTCATTTGCGATAATTGGTAAGCATTATCAGTATGTGTGGGCATATTTACATAGATTTAACTGTTACCAAAATAGGACTATGCACTTTTATCCCAGACAGCCTGACAGATGAAGTTAATTTTAATATCATCACAAGGAAATTAATTAAATGCATACCTGTAAACACATTTTGATGGAATGGAGAAGATATACAGATAGTATTGCACAGTAGTTAAAAAGAAAAAGGCTGATATAAAATTTAAAAAGAAAAAACTCAGTATCTTTTTCCTATTTTAAATCACACTCTGTACTTGAGCTTTCCCACTGGGATCACATCTTAACCTGACCTGATTTCCTTAACCTGGTCAGATTTCCTCCAGAATAAAATTAATAAAAGAATTCACAGAAGGCTTACAATTTCATTCAAATAGATAAAAAGTTCTACCTTCATAAAACTTTCACTGGCAAACTCAAAGGCACAAAAGAATACTTATAAATTTTACAATGCATTAACTGTGAAGTCTCCTTTTATTTTAAAAACAAAGTATTTGATAAATAGCATTATTTATCTTTCCACATAGGCACACTGCACTGACAGAAGAGGACAATACTTCTCCCTCAAAGACATTTTGTGCCCATTTTGACATTACATGCACATTTGAAGCATGCTCTATTCATCTCCTTGCTATGCTCATGGGGGAATCACTGGTAAATATTTCCTGCCTCAAAGAAGGAGTTGACTGATAATTATCAATATAAATAAAAAAAAAATCAACTCTATTCTGTGAAGTGCAAGCAAGGACATCAACAAACCAATGACAAGATGCTTTAATGTTTATTTTTTTAGGCAAACTCAAATACTAATTGCTGACTCCAAACTTTCTCCGTTAAAGTAGTTTGTTAGATTTAGCATCGAGTCTCTTGGAGTTTACAATGCCATCAAACCAATGGACAATCTCTTAAATGTATCTTTGTTTTTGTATAATGTGCTGTTTACCTATATCCAACAAACTTTTCCCTGAGAAATTTATCCTGTCTGAAATTAATAGCAATATTATCTAATGTTTTCATGTAATTTGAATATCTAAAGCATTGCATAAAAATAAAAAACAGAATACCATTTGAACATGGACTTTCCCTTTTGAGGAGGGCTAATCATACTGACTGAATGGCCACTAGCTTCAAAATAGAAAAAAAATGTCAAAGAAAAAGTGTCCAGATTATTTTAATATAAACAACTGCTCATTTGTAAAAACGAAGAACACGTAAAAACTATGATCTTACTGTTAGCTCTACTTTTCTAGAGTAATTCTAGGGACAGACTAGACAATGTTAACATCGTCCTTTTCTGCAGTGTCCAGGAAAAGAAGGAATTTGCAAAGCAAAGCGCTATCCCTAATCAGTTACTTCTTGAACTCCAATAGTGTTGCAAAGTCTATTGTGAGAGTGAAAGGGCTGATAGGGGGAATGAGTTTCTAATGGGTAAAAAATCTGCAATGATGGGTTCAGCAGTGACATGGCCTAAGTTAGAATCTTACTCAGAACCAAGTTCCTTTTCAATTGGTTCTTCCCTAGAAGGTTTCCTATCTGATGCAAATTCTCACCGTAATTATGTGGATAATGCGTATTCAAAGTCCACAGTTGCAAATTTTCTCCTCAGAATAAACTGACAAATTACAACATGGGTTGTACAACACGGGTTAAAGGTATCTTCACATTACATGACCTCATAATGACCAGATGGTTAAAACCTCTTTGAATAGATAACCACGATGCAATTTCCAATTGTGTAGCTAGAAAAATCCATGCACAATTAGAAACAGATATAAAAATGGCTTTTGTGTCCATGATTGGTAGACGCTGAGAGCCAGAGCTGCACAGTAGTTCAGACCTGTTATAAAAGTGAACATTTATAACACTGAAAATGCCTTCTATACCACAAAGGCAAAACTTACTCTGACAGTTTAGAGGAATTCTACTTAATCTAGGACAGGATAGATTAAACTACATGAAATGCTAAACCACACAGAACAGAAATCTATAAGTTTACACCTAAAATTAGACATTTATGTATAGAGCATGCACAAGAAACCCAAAGGAAATTCTCAGGGATTACCCTTAAAGGCCAGTTCTTACATATTTTGAATTTAAGAGTCAATACGTATTCGCTTAAGAACACTTTCTCAGGTCCCTATTTAAACATTTTTTTTTCCTATTATCACATTGCTTTACCCAAGGTAAACCAATAACCTTGATGTTGTTCAAATTTTAGCCCTCGGCTAAATTCCTGCTTTTTAACCTAACAAATTATCCCATTGGATAAAAAATATGTTTTCCAAGAAATCAGCCAATAGCCACTTGTGGCTATATAAATTTAAATTAATTAAAATTAAATAAAGCTAAACATTCAGTTCTTTAGTCCCACAAGACACAGTTTGAGTGCACAACAGCTGCATAAAAGAGCATTTATAACTCTGCAGAATGTTCTATTAGAGCTGGTATGACACTGCTCATTTGTCTGTGTCATCCACGAGTTTACTTCTTGAGGACAGGGGCTAACAGGGCTGTATTCCGCTCAGACTAGCACATGTGCATGCTTAAAGAGAGCCAATCAATAGATCTTGTTATTTTTTTCACTGATAACCATCAGGCACACACACATACACTAGATTTTCAGATTAGAAGTGGTTTCACACGTTAGTGTTTGCCAGGGGCTGGGTAGGGAGGGGACCACTGCAATGGCGGTGTGGGGAAGCTTTGTGAGGTGATAAAAAAATCTTTATCTTGATTGTGGCTGTGGTTACATAAAACCATGTTTGTCAAAGCTCCAAGCGTACACTTTAAAAGGGTGAGTTTTATTGCACACACATCATACTTCAGTGAAACAAAAATAAATTGGAAAGGGGGGAAAAGGTGCTGTTATTTGCATTTTCAAATTTGACCCTTGAGTTCTGGAGTGAGCAGAGCAGGGCATATGGCTGAAAAAGCAACAGTGAGGTACTTGAGAAAAACAGAGTAGGAAGCATCAGGTGTGTCTCTGGATGTCAAGCCACTCAGGGTCCAGATTTCTAGAATCGTCTTGGGTTACCAAAGGGCTCAGGAAAGACTCCAGTGGGTCTCACCGGGCAGGGCCCCTTCCCCCTTCCATCCCACAGATTCTCTAAATCATCTTTCATTGTGCCATCTGTTACTCCTGGCACAACAAAGGTTCAGAAAAAAGTGTTAACTTCAATAAGCTTGTCTTGGATGTTATTTTTGAAATCATCAGAGGGGAAAAAAAATCAATTCTGTTGATCTAATCCACTATTTATTAAGTTCTTATTTGGGAAGCATAAACACAGAGCTATACTAGTCTGACACGGTTTCGCTGATATTATATGAATCTAAAACACTGGCTTGAGAAATATTATGTGATTAATTCTCATTTCCACAGTGTACAAAAGGGGAGAGTGCCATGCACCTACCATTTTGAGAAATTCCGAGGCTCAATTAGGAAGTGATATCATGATTTCTTGATCTCATTCCCTGGAAACTAAAGCTTGGGATAGAATATGGCAAGCAGTTTGACATGTACAAGGAAAGAGCAAATTTCTGCAAGCTGTTCTTTTTAGGTGTACCAGCAGCTTGCCTGGGGATTTCCATTTGAAGAACCTCCTGCGCACCATGATGGTCAAAGCCTGACCCTGCCTGTGAACCTCCAGAGCAGAATGCAAAGCACATCTGTTTACAATGTCTATTTGCTTTAATAAATGTGGGTCACTGTTGCCTCTCTAGTGTCTTTTAATTCAATGTCATTACCTCGTGTTTGTTCTCCACGGTGATGTTTATCGCAGACGGCACAAAGGGAACATTTTATGCACTAAAAGGTATGTCTCTGCTCATCAGAATAAATTATCCATAGGAGGATCTGCAAAAACAACCCCATCTACTTTTCTTGGTGAATATTGAGTAAATTCTTAAAAGGGCAATGAGAGATTAAAATCTCTTTCCTAAAGGATAGAGCTCTTCATGATCTCCCACGGATTTTCCCTCATCAAGATCATAGCAGGTAACATATCATCTTTCTAACTACTTTGTGAACAACACTATCAAGTTATTAAGCTCCCCAGTCTCAAAATTAAAAGGAAAAAGTTTCATTTTGGGAAACCTATGATGAAAGCTTGCATCCTTTTCTTTCATATTCCAGGCTATTAGCAACACAGGAATGTCTGGGGTCTTAGTGTTTTGTTTTTGTTTTTAGAATGAGGATGATAGTTCTGTTTGTCTTCCATGATGGACTGAGCCTTAGTCCTATAGATACCAACATTCCATGTATTGGATATGATACATCTAAATTTTGTTTGCCCATGCATTTACCTTCCATTCATTGACCTCTCAGTGAAGCGGTGATCTGTCTTATAGGTGATTTAAACTGAGGATGGAATGAGAAAGCAGATATAAAGCACCAGGTCACTATGCCTGTGAAGAGCAATTATTAGGTGAAAGCTTTACTATTAGTCTTATTGTTACTACTAAGGTTTGCTCTCTTATAATTGGTTCATTCATTCAGCCTTCTCCACATGTACGATAAGCCGCTAAGGCATTTTTCATCTTCCTCTTCATCCAACCTTTCGGACTATACACAATGTGTTACAATATTTTTACAGAAGTTATTTATTTAGCTTGTGGTGACCCATAGTTTGGAAGTTAAGTCTATTTTTGTAGTTGGGTGTTTCCCCCTCCAGGGCAAAGCACAAACTTCAATTTAACTAACCAAACAGGCACTGTTGTTTAATTCCAAAACAAAGTCATGCATAAACAAGAACTCTAACCCAAAGAGGTACTTGATTTTATTCCGCTATTATGTATCTTCAACCAGATAACTGAATTGATAAAATGGAGCTCAATGTCTTTGTCTATAAGGTGAAGTGGCCGAACTATATGACACCTAATGTCTCCAGCATCTCTCAAGCTACTGTTTATCATAGGACTAAGTAAAATAGCTAAATCAAAGTTTTTCAACAGTTTTAGCAGTCCAGACAGATACACCCACAGAATCAGGATGTGGACCAAGTATTTTAATGTTACAATGAACAGTGCTGGGAAATGGAGGCTCTTCAAAGCAAAACCTTGCCTTGACGCTTCTAGACATGGCTTCTGAAGGATCTTCCTGATAAGTAATTGCTGAATGAACAATGGCGATTCCTTAGACTTAAAACAGAATGAGACTGCCTATCTTGTTTACCTCAACAAATTTTAAATGACCTAAACCCTTTTGTGAGGGGGAAAAAAAAGTCAAATCAGTTGATCTCACATCTGCTGATATTTTAAAGGTTTATATTCCTATATTTAGATCAACTCAGTTTTTCTCATTATCTTCATTTTCTCAGTTTTTTTCTCTTTAGCACAGTGAATAAAATTCCACATGCCCACACTAAATCTTTCAAATTAGAGTATCAAAGTCTTTGTGCTTTACCACAATTACCCCTCCTTTACATCCAGAAACACAATATAGAAATACCTATGTTTAAAGCACTTTTGTCTTTATTCCTAATGTATATTGAGCTTACATATCAGAGATATTACATGTTGAGAATCAGTGCCATGAAATTGTGACAAAACCTACGAGCTGCAAACTATAATTATTCTACAATAATATCTGTAACTCTCAGTATATCCAATGATGAATAGTTTATCAGATGATGGTGGAAACAAACTTTCAGCCAGAAAAAGGACTCTGCTATTTGATCCATGGATATGTGATTCTCAGCTGATCCCATTCATGTATTTTATTTCATAAAAAAAGAGCTATGCTACAATCTTGGGATCAAACTAACTTTAAAGAATAGAATCTTAGGAAAAGAAATCTCTCTGTCAGCTTAAGGATGAATGTGTCCATCAGATTTTTTTTTCTTTTCATTTTAAACCTGTGTTGGACAGTTGACAAACCATATTTCTATTTTCTGATCCCAGTTTTATTCCTTGTCATATTCCTTTTCTGCCAAACAAATACAGTGGGGTTCAACAGAAAGAGAGCTCCAAATCTTTAATCATTATGAAAAACACCATACCTTGACCTTGTATTTTAAAGTTAAATGAAAAAAAAAAAGTTAAATGGAGTGGCATTATAAAAATTAAATTGGTTCTTGCTCATTTCCATAATATCCTCTCAAAAGCCTTGCCTAGCCTAGAGTGGATGTCCTATTTCTTTATCTTTCTTGATGACCTCTCATGCCTGCAAGTCAGCTCGTTTTTCTTTGCTGAAGACTGCACCCCACTGCTGCATGCACTTGGAAAGTTCCATTAAAATCCAGGGCATCATCACTCATTCTTATCTGCAGCAGGCTGCTGAGCAGTGCCATACCAGCAACTGCATGCAAACTAGTCTCAAAGGACAATGTTAGTTATATACATTGTCATCCCATAAGGAGAAGAATTCCACCTGGATCCTACCTTATCTCACAAAGCATATCTAGCCTTTCTAACATGGCTCCCACAGTCAGTGCTATGAAAGGGTGTCTTGCAACAGCAAGCATTACTTAAAAAGCAATTTAGCAGCAAGAAATTAGCTTTTTATAGGACACCCTTTATTAAACTCGATGTGAGATGAGCTAGCATCCTCAATTCCGCCTTGCACCCACTGAGACCACACAGGCCAAAAGCAGTTTCATTTTAAATACTGTACTATACGAAAATTTTATGTATTCCCCCTCTGGTCTTGATGAATTCTTTCTCGGGATGGATGTGTTATTAGGATAATAAGGGTTGAGAATTAAACAGGCTAGGATTTAGTGCTGCTCTTTTTGTCCTGAAATGTGAAGAAACATCTATACCACTTATTCAAGGAGACATTTTCTAACTATTGTGAACTGCTCGCTGGTTGGATAGAGAGATGAGGAGGATTGATGAAAGAACTGGACAAAGTGTCGAAATTAAGAATATTTGCCCCCTTTCCTTTTTCTAGTGTCAAATATCATTGTTCTAAAGCAAAAATGGTACCTTTGTAGAACAATATGTGATATCAAAAATCACTGTCATATTCTGTGACTGATGTCACCATTTTACTATTAAAATCATTAAATGGCCTTAAATACTCATATACATTGTACTCCAGAAGATTTTCTAACAGGCATGATACTGTCTATTTTAATGAAATGGTGAGGTGCCAGACTGACAAATATTCTCAAGATTTCGATGACTTAAACCTTTTAACAAAACTTTCCTTTTAGGGAGGGGGCAGAGGTGGTTCAATTTTAACATAAATATATGAGTCTTAGAAAACTTTTTCAGAGATAATAAGGCAGGTTCTGAATGATGTTACTTTAAAGTCAGCTTGATGCCATTCCACCATTTCTGCATATCAGGATCTTTCCCTCCCTGTCGTCTCCTAATATTTTGTATGGAGGGTGCTTTTTCTAAGAAGATTTTGTTCCTATGGTTATTTCCTGAAGTCATCAGAATGCTACTACCAAGATGAATTTTAGCCTAAACGATTTCCCTTCAAATATTTATTAAGCAGTATGGACATAAAAATAATGATAAAATAAATCCTGGGAAATGAAGAGGTATGTTACTCCACTTGTACACTCCAGTTTATATAAAAAGTCCTTCTAGGTCTAAAAATAATAATTGACACAAAAACAAATGTCAGATTTGTAGTTTTAATCAAGCAAATATTTCTTTTATAAGTCCTTCTGTTTAAGACCATGTGGTAAAACCTTTTAGTAATCTATAAATGGGAATTCTCCCTACATTAATTAATCAGATATCTTTATTACTACATTCTTCAGAATTGTCAAGGAAAGTGTAATGGGTTGAATAATTTTTTCTCCAGAAGTCACAGCTACCTAGAACCTCAGAATGTTATCTTATATGCAAACAGGGTCTTTACAGATATTATTAGTTAAGGTTTTAGAAATGAAATCATCTCAGATTTAGGGTAACCTCTAAATCCATTGACTTGTGTCCTTAGAAGACAAAGAAGATGCCCATGTGAAGAGGAAAGCAGATGTTGAGGTTATGCTGCTACAAGCCAAGGAATGACCGGAGCCACTAGAATATGAAGGGGGCAAGGGGAATTCTTTCTTAGAGGCTTCAGAGAGCCTGTTGATCTTGGTCTTAAACTACTAGCCTCCAGAATTGTGAGAGAATAAATTTCTGTTGAGGGATCAAGTTTTCGGTAACCGGTAACAGCAGCCCTAGGAAACTACTAAGGGGAATACAGTTGCTGTTATCCTAGATTGCCAAGTATTTAAAAAGTTTGTTTTCAGCACCCATTCATGACTGAGGCATTTGCAAATTTTAGCTAAGGATACCAGAAGAAGCTGGTGGCCCTTAACTCCAAAGATTGACTAATGGTGAAGATTTCAGGCAGAAGACACGACAGCACAAGAGGAGGGGAGAGAGAGAGCTTTTTAAGACAAAGGAGAGTAGGTGGCAGGAGTTGAAACAGGACATGTTTTTACAAAGGATAGAAAGGGTAATATACATATATAACCATGGACCTTCGAAGAAAAAGAATAATGACTAGTATTTCCAAGTATCTACAATATGCCAAATGCAATCCTTTATCATACACATCTTTATTTAATTCCAACAATTCTGTAAGTAGGTAGTAGCATCCTATTTTACAGATGAGGCACACAAGGTTCCTAGGGGTCAAATGACTTACTTGACCTTACTCATTATGAGCAGATTTACTGTGCTCTCCCCTTCTCTTATCTTCTCTGACCTAAAGGACCTTACAATGTAGCTGTACAACAAGATGAATAGGCTCCAAAGTTTTGGTATGAACAAGAAACAAAAGTGTAGCTTTTTAAAATGTAGATTTAATTAAGCGCCAAAAGTGATATGTGAAAAGTAAGTGCTACAGGCCGTCAGAGATGGGGGTGGAAAAAGTCACAAATATTTGTACAGGTGAGAGGCTTTGAGCTGGATTTGGAGGGTTAAAAGAACATCCAGGTATCACAGTCTGTGTGGTGAAAGAGGCAGGAGGTCTTCTAACATGAAGTAGAATGATGGAAACTGAAGGGTCTCCTAAGGGAGTAGGGATGGAAAGGCGCTTGAACTGAGAATGTGAAAATCAGATTATGAGGGTGAACTAGTCTTTGAAGATTGGAAAGCCATTGATATTTCTGAGGTTGGCTAACTGATATAATGAACCTGACCTATATATTTATATAGCTATATCTATTTCTATATCTATATCTATGTCTCTATCTATCTATCGTAGGAAGGTTAATAAAACAGGGTAGTCAGATTGGAAAGGTGGAGGTGGGAAGCTAACTAATCTGATAATCAAGAGGATGAATTCCTAAATCCAGACAGAAACAGTGGAGGAGGAAAATAATGAAGGGAAGGAAGATCTATCAACAAGATTTCACATGGCTGGAAAAGCATAAGAAGAGGTCAAAAGTGTCCTAAGGGTGAGAGTTAAGATAATTTAGTCAAAGTTTTGGCTACTATTATTAGGGGTTCCCCAGCAAACAAATAGTTTTCCAGATTTGTGGGTTTTTAAGTATCTCCATTATAGTCAGTGGGGTTTTTTTTCATAGCACTCAATTTCATCATAATTTTCTTTTATGACACATAGAGCAAAAAATACACATTTTTAAATCACTGGAATCTACACATATGTTTAAATGTATAGATCATAAATGTTTTAAAGCTATTTCATGATTGAATTATTTGTTGACTATATATCCAATGAAAAGGAGTTTATTAGTCTCAAGAGAAAATTGCAAAGAATATTTTTCTTTGGGAAAGAGCAAGACACAAGTCTATGGGCCTCAAAGTGTTAATACAATTAATGTAATCTTAAACATCTATCTTCCTCTCGGAGGATAACTAATTAGCTTGAAGAACTTAGTTTAATACATTTAGAGGCTCCTAGGAGTTCTTCGAAAGAAGTTGCTACAGAGTTCCAGGGTATTATAATCATTATTAATTGCAGTATTTTAAAGTTCACACAAGATAAGCTTCCAAGAAAAAGGGCCTAAATTTATTTGAAAGGTCACAGAAATTTATTTTACTTATCCAACTGCATGGTGATAAAAATACAGATACTCTGATAAAATGCAGCTTAACTGTGTGGATAGCATGATATAGTAGAAATGACCCACTGGATTTAAAATTAGGGGACAAATTTCCTCTTTCATTCGAATAGTGTGATCTTAATCATGGTATTCAATCTTCATAACCCAGTTCTCACCTATAAATTGGGCATAATCATGTTTACTTTAGCCTAGTGAGGAGAAAGAGGTTTTTCCATTTCTTTCCCCATGATGAACTGCCAACAACTGGAACCATGCTCGACAGATAGTAGGGGCTCAAAATATTTTTTGATGAATGAATAGATGGATAAATGAATATTTGTATTTCAAGTATTTGATAAAAGGAAGCACCTATGTTTAAATGTTTTATCTCCTGTGTCTACAATAGAAATAACTATTTAATGCTGTGCTACTGCCCATCTCTTGCCAACTCTACAGTCAAAGACATCACATTGGTAGCTTGAAATAGGCCACTTTGGAGTATTTGTGCCACACAATTTGGCAAGAGCTACAAATCAGACCCTCACACCCAAGACCCAGTTGTTCAACACTGACCAGCATACCACTGTTTCCAATCTTTGTCATTTCGCCTATGCTTACTTTGATGTCTGTCTCCTCTACACTTGAAATACTTGCAATCACCCCAACAATTCAGGCTCTTGGGGTCACTGTACAACCATGATCTTGGCTTATAGTACTTTCCTCCCAGAAATACACATCATCCTGCAGCCAACTCTAACTCAGATGTTAAACTCTGAAAATGAACCCTGGTTCCTAAAAATTAGACTTGGGTACCTACTTGAGGTGTTATCATTCAGTGGTTACCACCACACCATTACACCAATGTATTATAATAATTGCTTATTTGTACAGAGAGCTCTTGGGAGTACAAGAACACTCTTATTCACAGTTATAGTCTCTGTACCTTGCTCCTATGGGAGGTACTCAATGAATGATAGTTCTATGAATAACTAAATAAACCCAGTTTGGCTTTGCACATGCTAGCAATACAGGAAAGTTAACTGGATTATTAATCCAAGAAATATAGTTACTAGAGCATAACCACTCTTACACAGGCACTCTGTACTTGACATAAATTCCTGAATGTTAGTGGGGGAATCTATTATACTAATCTACACAATTAGTCCTGATGCTGCTGGCGGTTTTCACGGACATTTACGTGGAAGATCATTGGTTTACAACAGTTGATGACTGTGACAGACCAAGTTAATATTAATTCCTGTCTGGTAAATTTATTGTTACTGTGTAACAGTGACATGTGAAGTCATCTGTTTGGTATAAAAATCTTAGTCATAGGACAGATGCCTACAAGGCCAGTCAGAAAGGCCCACTGAGCAAATACTTTTTGTCTTTTGCATCTTTGTGCATGAAGCATTCTAGGCAAAACTGTATTATTCCTACTCTTCACTCTTCCCTCGCACAGCTCAGATGTTGTACCAGTCATTATCTATGTCCCTTAAGATCCATTTCATGTCCTCCTACAAACTACATTTCCCAGGCTAATTTGCCAATTAACTTCTGGAGGCATTTGGAAAATGTGAGGCACTGGTGAGGAAATTAAATGGTGGGAAAAAGGGAAGATTCAGAGTTTTTTCTCACCCTTACTGCTCTGGAGGGTATTTTCTGGCAGTGATTGAATCTCCTTTGGTATTTGAGCTTCCTAGCTCTCTACACACAGGACACATATTCCTTTTTCTTTCAGCTCCTGCCAGGCAGTCCCCACCTGATTATAACTCCCTCCACAAGACCAAGACTTGCAAAATCTAGTACTACCACATGGTGCTTAAATGCTCAGCCATGGAGGTAGGATTGGCTTCCTGCCATCGGTCATCTCTAGGTTGCTTTACCATTTTTTTAGCTTCTAAGGTCTTCCATCACCTATGTAACTTGCTGCCACTATTACCCTCGGTCCCTTGGAATTATTTAGAGCAGTTTCTTTTATTGCTATTATTTGTTTGGAACCATTTTTTCCCTTCAGAACATGGGTGCTTTATTAGGTGATGAAAATTTACAATTCTGAATCATCTTGGTCTTATTTCATCTTACCCCTTATACTGATCCATTGTCAAGTCTCATACATTCCACTTCTATTATCTTCTCCCCTTTCCATTCCCATTCTTCGGACTGAAATACCATTGCCTCTTCCCAGAAATACTGCAGTATCCTGCATTTGGACCCTTTGCTCTTGCCTCTTCCCCTTCTCTTTCAGCAAGAACATGGACCCCAGTGCCATGGAATGGAGCTAGCTTGGATGGACAGACAGATAGAAGGGACTACATTAAGGGTTCAGGTGAAACAAGAAGGGAAATTCAGTAAAAGCGGCTGTCTTAAGGCTGGGCATCACAGAAACTGGACAGGAAGGTGGCCCCAGCTTCAAGGCATCAGTAGGAATCCTACCAGTAATAGTTTGGGCACTTCTGCTGCAGATTTTTCCCGTTATTGTGCCTTAGCTACCCTCTAGGTGTCTGTCTCATTTGGTTCTATAAGTATCTGGCTGCTATACCTTATTCAGTTTCTGCTCCCTCATAATTGACTTATACATAACTTTCATGGCTACAACCCTGCCATGTAATTGAAGCAATGTAGCTTCTGTACCTGTTGTGAGATTCTTTGGTTTCCTATTTCTACAAAAAGAAAGAGATCTGATTAGGCAACTTATCTTTTGATGCCAAGCCCTGGGTCTCATCAAACAAAAAGCAGGCAGAGTTATATGGGACCTGAACTCACCCTTGCACAGGGCCCAGACACAGGGCAGTTCCCTTAGAAATAGAGTGATCATTAAATTTATCATCCAAACCAGGGAACTTTTGAGAGTGAAAGAGGGCACAATAAATAATTACACAGGAAAAATGAACATAAACTGACATTTCTTTCTGAGCAAGCTGCAACTTACTGTCACCGTATGTATAAAATACGACAGGCAGCCAGTGTAAATTGGGTGTTTTTCCACTGATTGATTTTTCTACTGCTCTTCAAATTGTTCCTGAATATTTCTTTTTAATTTGGAAATCCATTCATTCTTCCCCGACACTGGCCTGATCCGATTGGTACTTTAAGTGTGTACTCAAGTGTCTGTTTTGTCATGAAGTCTTCCTTGATTTGCCTATCAGAAAATTAGTCTTTTTTAGAAAATAAATTACATTTAAACTATACATTCTAGGACCTTTGTTTTCTGTCCTACATTCTATTTATTTATGCACGTGCCTTCTCTTGACTAACAGGTGTAAACTCTTAGAAAGCATGAGCTATATGAATACATTTTTCTTATGTCCCACATTGCCTAAGTAGGATACATTTTTCTTATATCCCACATTGCCTAAGTAGGATTTTGCTCATAGTCAGTGGCCAATGAATATTCATTACATGAGTGATTGCTAGGTACTGAAAACATCACTCTTGCCATTGTTGTCTCAAGTTTATCCAATTATTCTGGATCCTAATGCCTACAAAAAGCAGAAAAGATCAGACATTGATCATGTCTAGAATAGAATAGTGTTAAGATAAACAGAAATAAGAGGATTGAAGTTACCATATTTACATGGTCTGAAAAAGGTTTAACAGGAAACAAATCAGACTGTTTCTCAAGAGATAGATGATAAGAAGTCACAGATAATTGAAAAAGAAGATTTTTCAATAGGTATTTCCTTGAACATACACAATATATTCTGACAGATATCTAATTTGAGAGTATCTCTTGGTTTCTATAATGTATTTTGTAAAATCATTTACAAGTTCAATTTAATCTATACAGAAATTAAAATGCACATCAGTCTTGCTATTTTTTAAAGTGCTCCCTAATGAAAAGTTCTGATAATTTGCAGAAGATTGTAACTGCTATAAAAAGAGCAGTTCAGGAGTAAACTTTTAAGTGTATTTGAGAAGCTTTATAGCCCTCTTTGATACTGGTCATTGGATATTACATCAGATAATTTCAGTAAATATGAAGCACCATCTTATTTTTAATTGTACTCTACACAGGATTCTTTTCCCTTTCAAAATACAGATTAAGAAGGATACCTGGGTGGCTCAGTCAGTTAAATGTCTGACTTCAGCTCAGGTCACCATCTCCCGGTTTACAACTTTGAGCCCTGTGTTAGGCTCCGTGCTGACAGGTCAGAGTCTGGAGCCTGATTCTGATTCTGTGTCTCTGTCTCTCACTGCCCCTCCCCTGCTCCCTCTCTCTCTCTCTCTCTCTCTCTCTCTCTCTCTCAAAAATAAATAAACATTAAAAAATTAAAAAAAATATATAGATTGTTACATAATACTTTAGGTGTAGGATCCATATTAGATTTTCTTAAAGGGTAGTATTTTTAAAACAGCTATACTTATCTAGGAATTCAAGCATTGAAGATGGACTCAATGGGTCTCCTCCAAATCCGGGATATAAGGCAAATATGGACCTTTTATTACGGCTATAGTGGATTCACTTTAGTCCCAGAACTATGCTGTATACAACACAATTTTCTCATATGCTAATCAAGAAGGATCCTCACCTGTCTCCTAGAACTCAAGTGATTATTAAAAGCCCAGTGGACTCTGATACATAGTAAGTATTTAATAAACAGTAGTTACTATTGTAATTCATGTAGAATCCTGGATGATCTCATAGATGTCTTCAACTTCTATGGTATCCTGATCCCAGGCCTCAATTCATATTTAATAGTCAAACCATGAGCAATCTTTAGTAGTAAACAACTGTGCTAGTCATTACCTAAGCAAAGGAATGTGACAAGGCCTCTGCATTAAGGAATTTAGGTTGTGATTACAAATGAACACACTAAAACAATTAGCCAACTACAATAAAAAAGTACAGTGTTGCTAAATTAGATGCTGCCGACCATTTACTACAAAGATTTAGAAATGGGGTAATTTATAATGGCCAAATGGAATTGACAAATTTCTGGAAGGAGGAAGTGCTTGAGCTTTCCCTTACAATAGTGGTTCTCACAGACTGCCTATTAAAATCACCCTGGAGGACTCTTAAAAATGCCCACACCTGGGCTTTATCACAGAACACCAGAACTTTCAGAGATGGGATTCATGCATCAGTATCTTTCCAAGCTCCCCAGATGAATCTGTTGGTTAGTCAAGGGTGAGGGTCATGGCTCTCAAGGAAGAAGGAGTCTCTCCCTGAATGAAAAGGGAGGGGTCAGGGAGATCCTTTTGGGGGAAAGAGCTACCTGAAGAAAAGGTTCATGGGGTGATAATGTGCACTTCAAACATGCAGAAAATAAGCAGCACAAGTGGGGATCAGAAGGCAAGGTGGGGGAAGTATTAACAAAACGATTGACACAATTTTAGTGGGGTCAGATATTAAAGCACTGTGGAGGCCAGGACGGAAAGTGTAGATCCACTGAATGGAAAGGCAAATTTTAACATGATAAATGAGTGATAAGACTTAATACTACTACTATGCACACTCAAAAGAACTCAAATAAGAATATTGGAGCTAAAATCAAAGCACAGCAGCCAGCATCTCTGACTTCTGTTTTCCTTTCCTGGAGGCGGTGGATCTGCATGCTCCTCTGGTTTGACCAACCTATTCAGGTAGCTTCAAACACCTTAACCATTTCATTCTAGATCAGTGTTTCTCAACTGTATCTATCTGACTTTAAGACTAGGTAAGGTGCATGGGTCCCAACTCCGCAGATTCTGATTGAACTGGTTCAGTATGTGACCTGGGCATGGATTAGTTAACAGGTCCAAAAACCTGCATGTCTAATAAGCTCTCAGGTGATACTGACCATACTGGGCCATGAGGAGCGGTGGTCTGGTTCAGTTCTCAAACGCCAGTGCGCATCACAATCCCCTGGAGCCCTGGTCAAAATGTAACTCCTGGGCCCCACCCCCACAGTTTCCTGTTCAAGTGACTTGCGAAGGGAGGGAGGGTTCCATGCAGGTCTATTCAATTCCCAGGTGAAGCTAATGGTGATGGTTCAGGGACCTTACTTTTGAGAATAGGTACTCCAGATATAAAGCAATCACTCAAGATTTATTTACATTTTAAATAATTCCCTTTCATTCCCTAATGGGTTTCAAGACATCTTCACCTCCAAACACTTGTTTTTTGTTTTTTTATATTTTTCTAAATTAAAAAATTTTTTTTTTGTTTTTTATTTATTTTTGAGAGACTGAGAAAGACAGCGTGAGCAGGGGAGGGTCAGAGTGGGAGGGAGATACAGAATCTGAAGCAGGCTCCAGGCTCTTGGCTAGCTGTTAGCACACAGTCTGACGCGGGGCTTGAACTCATGAACCATGAGCTCATGACCTGAGCCGAAGCCGGATGCTTAACCGACTGAGCCACCCAGGGGCCCCAAACACTTTTAAAAAAAAAATAGTAGCTTATGTTATCACCCTTGGATTGGAGAGATGAGTACATAAGAGACAGGACATAAATATTCCATCTACTTGGATGCACAGATGCTCCAAACCTAGAAACTATCTGACAACATTCACCCAATTGATGGATTGTGTGCTGTCTGTTCTGTTCCTTACCTACTGCTTCTTGTATTTAACTGATGACTGTAATTCTCATTAGATGCTGATGGAACATTATGATTTTGTTTGTGGCACCTGGAGAAGCCCCCTGTGGAAGGTCATCGGTTGGGGGAGCGTCACCTAGGCAGCAGCACCCAACCCTCCAGGTGGCCGAGCAGCAGGTGCAGATGCTGTTAGCAGTGTTGGCAGAAGGAGGCATCGGTTCTTATGGCCATTGCAGGTATTTTGTGATTTAATTCATGAATGCCTTCAGTTTTAGATCCAGTAAATGACCTTCTGCTAAACAATCTACAGCATTGAAGTTTTAGACGAAGGACAGTACATTCCTTTTAGCCTAAGGAGTAGCAATAACTCAAGGTTGTGGAGACTCTACCATGTGCTAGCTCATCTAAACGTCTGTCTTTGGACTTATTTTAAAAGAATCTCGATTTCCCTCCTGCTTCTGGATCACCCTCACTCATCTATTTTCAGATCTATATTAAGATGTCATCCCCTGAGTGAGGTCTTTCCTAACGTCCTGCGTCCAATCACAGTGCCTGCCTCTGTGCTGCCTAGTTCTTGGTTTATGTTTCTATTATTGTGCTTATTTCACTGTAGGAGACCTGCATATCACCGGGCTCTCCTCCCCACATGGCAGAAGCACTGAGGAAAGAGGCACTGTCTCACTCACCTTTCTCTCTCCAGCATCCCGAGCAGTGCTTGGCTGGAAGGAGGTACTTAGTTAACGTCTCTCATGAGAAGTTGTTGAAAGCACTGATCCTCACCTTCTGTTGTGTTGGGAGTCTCCTAGATGCTTCCCAATCCCTCTGTGCTTTTCCCAAATGTAGAATTTACGCCTCTGATTTTCACATATCTTTCACATGTCTGCGAGCTAGCCCTGCCGGTGAGCATGATGAGAATCTATTTTGTTTACAGTTCTACTCTCAGCATTTTTTAAAGAGTGTGTTGCACATACTGGTGCTCAATAAATACCTGCTAGATGAAACAGAAAAGTTTCTATGAAACAGGCTGTTAAACTAGTTTATTAATAGTATTAAGGCTAATTTTCTGAAGTTCAAATTCCATCTGTGTGGCTGAATAATTTTACTTATTCTTAACTGGAAAAAAATGAGCATTTCAATAGGTAATATTTAATAATATGATCCAGATATGTTTTGTACTGTGTCACTGTGCCATTTTCAAGTACACCTGGGACATAGTCGTCAATGACACAGGTGCGATACAGACAGTATCAGGAGCTGGGGTCCTATTCAGGCAATCTAGATTCCAATTCTAGATCTCACATCATCTTGCTGTGTGCCTCTACTCAAGTAAATTTCATTCTCTGGCCCTTAGTTTCTTTTCTTCTGAAATGAGGATCTGGACTATATGATTTTACATGTTTTTCTCAAGTTACTTAAACTAATTGATCCTCAATATCCTCGCCTGTAGCATAAGAATAATAATAGTAACTGTCATTTATGGTTGCCAGGAGGGTTAGATGCGAAGCATCTGGACCAGCGCCTGACGCATACGAAACACTCCTTAAAGTCTCTGTGCTACTACTGTTATCGCCGAGGCTGTTACTGCTATTGTCAACACTGTTATTCACATCCTTATTTCCATTTCTGACTTTCTCTAGTTCTAAAGCAGGCAAATTGCGATTGTTGCCTGATGTGGTACAGCACCAAAGGAAGTAACAAATCTCCAACGGCAGATGTGAAAGAACACTTTACTTTGTTCATTCAGCAAATAAATATTGAGTTCCTACAAATGTTGTGGGGCTGGGAATCTGGCAGTGCATGAGCCCTGGTCCCTGCGCTAATATATTCACAACCAAAAATACAATAGACGACAGCATCTTAGCTGCAGCAATGAAAACAATGCAGGCTAACAGGACAGACAATTGAGAATGGGAGTGAAGGGGAGGACAGACCATAACCCAGAAATGACATCCAGAAGATATCCTTGGAATCCTCAGATTACAAATATTTTTGCAGGTGAACAGGAGAAAGTGTGAAACCTTTCTGGAAAATCCTTTTTTTTTAATCTTTAAAAAATGTTTATTTATTTTCAGAGAAAGAGAGAGAATGAGAGAGCAGGGAAGAGGCGGGGTGGGGGGAGAGAGAGAATCCCAAGCAGAGGTTCAAGGTTCAATCCCATGAACTGTGAGATCATGATCTGAGCCAAAATCAAGAGCCAGATGCTTAACCCACTGACCCACCCAGGTACCCCTCAGGAAAATCACTTGTAAAAAGCTGTACTGAAAACGTGCACAAACCAATGTGCCCTGCTAGGTAATGGGATCCAGTGAGATTTAAGGCAACATGGATACAGTGAGGATGATCATAATCTACTTGGTGATGAACAAAACTGCTGGTGACCAGTGATCCTTAGTATACAGCCAGCTGTGAAATGTTTTTGATACTTTCTAGAAAAAAGGAGTGGGAAAAGTCGATGAGTAAGACTGAGATGAGAGGACAGTGAAACAAGCAGCTGTGATCCTCAGGGTTGGTGGGGGTGGACATGCATCGCTGCATTTACTTCAGGGAAGAAGGCTTCTGGCAGTTGTGGTGACTGATAACAACAGCCACTCTGTGAGGCACTAGAAAGCATATGTTATTTAATTTTCACAATAGCCTTAAGAGATGAGAGGTATTGTTTTCCTTATTTTACAGATGAGAATTTCAAAGATACAGAGAGGTTAGGAAACTTGAACTAGATTACCCAGCGAATAAGTGGCAGAGCCAAAGTCCGGATCTAATGTAGCGTGAATTTGAGACCTGTATGTATGTCAGTCAAGCAGCTCACAGACTCGTTCTATCCTAACAACGCCGGTCTCAGGCTGGGCGAAGTTGGCCCAGGGGGCAGACCCATTCCTTCCTGTCTGCTCCATGTACTACGCAGTGACCAAATGGCTAGAGTCCCCAGCCCTGGCCTCGGAAGAAAACTGAAGGCATTTCAAAGTTTTTCCTTCAATATGGATGCCAAAAGAAAAAAAGACTCAAGTCTTCTGTAAAATAAATAATAGGGATAAATTGCTATAAATTAACTTAGAGCCTGCCAAAGAGAGCAACAGAGTAAGTAAGTCATTGAAAGTATTATAAAGTCTGGTGAACAGTGAGAATAGTTTTGCATTTAGAAACTATTTAGTGTTTTCTTTGGAGTCTTCTTTGATTTGAATTCCCATGCCAATTACCTGCTTTATGCAAAGAGCTTCTCCTTATGTTTATATAAACCCAATCTCTCGATTGAGAAAAAAGCCTCTAAAGTAGATGAATCTATTTTCCTGGACTTATTTGAACGTCTCAATCACACCTAGCACTGTTCTGAGGATATTTTCAGTGCATGCTGCATATTTATTTCATTTATCTCCTCGGATATAACTGAATTCTCTTTCTTATCTTTTGACTGGTTATT
Source organism: Suricata suricatta (assembly GCF_006229205.1). Taxonomy (NCBI): domain Eukaryota; kingdom Metazoa; phylum Chordata; class Mammalia; order Carnivora; family Herpestidae; genus Suricata; species Suricata suricatta. The sequence goes on from NC_043717.1 coordinate 25,882,590, forward strand.
GTTTAAGCAAACACTCACTGTCAATTAGTAATGATGAGTAAAAGGGGGCTGGGATGACCCATTTGTAAAGAATGTGGGAACTTTATAAAATGGACTAAAAACATTGCACTGCTTTCAAAAAGGGATACAAGTAAAGGAGATGGAAGAGGTAAATAAGAGTTGAAAAGCACTGTTCAAAACAGTATTGACGTTTTATGACATATTTCAGGTCAACAAACACTGTCACTGTTGTTGCATTTTACAGAAAAGGATGTAAATGGAGAGAGAAGTTTAGAGGCAAATTAAGATTTTAGAGACAGCTGAGGGGAGACCAGGGGAACAGGTCAAAAGCACTTTGGCGAAACACCATTTACTTCCTTCTCATCCTTAAAACCTACATTCTGCTAAAATATGTTAACCGTAGCAAAATGATTAAGCTGATCCCTAATTTTGTGCCTTTTGCCTCTTTAATGAAGCATATCCACATGTGGTGCCAAAAAATGGAGAGGGGACATCCTCATGAATTTAAAACACTGTAAAATTGAAAAGGAGCTCACATTTCAGTATTAATTGCCTACCACAGCACAATCTTGGCCATCTGTGTCCCCAGACACTACCGTTTTCCAGCTAGGTGAGGCCTGACACTGAGTGTGTCAGCATTTTAATTTTAACTCTTTTTGTAACATGAGGGTTCCTAACAAATACATTGCATATGGATCGAATTCCTTAAATAGAAAATTCAGGTCAGTACTGAAATGATCTGTCATGATCTGGATTCGTGTTATGAAGAGGAAGAGGTGTCACACAATGATAAAGGGGCAAGCGTGAGATACTAGACCCAATAGGAACTGGTCCCAGAGTGGTTGCCAGCACCCGATTTCAAGAGGGCAGGCTGAAACGAGGAGAGATTGAGCTCCTAGAATAGCACCTTTCAGAAAAGCTTTGTTGTGTTGCGTATGTCTTCTGGGCTCACTCAGTCCATTGTGTTGGCAAGGTAGAAATGGGCACCATTCAGCATTTCTGGAAAGTGGTTGAACGCTTCTTTGCAAAATCTTTAACATTTTTTAAGCCTCACTATCAAATGCCATGTTTGCTAACATAATACCATGCTTTACTCCCCTTTCTAATACTATACAATATTTGTTTTTATACAGAAATTGATCCATTCAACAAATATTTATTTAGTATCTGTTCTGGGTGCTACGTACTGAGAATACAAGCATGAACATGGCTCTTTATCATTACAGAGCTTCTAGTCTAGTAAGTATTACGATTTACCTTCTCATGTTGTCCCAGATAGAGATACTTTGCCCTCATTGCTCACTATCAGGGTGCAGAACTAAATAAAGTTGCAATAATGTCCACTACAGATCTAATTTTTCTAAGAGCACCACTTTCTTCCCATCACAGTCTTTTCAAAAGCATTTAATGGCTGCTTTTTTGCCAATGATTCACATCCAAACTCCTCAGACCAGCAAACTGTCCCATTACAAATTTGTCCTCATCCTTTCCTAAGTGTACTCCCTTGACCCGCCACATGGACTCGGCCCTCTAGTCACTGCCTGGCCACTAAGTATACCACCTGTAGGCTTGGCATGGGTGCCAGGAGAGCTCAAGACATTTTGTTTCATTTCAGCTGAAGGCACATTTAGGAAGGGACTTACAGTTTGTATTTTTAAGGCCCTTGAGCGATTCTGATATAACACTACTTTCTCTGTCTTTAAACTCTGCTCGCAACCCAAGGCTAAATTAGATCCGACACCTTCTAGAAAACATTCCTCAACTATTGCTTCACATCATGATCTCTTCATTCTTTAAACTACAACAACACTATAAGACTTTCTGTCCCATTTGTTTTCACATGGATAGCCCCAGAACTTTGGAATGTTACCTATTTTATAAATATAAACCCAATCTCTCGATTGAGAAAAAAGACTCTAAAGTAGATGAATCTATTATCCTGGACTTATTTGAATGTCTCAATCACAGCATGCACTGAGGATATTTTCAGTGCATGCTGCATATTTATTTCATTTTAATGTCACAACCCTTCCAGGGACTTTGTGAGTTATATTTAACTTTTTCAGTTTCACTAGCAATAACTTCATAATAGTAGCTTTAGGTCTGAGTGAATGAATGAATCTTCAGAGTGACTCTTTCCATTCAAAAGGAGGTTTGTCTGTTCTTGTAAGATCTAGTTTTTAATGTACCACCTTGAAAAATATTTGCCTAAATGTAGGGAAGATAATTGAGAAACAGTATTAACATTGATTCTGAAGACATAATAAATGTTTTATTTCTATTTTGTGACATATTTAAAGTGATGGACATTTTTTATTTATAAAATAAAATAAGTACAAAAATTACTATATAGATTCTCTTTTGATGAAAAAGTATATTAATAATTTTATTTAAGCAATTTGAACAGATACTAGATCATTCCCTTTGATGGAAAGAAACACTGACCACTTTTTCTGGGCTCACTAGATTACCATGCACTGTAACAAAATGCACGTATTTTCTAAAACCAAACATCTTAAAAACTTAGTATCAAGCTTTATGATCTATTTTTCTTGAAGGTGATTTTTTGCATAATTTTATATTATTTCAATAGATCTACTGGACATTTGTCAAGATTTACAAGCTGATGTTTTATTTTAAAAAATTTTTAATGCTTATTTATTTTTGAAGAGAGAGAGGCAGAGTATGAGCCCATAAAGGTCAGAGACAGAGGGAGACACAGAATCTGAAGCAGCTCCAGGCTCTGAACTGTCAGCATGGAGCCAGATGTGGGGCTTGAACTCATGAACCATGAAATCATGACCTGAGCTGAAGTCAGACGCCTAACTGACTGACTCACCCAGGCGCCTCCTGATGTTTTATTTTAAAACAAAATATATTATATTTTAAAAGACAGCATTAAAATTCTAATTCCAAAATGTTAAAATGTTCTCCCAAAGCATCATGGTCTAAAATATTGAAAATTATCTATTTGTAATGTAACTGCTTTCCTAATTTAAAGTATTTCTTTATGTTTTTGGTTAATTATGGTTATAATCTTATTCATATTCTTCTTACATGTTTAAAATTTATATGATAATTATTTTATTTAAAATTTTTTTATGTAATGTGCAGCAATTTGTCTCATCTCAATGAAGTTCTATACATCAGAGTTTTCCTAAGTCATATTTTCAATACTAACTACTGAAATTGTAAATCTACTTCAAAAAATTGCATTAATATAGAATATTTCAACTTTTTCTCTTCATATGTATTCATAGAAATTATTTCAGAATGCATATCTGACACATGGTATTAGTTTGACTTAACATCTTAAACTGTGGTGGTTTGGAGAAATTATAGATATGAAGGGCTTGGCACTAATTCTGACACATAGTAGCATTTTTGTGCATGTGAATGTTGGGTTTCTCTATTGACCTCAAATGTGGGCAAAGAAAGGGCTTGTAGTTCTAATGGATAAGCCATTGAAATTTTCCAGTAGGTCATGATAATGGTGGATCGAGTCTGCTGCCTTACTAACTATTAAAGCCAGTTATTTGTCTTGCTGGCATGTTAACAAAGCCCTGTTTTCTTTTAATTAAGAGTTGCTGTTACAACTTGTTTTCTTTTAAACCTTCTCCCCTAGTGATTCAACCTACTTGTCCCCAAAGAGCATTTGATTGAAAATCATGCTGGGCCAGACCAATTTCACACTTGAGAGAAAATCACCAGCCCCTTCTATATCGTTGGTTTATTCCCCCATATAAAAGACATTCTCAGTAAATTGGAATTAATTAATTAACTAATTAAGGACTATCTTTAGAATTCAAACACTTATGGACTGAATTGTACCCCTTACAACCTGCAAATTCATATGTTGAAACCCAAGCTCCCAATATGACTGTATTTGGAGATGGGCCTTTAAAGAGATAATTAAAGTTAAATGAGGTCATAAAAGTAGGGCCCTAATCCAATATGACTCGTGTCCTTATAGGAAGAGAAAGAGATACCCAGTATGTGTGTGCACAGAGGAAAGGCTATGTGAGGACACAGCAAGAAGATGGACGTCTGCAAGCTCAGGAGAGGGGCCTCAGGAAAAACCAAACTTGCCAACACCTTGATCTTGCACTTCTGGCACCTAGATCTGTGCAAAATAGATTCTGTTGTTTAAGCCACTTGGTTTGTGTTATTTTGTATGGCAGCATTAGAAAATTCATACAAATGCTCTTGCCTATTTTGAGGACACTTACAATGCACCTGGGAAGGTATACTCTCCAAACAAATATTAAGCAATGGAGACAAATACCAAGGATGAAGAAAATATAATTAAAACCTATATAAAAGATGAGGCTACAGAAGGAGTGAGTTGTTAAAAGGAGAACATGTCTTTGAATGGGTGAGCATTGATAGATTTTGACAAACAAACAAGAGGTTCCTTTAAAACAAGGTTGGAAGAGACCCAAAGCTACATGCTCAACTCATTATCTCATGACATTTGAAAGCTTACTACAAAGGTCACCTTCTTTTCCAAACCAGAACTTGGCACACATGGCCTGACACATGAATGCACAACAAAACAAAATATATGGGATTGGCATTGTCCTAGTAGTCCTAAAACATATAATCAACTTCAGTATTCTATTTTTCTTTCCTTTATTCCATAGCGCCTACATGTTATCTTGCTTCACTTCCTCTCAAGAGAAATATAACTTGATGAGCACAATTTATAATGTAGTTAAGGAACAGCCTTTATAGAAAATTTTATAAATAACAACACTGAATCAATAATAATAGCAGAAAAAATGTAGTAATCAACTACTGAATCATGTGCTAGATTTAGAGCTTTCATAGGAATTATTTAATTCTCACAACAACGCTATAAGTTTGAGACTATTCTTATCCCACTTCCTGAGTGAGGTGAGTAAGCTTTCCCATGGTTAAAGGAACTTGCTCAGAGTGACACAGCTGGTATTTGATATAGCTGTGATTTCAAAACATCCAGACTAGTCCCAGAAATCAAAATCAAAATCAAACTCTTTACCACCACTTACAGAATACATGTATAACACACACACACACACACACACACACACACACACACCCATGTATAATACCTATTGTGTGTTTGTGTGTGCATACAAATGTACTGTACGAATGTGTATACTGTAAAAATATACATGAAGTACTGGCATAAAAGTAGACAGAGATCAATGGGATAGAATTGAGAGTCTAGAGAGAAATGAGATAAAAGGGATGGTCAATTAAATTTTTACAAGAGCTCCAAGAAAATTCAATGAGAAAATAATAATATTTTTAATGTGCTTGGCACAATTGCATATTCACATGCAAGAGAATGAAGTTGGACCCTTTTCTCATGCTATACACAAAAATTAACCTCAAATGGATAGCAGAAGTAAAAGTAAGAATTAGAATAATAAGACTCTTAAAAGAAATTTAGGAGTAAATCTTTATAATCTGGGGTCAGGTTAAGGCTTCTTAGATATGACACCAAAAGCACAACAGATAAAGGAACAAAGAGAGAAAATGAACTTCCTCAAAATTGAAAACTTTTCTGTTTCAAAAGACTCCACGAAGAAAGTGAATAGACAACCCCAGAATGGTGAAAATGCTTGCAAATCATATACCTGATACGGGACTTGTATCTAAAACACACACAAAAAAACCCCTAATAACTAAAAAAAATGCAATAACCCAGTTAAAAATGAACAAAGTTTCTGAATAGACATTTCTCCAAAGAAGATATATAAATAAATAGCCAATAAGAACATGAAGAGACACTCAAAATCATTAATCATCAGGGAAATGAAAATTAAAACTACAATGAGTTACCACTTCACACCCAGTAGAATGGCTATAAAATTTTTAAAACCTCATGAAATGACAAGTATTGGTAAGGATTTGGAGAATTCTTATGCATTGCTGGTGAGAAGATAAAATGGTGAACTGTATGTGAAAACAATTTGGTAGGTAATTCCTAAGAAAGTTAAACATAAAGTTAGTGTACAACCCAGCAATTCCACTCATAATAAATAAAAACATGTATCCCCACAAAAACTTTTACACAAATGTTCATAGCAGTATCATGCATAATAACCAAAAAGTGGAAACTACCCAAATGTCCATCAACTGATGAATGGATAAACAGAAGGTGGCAAGTCCACACCATGGAATACAATTTAGCCATGAAAAGGAATTAAGTATTGCTACAACATGTAGCATATGTATAGCTATGGTATATAATAGCAATATGGGTGAACTATAAAAACATTATGCTAAGTGAAAGAAGTCACTCATAAAAGACCAAATATTGTGTTCCATTGACATGAAGTGTCCAGAACAGGCAAATCTATATAGATGGAATGTAGATGTATGTTTGCCTAAAGAAAGTGAGAGGAGAAGGGCTGGGAGTAAAAAAGGAGTAAACTTTAATGGGTATAGAATTTATCAGGGCAGGGAGATGAAATATTCTAAAATTGTTAGTGATGATTGCAAAGCTCTGAATATACTAAAAAACACTGACTTGTACACTTTAAACGGGTGATATACCTAATAAAGCTATTAAAAATACACGAAGTTAACTCCAAAATGTGTCAAGTGCTTTGAATTCCTCTAGTTTTTATCAACTGAAGCTAGTATTAGGGGAAGGCTACTGGAATAGCAAGCGGTTTGGAGACAAAAATCTTTTTATTTTTTTACTTTGAAAATGTTCATGCCAGTATATCAAGTTAAAACTGATTTAATTCTGAAAAATTAATAGCATTCCTTTTTGGTATGATTGAGTTGTCAAACCAAAATCAATATACTGAATATTAACACTTGATTTTCTTTACCCTTGTCTTATAAACAACCAAACAGCCAACAAAACTCAGTTACTTCTCTTCTTGTCTCTTCTGCAGCAGCTAGACATAGCCATGTTGTAATGCCCAGAGACTCTTTAATCCAACACTAAGTTTCAAAATACTACATGATATAATGATTAACACCACACATTAAGGCTAATAAGATTTAAATAGAAGTGTTACATATAACATGTGGAGCTACTCTTTGATTCATCTAGGATACGTGACCCCTTTGTCTTCATACATTTATTTAGGTCTGTAATGTAATATAGACCTGTGTGGGAAAATAGGTTTTACTTACGTAAATGGGTTAGAAAAAATCTTAGGGCGGAAAGCTGCCACCATGAGGCAAAAGTGCCTGAGGTTAGCTAGCAAGATGTTGTAATGGGATTGTGAGATAGATCACCTGTAGGAAGTTATTTTCCATCTGTTGCCAATATACGATTGTACTTTGATCACAAGCTCCACTTGCCCCGCCCCCAGACCCTTTGCTTCTTACACATACAAGTTAATAATTACTATCTGATTTTATTCTTCATGTTCACCAAGTGTGTAAGATCTTCTTATCTTCACATTTACCACATGTGTAACATCTTGTGGGCTCAATAAATACAGAGACAAAACCCTGTTCGGGGCTCTTGTCTCCTCCAGGACATTAGCCTCTCTCATATTCAATTCTGCATCTGCTCTCTTGCTCGACAAGAGAGAACTCCAGACTCACAGTCTATGACAGACCTGATGACGAGACTTTTTTTCCCTAGGTACTACAAACTTCTTTCTTGTTTAAGCCATAGATGGTTTGAATTTTTTATATACAGATACAACTTGACTATAATTAATAACTATATTTAATAACTAGCTATAGATACATTTTTACATAACACTAAAAGCTTGTTGTAAAGTTAACCAACTAAATTGGCCCAGGAAAGCACACAGACTTGTTTGTGCTGTGTTTAAACAAACACAAACTCAGCTCATTTTAATTGGCTCCAATAAACTATTTATTAATTCAGTCTGTCTTAAATGTGAAACTAGCAAATGTGTGTGCACTACAAATTGCAGTAAATTAATCATTTCTATTTCTGTGTGTATACCCTAGGACATGGCAATTCTATATTGTATATATATATGTGTGTGTGTGTGTGCGTGTGCGTGTGTGTGTGTGTGTATATCCCCTTCAGAAATTCTTACAAATATACCAGAAAACATGTATAAGAACACATATGTAGTATAACTTGTGATTAAAAACAAAACAAAACAAAACAAAAATCCCAAATGTCTATCAACATATGCAATATACAAATTGTGTTATATTGCTACAGTGGGATGCACATTGATCAACATAATTACATATATATAATGCTGAGTGAAAAACATTGCAGAGGAGACTACAAAGAGATTCCACTAATATAAAGTTCAAGTCCATGCAAAACAATCTACTGTTTAAAGATAGATATGTAGATATTAAAAATACATAAACAAATAGATGAGAATAACTTACGCAAACTTCAAAATAGTGATTACTTTTAGATGGGAAGAAAAGGTGGTGATTAGGAAGAGGCAACAGAGGCTTCCAAGATACTGATAATGTTCTATTTTTCGAACCTAGGAGGTTGGAACCCAGATATTTCTATTTTGGAACCTATGCTGTCCAATATGTAAGCCACTGGCACTTGTGACTACTGCAAACTAAAATGGCTTGGAGGTGTAAACTACTGGATTTCAAAAACTTACTTCATGAAAATGTCAAACATATAATTAACAGTTTTTATGTAGAATGCATGCTTAAATGATCATATTTTGAATATGCTAGATTAAACAGAAGATATTAAGTTAATTTCTTTGGTTCTTCTTACTTTTTCAAATGCATCTAAGAACATATATGGTTCAAATTATGTGTCTATTGGCTAACACTGTTTTGGATCCTCCCTGTAAATTTTACAATCAAATGTATATAACACATTTCATGGTAAATATTTTAACTATATATAGGTGTTAGTTATATAGTAATATCCACTTTTTCACCATTAAGAACATAAGAACAAGTGGTTTTACTTTACAAACACAATGTAAAGTAGTTCAAGGTAGCATATCCAATTTAGAATCTTCTAAGTCTTTCTTTGTATGTAGTAGCTATACATTACTTCAAAGATCACAAAATAAGAATGTTATTAAATTGAACACACACACATACACACGCACAAAGTTCTTGATAAGATGCTTTAAAAATATAAAAATAAATAAATAAATGTAGAATAATTACCCAAGTTTTCACAAAACTAAATTTTCATTATTAGTTGATATACTGAATTATCTAGCAGTTGCTGAGAAAGGAACTGAAATTCAATAAAATCCTACACGGATCAGTATAAAAAACTTGAATATAGCAACTATAAATCTTACAGACTTGTTCCAAATTAAGTCAATTATTTGAAAAGCTACAGAATGCCAATATTAACTATCTCTCCTCTGTGGAACTCTATCTAACCATACAGTTTACAAAGGAGCAATATTATCTAACTTAATGTTTAATACAAATACTTCATCTGAATAAATGAGGTGTGAGTATCTACCAGTTTTTCTCTTTTCTAAATTCTACTAGAAGCAGAACATCATGTCTATGCCATGTAGCATTTTTAAGAGGAAAAGGAAAGTAGAAGGCTGTTGGTACACCAAATTAAAAATTTAGTTTAATTAGTTGACACTAGTATAGAAACATGTACACACACATAATACACATATATTACAGATTATATAATATACATATTTTATAATATGCAGTGTATGTATGTATGTATATTTCCTCTGTATTTATAAATTATATAGATTCAGTAGAAAGGAAGTTCAGAATCTGACACGGAATTTTGATCAGTCCACAGAAGGGGGAGACACAGAATGGTTGGTACAAAGAGTGAAATAGTGTGCTATACTGCAAAAAAGAAGTGAGACTGGAGTCAGTGAAACCTTGGTTTGCATCCCTCCATTTGTTCTCTTGGCAACTTTGAGGAAATTCCTAAATTATGACTCTTACTTTTCTCAACTACTATATATTGACAATCTTACCACTTTGAATGAGTCCCAGGAATGTGAAATGCAGGGTGACTGGCATATTGCACGTGTCCACAACCTCGGTATCATCTTACCTTATCACTGAGGAGTGCCAAAGAGGGGAAGCAGCATTAGCTCTATTGTTCTGTCCTCCTCACTAATAGTGTTTGATAATCCATTTGAGTGAATTAATAGAAACGTTCATCCAACAGTTCTATCAGTACATGCATATCCCTCTCAGCTAACAAAACTACACTGATTAAAACAGAAAAACAAAAGCCATTTTATTCACAATGCATAAAGAAGAGATGGTGGACCTAAAAAGAAAAGGAAGCTAAATTTCAGTAAGTCTCACATGAACACCTTCTCAAAATAGCAATGGGGAAATACTATTCCTCTTTGAATACACCAAAAGGAATATGCAGTTTTAATATTTAGAAAGAGAAAGACATGGAAAGTCTAGGTTAAGCTCTCTGGGCAGTAGAGTGTATGGTTAGGAGCAGGGATATGGAAGCCCTTTCCTGGCCGTGTAACAGTGGCAGGTAATTTAGTATATGTGCTGCTGAAGTGAGCACAACCTTGGACAGGTAATTTAACTTAGTTTCTTCATTTGGTAAATAACTAGATTATTAGAACCTACTTTATGGGACTGTTGTGATGATTGCTTAATGTACGGAAAGTGTTTAGTCTAGTGTGTGACACCTAAGAAGCATTACTGTAAGTCTTAGGCATCAATATCATCATCATCATCATCATCATCACTAGTGTTCCTGAAGAGCATATGAACAGAAATGAGGTTGCTACGCAGAAAATCCCAACTTATTTTGTGATCAGATGTCCAATAAATGCAGTTGCTCTCAATCACGTTTTTTGTCACAAAATTCCTTTTTTTCCTCTAATAAATGTCATAGGGGACCCCAATATTGAAGTGGAATCACACTGGTTTGGTTGAACCAGATTGAGAGCCTCAAGTGCTGATTCCACATATTTCTATTTACCCTACTGAGTGGTGTCTGCAGTTAAGTCAAAGCCAAGCAGAATATGGGCATTTAAAGTGGTTAAAAAATAGGGGCACCTGGGTGGTTTAGTTGGTTAAGTGGTCAACTCTTGATTTTGGCTTAAACCTCACGGTTTGTGAGTTCAAGCCCTATATTGGGCTCTGTGCTCACAGAGCAGAGCCTGCTTGGGAATCTCTCTTTCCCCCTCTCTCTGACTCTTCCCCATTCATGTGCACACACTCTCACTCTTTCAAAATAAACGTAGCAGGAAAACAAGAGAGAGAGACCTAATGGAGAACCACGGGGAGCGGAGGAGGGAGAGAGAGTGGGGGAGAGGGAGGGACACAAAACTTGAGAGACTATTGAATGCTGAAAATGAACTGAGGGTTGAAGGGGAAGGGGGAGGGGGGAAAGAGGTGGTGGTGATGGTGGAGGGCACTTAAGGGGAAGAGCACTGGGTGTTGTATGGAAAACAATTTGACAATAAAATATTATGGAGCAAAAAATTTATTTAAAAAATATATAAAGTGGTTACAAAATAAACTATAGTAAAGCAACAAAGAAAATATATAAGGACACTTGAAGGCTATCTCTGGATTTTAACTACTAATAGCAATAGAAATCTTGCATTTGACTTAAATACTATCAGATAAAAGCACTATGAAAGACGTACTTTTTTTTACATTTATATATGCATTTATTTTGGGAGCCTGAAGCAGGGTTCAAACTCATGAACCATGAGATCATGAACTGAGCCGAAACTAAGAGTTGGACACTCAACAGAGCCACCCAGATGTCCTTGAAATACATATTTTAATCAGAAAATTACCATTTAACAATAGATATAACCTTTAAACAAATGTAAATTTTCAGTTACTACACTGTCCAATATGGTAACCACTAGTCACATGTGGCTCTTGAAATTTAAAGTAATATTAATTAAAATAAAACTTAAAGTCCTTAGCCTTCCTGGTGATATTATCATTGTTCAACAGCCATGTATGCCTAGGGGCTATTGTATTGGAGAGCACAGAGGCAGGACATATCCATCATGAGGCAAAATTCTATTGGATACACTGATTTAGAACATGGCACTATGTCTCTTAAACTTCTAACAATATGCTTTTTATATGATAAATATAAAAGAGTAGGAAAAACAACTGTCATTAGTGAGCACCTGCATGACCTTGAGGAGATCAGGCAGTCTACTTACGTCTCAGGGCCTCTAGGTAACACAGGTATGTTGATAGTTATCTACCTAACCAGTATATGAGGAACAATGGAGAATATGAATATAAAAGCCTTCTGTAAACTTTGGAACCCCAAACAAATGCTAGTTATCATTACAATCATTTCTACATTTTCACTTGGTTGAATGCAAATAAAGTGTATAATTTCTGTAGAAATAGTTGAGCTAGTCTGAAGAAAAGTGTCACAGTTAAAGCATTTGAGAAAAAGCACATTTCTGGTCCAAAGACTCCAGGGCTACTGATTAGAGAAAAAAATGCATTTCTGGGTAAATACATTTATATGGGAATTATTTGGTAATCTGTATTTTATAGATTTGAATCAAAATATTTTGTTAAATTTGATAAAATGATGACTCATCTCCATTTTATCAACTGAAAGACATTAATTTTGACTTTAGCTTTAGAGATAATAAGCTCTGAGCTGCCACTTGAAAGCATATTAAAACTTCTGAAAGTTTTACAACATGCTAATTTAATGGTTTATTAGCTTACTTCATTTAAGATTACAAAGGACTGAAATGATCTTTGTGAAGTGTTGATTTAATCTCATTCTACAATGGGACTTAATTTCTGCCTAGAAGGCAAACTTACACATTTAAATTTGGAAACTGAAAGAAACAAATAAACTGGTATATATCAGTGATACTAAAGCTTGAAGATATATATATATGTATATATACATATACATATATATATATCATTGAAAATTAATGTAATTCAGCTGCTCAACATTTTAACATTCTTCTAAAACATACAGTAGCACTCATTACATACTGTTTTAAAACTGAACAGAGAATCTGAAAACCTTCCTCCTATATATTTTTTCTTCCTCTTTCTACTATTAAAGACTGTATATATTTCTCTTTGGAGTACACAGAAGTATGTATGCGAGTTAGTGAGGTTAATGCTAGGTGCTATAATAAATAGATCCCACAATTTCAGCTGCCTAAGGAAAAAAAAAAAACACTCCAAAGTAGGCATTCCTGTCTGTACATAGCTCTTCTCCACAGCCTGATTCAGGGACTCCAAGTCCCTCTAGCATATGCTTCTTAATCTTCTCGGTCTTTGTAATCTTTTACATAAAGTAGGTAGATGAAGGGAGGGAAGTGGAAAAAGCATGCCTGCAATGTAACTTCCACTAGGATTCCACTGGTAAGAACTAGTCACATGGCTCTAACTAGAAACATGAGGGACTGGGAAGTGTAACTGTTGGCTTGATAGAGAATCCTTGCAACAACTCTGCCCTATGAAAGCTGGAGCACAGATTTTGATAGACATCTAGTTGCCCATTACATGGTATAAGTTTGAAAGATGTGAATACTATTGAAACAAAAAGGAAACCACTTTCTATCTTTTGTATCTTTGGATCTGTTCTTTAACTTCTCAGTGAAAATAGAAACGAGGTACCTCCATTCCTTGTAACTCCTCCCCCTCCCATATACAAGCAAAAGATAGAAGAAATCCTAGCAGAGAAAGAAAGCTTGGCATAAAGAAGGAAGAGAGTCCCTAAGATGGAAATGTTGGAGATCTTTACAAGTTCTTTTTTAAATTTATTTCTCTCCCTGACAATTGCAGAGTCTTTCTTAACACCCTTGGCTGTAGTCCTCATTCTCAGCATGAAGTCAAGGAGGAGGTCACTCAGGGTTACAGCCCACTACAGGCACACTGAACTACGATCTGAAAAAAAAATACTCCAACACTGAACCCTTTAGACTCTTAGTTTAGGGAAAACACTGTGGAGTCCCTTGGCCTTAGGCTATCCCTTGGATGACTGTGACAGCCTCTGATGTCACAAAAATTGGGTCATCTCAAGTAGAGGATAGAAACATCTATCATGTCTTGAAGACTATCAAATGCCTACTAAAGACCAAATGTTTCGTCTTCCCTGACTGCAAAAGATCCTGCTTGACCCAAGAAGGTTCATGGCAGATCCTCCATTGTTGACGCAGTTTTCATTCATTCATTCCACATGGATATACTGAGCACCTGCTATGTTAAAACTCTGGGTTTGAAATTGGATGCACAAAGGCAAACATGGAAGAGTCTTTAAGCAAGAAATTTCCAAGGTCATGTTTGCATTTATAAAAATCACTCTGAAGAATGGACAAGAAATTGGAGGGAGGGGCAAGCGTAGAGGCTGGGAGAACACACAGGACATAGGCTGCTGCATCCCTACAAGTGGGGGGTGCATCCTACCCAGAAAAAGGAGTGACTGTGAATGAAAAGAAGTGGATGAACTCAAGATATGATTGATTGTAGGTATGGCAGGACCTGAGAAATGAATGTGCTTGGCTAGGGGACAGTGGCAATGTTGTCTGAAATAAGAAACATGCTTGATAGAAGGTGGGGAATCATGAACTCAGGCTTGGAATATGTACAATTTAAATGGTACCTGAAACCTCTGCATGGAGCAGCTGGATACACAAGTCTAGAAGGAAGAAGATACAGGCTGCAATGAAAAATACTGGTCGAAACCATGGAATGGATAACAATGACCAAAAGAGAGTCTATAGCATAAAGACTCTGAAACAAACCCTGAGGAACTGAAACTTAGGAAGGATATCTACAGGGAAAGATTCCAGCAAATGGGGTCAAGAAGTAGGGATTTCTAAGGCCAAAGTAGTAGAAGGACAACAAGGAAAATGTCTTGTCACCTAAGTTATATTCTCTAAAGGAGGGCATTTTAATCCACAGACTCTACTACAGAATGTTCAAACATAAAATTTCTTTTCCAGGTTTGGCAACAAAGAAGATGCTGCCGGACCTCTTTGAACTGAAGTGAAGGCAAGAAAGGAACTGAAATTTACTGAACACTAAGGAAGTGTCTGAAGAAGTATCTTATTAATGAGATCCCAAAGTTGCATTATAACAAGATGGAAGTTAGTACGCATACCAGTTATGTTGTTGTGCAATGCTACAATGCTGTATTATCAGAAAAAACACTATTTATTTTCTTTTCCCCATACTCATGTATACATTTTTTCTTTCAGAAAGTCAACATGGTGTTTAGTTAGTACTCCTAAATATGTCTTGCTAAAAATTAAGGAGGTATAAGTTATCTAAAGAATATAATGATGTTTATAATAATCTTTATTGAACACATTAAGGGCCAAGAATTGCCTTATTTATCCCCACAAACCTGCATTTTTTTTCAGAAGAGAAGGCAGTTCAAGTATGATAAGGCCTATGCCAGAGATCAAACAGGTGGGAAGCTGATAGGGGTAGCTTTTAGGCAGTTCTGCTGGCTCTTTCCTCCTCATTTAACATTCCATTTCCTTCTTCCTTAAAGCCCCAAAAGAACTAATCTACAGATTTTTTATTATTTCCTAATGTCTAATTAAACCTGACTTGTCTCAGACAAAGTTCTCTGAGAATATTGAATAAATCAATTCAAGAAACACTTTAAACTGTAATTTACTTAGGTAAAGGTCAAACTTAAGAAAAAAAAGTGAGCAAATAATAAACACCAGAGACATTCATGTAGACACCTTCTTGCCTCCATTTCTACTGGGCAGGGGGTGGCAGGAGATACTAAGAAATAAGGAAGACACTGGAATCAGAAATGAGGTAAAGAGACAGAAATAAAAAACTAACATAGAAAACAGTAGTCAGTTCCTAGAAGGAAGCCCTCACAGGATACAATTCAACTTACAATAATCATGCAAAAATTATTTGAATTGAACTCAGGGTAGCACAACAAAAACTTGGTTAGTGCTGACACACAAAAAATGGATTCCCTTATTGTAGACAATTCTTACACTGAATGAATTTAATTTCTTTTGGTTCTGGAATATCTTGGATAAATGTTCCTTATAGCCATCTGCTTACCTTCCTCCAGTTCTATGCTGCCAAACAAACTTCTGTTCTTTAATTTATTTTGCTAAGTGAACTTAGTCATGGGGAAAAGGTTAGTCCTTGTGGATGAAAACATACTATATTTAGGTCACCTTTCTCCCAGTATAAATAACTACATTGAGATTATCACCATTGTCCACCAATTTGGTGGTTGTGGATTGGGTTCAGTTGATGAAATTCATTTCTGTGCCTATAGGGTTAGCGACCTGATCCTGGTCCCAGAGATATAAATGCCATGAGGAAATGACTTGACTACAAATTCAAGTATCAGGACTTTTTCTAATGCCTAAGAGAACATGATACATGCTAAAATGCTAGGGGTTGAAATATATGCTTACAGACTTCATAATACTGGCAATTAAAATGCACAAGTACAGAGAAAATAAGTCAAAGACATAGGATATTGGGAAGTCAAACACCTGACATTGGACTTTGAGAAATGTTTATGGCAAACACGCACCCTCATCTTTTCCCAACAAGCTGTTAACTAGTTGTTGTTTGTTGTGTGATCTACACTTACCATAGTCATCAAAGCATGGTCATCAAAGCTACGACAATAGCCATAGCATTGCCCTTAGGCAGACTTATCCCTCTTCTCACTCCTGACCTATACATGACTTTGTTACAACATAATCTGCAGAATATTTTAATGTTTGTTTATTTTGAGAGAGAGAGAGAGAGCAAGAGCAAGAGTGAGAGCGAGAGCAAGAGCGAGAGAGGCAGGCAGAGAGAGAGAATCCCAAGCAGGCTCCATGCTGTCAGCACAGAGCCTGATGTGGGGCTTGATTTCATGACTGGGTGATCATGACCTGAGCCAAAATCAAGAGTTGGACGCTTAACCAACTGAGCCATCCAGGTTCCCCTCATCTGCAGAATTCTTAAATACGTTTCTTTTGCATCTGTCTCCTTTACCAGATTGTGGAGTCTGTGAGGGAAACTATTAACTCTAATAATAACTATTCAACATATAGTATTGACCAGAGACTGTTCTATGTGATGAAGAGTGAGCACTGTTCATTCAGTTAAATACTCTTCCTCATGAGAATCTCACATTTCAAGCGAGGAGAGGCGAAGGAAATTTACAATTAAAGAGGTTTGGCTTGAAACCTGGTACCATTATTTCCTAGCTATATGACCTTGGGAAAGCCACTCAACCAAAACTTTGGCAGTGTTATCCACAGATCGAGAATGATACTATTTTACAACATGGTTATAAGATTTGAATGAAATTACACAGTGCAATCTAATAAAAATAGTAGCTCAGCTTTACTGTGCACTTGTTTTATGGCAGCACTGTTTTTCTTTAATTGTCACAACAAATCTGCAAGGTAGCTGTCATTACAGGGACGTTAAATGACTTAAATAGTTACAAAGTTAGTAAGTGGAAGAGAGAGAATTCAAACCCAGGTAGTCAAATGGCAGAGCCCATGCTCTTCACTCAGGTCTCCTGTGTGGGTTGCTTTATTCCACATCACACAGCACCTGCCACAAACAGGGTACCTGGGACAGTGAGGATGCTAGCAGTTTCTCAGTATAGAAAAGTGAAGTCGAATGAACAAAACACAAAGGGGATGCCCTGGTTCACTTCAGTGAAAAGTGCAGAGGAGGGCTGCAGGTGGAGTTCAATCAAGAATCCTACTCCAGGGGCGCCTGGGTGGCTTAGTCGGTTAAGTGTCCGAGTTGGGCTCAGGTCATGGGTTCGAGCCCTGCGTAGGGCTTTGTGCTGACAGCTAGCTAAGAGCCTGGAGCCTGTTTCAGATTCTGCGTCTCCCTCTCTCTCTGACCCTCCCCTGCTCACACTGTCTCTCTCTGTCTCTCAAAAATAAATAAATAAATAAATGAATAAATAAATAAATAAAAAGAAAAAAATTAAAAAAAAAAGAGGAATCCTGCTCTGTATCTTGGCTCTCATGGACTCCCTCTTGTGTGTCAACATTATTTCATGTCACCTTCTCTCAGCGTTATCCAAACAGCTGCAGAAGCTCCAAGTAACACATCTCTATATAACTTAGTCCAGAGCAAGACAGAAAGAATTTCTCAGAAGCCTTCACAGTATGTCCCTTTGAGCCTCATTCACTCTTGATAGGTCACATGTTCATTCTTGAGCCTATTACTTTGGATTATATTGATTTGGCCAGACCTGGGCTATGTGTTCATTGCTAGAGCAATCAAAGTGGGTCTCCAGAGGAAGAGTTCTCACCAGAACAATGATCTGCATATTCACCAAAGGAATGCCTGGCATACAATCAACATATTTCTGTTAAATTAGTTAATTAACATCTTCAAAGCACATTAAGCAGTTCTCACATATTTGTCCATAATATTTTCTGCCTGAAGTGAAATTACAAAGGAACAAACACATGGTAAAGAAGAAACACTTTTTAAACAATCCCAAGTAGTAACACTCACTCCCATAATTGTTCCTGGCATATTTCTCTTTGAAATTCAGTCATCTACATGGAAACAGCAGAAGGGGAGCTCAGGACAACATGCCATTAATATTTCATACACAATCTGTTTAACACTATACAGTTCATTTTTATTGGAGTCTTATTCATCTCCCCCATATCAAATATTATTTCTGACTTACTCATTTTTTTTGCCCTTTAAAATTTACTTTTCAGCTACCATTCATTCACCAAAAGTCTTTACACATCTAATACTTTAAGCATAAGTTAGTACAGCATTTATTACTTACTAGTAGAAAGAACTGATATTTTGAACATTATGTTGTCAATTTGGTGGAGTTCTATTTTTACCCTAGTGGTCTGTGTTCAATGCATAATCTCTTATGAACCACATCCTCTTTAGGGGGAATATACATATGTATATTTAATGTTTCTACTAGTGTCTCAGTAAGGTTAAGGTAGACTGAGATTTTATACAAGTGAAATGAAAATAAACTGATTTAGGATGTATTTTATTCTTATTTTAAATAATGCTTCCCAAGTGCTATGGTTTCAGATCTATACTGCCTCTATTTCACACATGTTGAGTTGGAATAGACACTCTCATTTTTAGAAAATTTTAATAGTTATTTGGTCACCAAATATTTTCAATGTCCTTCATACTTTGTCTGAAATGTACATGATAACTATTTATTAAACATGTAAATTTAAGTAGATATAAAAAATTAGTAACAGAAATAGGGAAAGAAGTATGTGGAAAATATTTAAATAGAAACTACTTTATTGCGACCGCCCCTGGGTTAGCCCAGTTTAGGCCACTAGCACAAAAGCTCAATATTGTTAGGCTGGGAAAAAGTTTAGACCCTGATTAGAGGGGCCCCTAGCCTTTGCCTCATGCTTTAAAGGGCCCAGTTTTAATGATTCTCGAGACATGAGGAGTTTTCAAGGCAAAGTCAACATGCCCATCAGGAGCCTCCCTTCCCATGTTCTGGGTGCCCAGGACCCCTGAATTCCCTAGCTAACTTGCTCCAAGTCAGCTTCTAAGTATGGCCACGGTGCAAGTCTGCCTGAAAATAGTGGGCAGAGCTTGAATATTTGGGCAAGGGTTGGGGTGGCCACACCGGAATGCACAAGTTTCCTCACAGCACAGGAAAGAGTCAAGGAGGTGGGTAAGAAAAGGCAGTAGGTCCCTGGCAAAATGCTTAGAGTCAGCTCTTCTCAAGCTACCTCATTCCAGCACAGAACTTCAAGGATTCTGAGAGTTCTAAATTCAATCTAGATTTCCAGGTCACCATGATGGCATGTTTGTTAAGAAAGGGATATAAGGCATTTTATTTAACAGTCAGTTGACTTGACCTCTACCTGAGAAATATTAAACAAATGGTATGGAGGTCACCATTTGTACTCTTATCCTACTGAGGTCCCACAACAGTTCTAGGGCAGTTTTGATCACATGTAACAAGTTAGAAGTAGGAGACTCAGTAATATAGAAAAAATAGCAAATGACATCAGTTCTTTCACTTCCGGGACTAAGTTTGTGCAAGAGGTGAGAAGGTGCTTTAAACAACAAAGCATAACTTTTATAGTTTAGCGCCTCTCAGAGGCACTAAAATTTTCTTTGGGGAAGGAAGCTAGACACAACATGAACCATAAGCAGAGCCACAAACACATTCAAAAGCATTTCCCTGGCATACATTCTTATTGTGTGAATCTTTTGGGATCCATTTGCTTCTTTATCTGTGGCTCTATAATTAAGATTCTCTGAGCTCAATAATTAAATCGATAGTTCATTAGCATTTTAGAAAGAAAAAGCTCTAAACAGCAAATATAGCTCCTTAAAAGGAGAGGCAGGATTTGTTAATTTGGTCACATTTTCTAAATGAATAATTTTAAATGTAATTGAATAGCCTCAAGTCCTGTAAATATAAATTTGACTGTAGGATTATAAGTCTTTAAACATTGAGTCTCATTATAAATTATCTACTAGCTTCTGTTTTCTGACAAATTAAAAATGTTATTTTATCTAAAATTTGTGACTTTGAAACCAAAAATATAGACTATACTTTTAATGTTCCTAAGGTTATTTGTCCTAAGGAAAATGTATATGCTGAAAGTAGCCATTAAAATAATTATGGCTTTAAACCTGCTAACCATCTTTAACATGCTAAGATCTAATACAGTTCCATGGTCTCAAAAATAGCATATATCAAAGAAGACTTAAAATGGAAATTTAATACATGGAAATAAACACTGAAATAAACTCAACCATAAATTTCACACTTATTTTTGCTTTTTAAACACAAATCCAGAGTCAGTTCTCAAAATATAAATATTCTGGTAAAGGAAGATATGTATGCTATTTTTCACAAATTAATTTCCATGGGAAAAAGCCATGTGAATAGGACATAAAAATAAACACTTAACATTTTAAAAACTAAAAATTCTCTTTTTGAGGAACTGTAATGGAAAAAAAACATGATTTCTTGCTTTGTAGGTGAAAATAATTTATTTTCTACCTATTTTTCAATAATGTTCAACAAACATTTAATGATATGTGCCTATATGCCAGACACCATGTTAGAACTGGGTACACAGATGAACGAGATAAAAAAAAAAAAGATCAAACACTTGCTATATGACAGGGCACTAGTTCCTGGACATGAATGTGTGATGTCACAAAGTAACACAGTCCTCACTCTCTCATGACTTACATTGGATAGGCTATCATATGACAGTGAAGAATAATCTGTGACAGTGGAAGTACAGGCTTCTAAAGAAAACAAAGAAATGCACCTAATCAGAAGTGGGGGTCAGGTAGTGTGATGGTAAGGTCTGTAATGACTTTTTGTCAGAAAGAATATTTTATGTAAGCCTTGAAGATATGTACAAGGTAATCAGGAAAACAGAAATGGTAGAGGTGGGCGGTGGTAAAGATTAGGGCCACTGTGAATGAGTTCCAGTCCCCATGAGGGAAAAATAAATATGAAATGTGAGGATTGCTGGGAATTTGTGCACATTCTTCCTTTTGTAAACCTCACTAGTTTTTAGGGCCCTCATAAACAGTGACAAAAGACACTAGAGGAGGAAGCATTTTGGAAGCTAAAAGGACGGGACTCTATCTGGGGAGGGCACGGGAAAGGGGAGTAATGTGGAGGTGATGGTGAATTGTGAGGGAGGACAACTGAGGAAGTAATCTGGACTTACATTAAGACCTGGTTAATGGATCACATCTCAAAGTTGTGACTTTACCCATGGAAGAACAGAAGGATTAGTGAAAGATTTTAGGCAGAAGATGAGCATATTCAGATCTTTGTTTTAGGAAAATTACTTTAGGCTTTGAGTAAAAATAGAACAGCAAGGGTGGAATTCCAGAATCTAGGCAAAGAATGTTTTAAAATCCAAGCAAGAGTTCAGGGTCAGTAGGACACCATGAGCTCAGGTCTGAGTATTTTAAGCTTAAATATTTGTGGCACTTTCAACGATAGCCAAATCATGGAAAGAACCTAAATGTCCATCACCTGATGAGTGGATCAAGAAGATGTGGTTTATATATACAATGGAGTACTACATGGCAATGAGAAAGAATGAAATCTGGCCATTTGTAGGAAAGTGGATGGACCTCGAGGGTGTCATGCTAAGCAAAATATTTCAGGCAGAGAAGGACAGATGCCATATGTTTTCACTCATAAGTGTAACAGGAGAAACTTAACAGAGGATCATGGAGAGGGGAAAGGGGGAAAAAGAGGGAAAGGGAGGAAGGA
>NC_043717.1:25904848-25991321 GCF_006229205.1 Suricata suricatta
TCATGCTAAGCAAAATATTTCAGGCAGAGAAGGACAGATGCCATATGTTTTCACTCATAAGTGTAACAGGAGAAACTTAACAGAGGATCATGGAGAGGGGAAAGGGGGAAAAAGAGGGAAAGGGAGGAAGGAAAAACCATGAGAGACTCTTGAATACTGAAAACAAACTGAGGGCTGAAGGGGCAGGAGGAAAGGGGAAAAGGGGTGATGGTCATGGAGGAGGGCACTTTTGGGGAAGAGCACTGGGTGTTATATGGAAACCAACCTGACAAAAAAAATTATGGGAAAATAAATAAATAAATAAATAAATAAATAAATAAAAATTAAAAAATAAACAAAATAAAAAGAATCCATGGTAAGTCCTTTTAATGAATTAAACTTGTAACACTAAAAAAAAAAATGTGTGGGAAATCCGAACACAGAAATCCAGTAGACTCCTGTTTATTCTTATCAAGTACTCTGGAAAAGTATCTGGGCTGGAGTTATCAGTGTAAGAATGGCAATTCCATTCACAGATGAGATTGCTCAGAAAAAGAAATTCAAGTAAAAGAAAAAGAGATCCCAGGAAAAAATGTTGAAAAACATTACTACTTAAACAAAGGGCAGATGAGGGAAGCACAATGAAGATGAAAGTATGAGGTCCTATAAATTAGGAATAAAGTGTTTTAAGCAGGATAGTGTTGACAATGGTCCTTAATGAGGTGAAGTAAGATAAAGACTGCAAAGGAGCCACCAAATTTAGCAACAGAAGGACCATCAGTGTCGGTGAGAGCACTTCTCCTGAAGCTTTACTAGTAGAAGTCAACATGCATTGTGTTCAAGCATGGCTAGGAGCAGGAAGTGGAGAGAGCAAATGTAGATAAAATTTTCACAAGGTCTGTCTGTAAAGGAGACTCAAAAGTGAAATCACTACTGGAGGACATAGAATTGAAGGGTTATTTTAATGATGGAAAATACTAGAGAATGTGTAAGTGCTCCTAGAATATGTGATCTCTTTCCAAAATGCTGATAGGATGCCATTAACATAGAGGAACTGCATATATCATATGTCTTCATGAGATAGCAACGTGGTGACAGTATATTCCCACAGAACATATTCACTGAAGTGTTAACATAAAATATTTTACGAATTAATTACCATCTCTAAAATTACATTTGTAAAACCGGTATGCTTTACTAAATCTCCATGGGAAAGATAGACTGATAGAGACAGGGCATTTATTTGTATAAATGTTGAGAGTTATAAATCGAGGAATAATTATATCTAATGATAGATTCTTGAAGCTCTTATTATCAAAGATATAATGCACTAACGAAAATAATTTTCAGTTAGAGCCCCCTTCCATTGATTCAAACAAATGACACTGACAGTGTTAACAGTGCATAAATAATGCCAAGCTTTGAGGAATATCAATTTCTGGAAATGTTCCATTTTATTGGTACTGTTAGATTTTTCCAAAGAAAATCTCATTAGACACCTCTCTTTGTAAGTAGTCATAATACCCTTAATAGTGCCCTACACACAGTCAATATCCAGTAAGTTAAGGAGTACCTACACTAGATCCTGTTTTTTATTCATTTTGCTTCAATGATGCTACTCTTGAACCGTCAGATTTCTAGAAATTCTTGATTTCTGCCTGATGTTCATATAGGGAATAAACTACTCATTTTTTATTTTATTTCTTACTTTTTAAATATAATTTATTTTCAAGTTAGTTAGCATACAGTGTATGCAGTGTGCTCTTGGCTTTGGGAGAAGAGTCCCATGATTCATCAGTTACATATAACACCCAGTGCTCATCACAAGTGTCCTCCTCAACACCCATCACTCATTTTCCCCTCTCTCCACTACCCCCACCAATCTTCAGTTTGTTCTCTGTACCTATGAGTCTCTTATGGTTTGCCTCCCTAAATTACTATAATTTCATAATGATGTAATTATTGCAATTTTCCTTGTTCTGTAGGCATATTCTAACTGTATTTCTCAGGCTAGAGTTTTAGTTTGGCAACCACATGTCCAAATGAAAGCAGAATGGAGAGTAGCATGGTGGAGCATGGGGTCATTTGCTGAATTACTTGTTCATTCGACAAACATCTTCTCATCCCTAGGATATATGTTGGGGTCTACATAGGATATGAGAGATACAAAGGAAAAGAAGTCATAAATAGCCATTGCCCTTTAGGCTTAGTTTGGGAAAGAATTCAGATAGAAGTCAAATGTTATAAAACTCAACAGGGTCATGGGGGTAGATCTACGAATTGCCCAGTTTGATCAGCACAGACTTCCTAAGGCCATGATGCTGGACTAAGGAGGTCATATATCTGGGTTTGTCTGGGACCATTCTCATGTACATGTACCTGTTGTCTCAGTATCTGTCTTATCCCTCTCACTCTCCAAATAAATTAAGTCATAAAGATCCTGTAAAGTGGGGTAAAAGACTGTTAGGAACAAAGAGCTGTTTGGGTGTGGGAAATGTGTTCTTATGCAGAGAACAAAGGAAATACCAGGGTGGGGTATTAGAGAAACACTAGCAACCGAGAATGAGTGTGATACAGAGCGCCTCTGAGTAGCATGGTCATAAGAGACAAAATCAATCGGAGGGGTAGATAGGGCTCCAAGTGTTGGGGCTCTTGTTGGTCAGGTAAGGCATTTGAACTATTTGAAAACTAAAGAGGTGCCCTTGAAGGATTCCTGAATTTCAATCCAGATGACACATCACTACACAGAGAACAATGCCAATGGAAAAATCAAATCCAGTCATTAAATATCTACTTTGTTCAGCATTTGAAATATGCACAGCAAGTCAAACTTACTTGTAGTCATTACATAGCCACAGGATGCCTAGAATTAAAGCAAAACTTTAGACACTGATAGACGGCCTCTGCCTCAAAGGGTTTATAATCTCCCTGTAACTATGTCACTTGGATTGGTTTACAGAGAATGTCATAATCAGAAAAGGAGACAGTACAGAGAAGCCCTGAAAGGAGGAAATAAGTAAAGCCTAATATGCGTAAGTGTCTGTATGTGTATTGACTGTGCATGTGCATGTATGTGTGTGTTTTACGTAAATTATTGATCCTGTCCAAGTCTCCTATTTCTCAGCTGAATATGAGAACCAGACAGCATTCCTAGCAGCATGAATTAGAGTAAACCAGGAAACAGGAGGAGGGATAGTCATTCCAGGTAAAATGAACAAGGGAAACAGAAATAGCAAATGCAGTGTCAACAAAGTATGTAATAGAGCTTCAAGAAGTGAGAATTACTATGGCTGTGGTTGCTATAATGCAGGTTAAGTCTACCCCCTGCTCTTCTATTTATCTTCAAAGAAAAGCCCCTTTGAACGTCCATAAGACATTCTGGGGTGAAAAACCAGAAACAAGTAACACATGAAAATCTGGTATGTGCCAAATATCAAGATATTTTCGAGTTCATATCAACAGTGTGTGTTAAAGTTTTCAAAGCTGTTTCAAGGTCTTATCTCATTAGATCTCCACAAAAAATCTTATGAGAAGAATGGGAAGGTACACCCTCCCCCATGGGTGTAGACACAAAGACACAGGAAAGTCAATTTCTTGCTTCAAATCACACAGCTAGTAATTAGCAAAGCTTGAGCTCAAAAATATCTCCTGATTCCAAGTCTTTCCTCTTTCTAAAATGTACGCTGTGTTCATGAAACAAGTCAAACCCATTACATTGTCACGAAGATAAACCCAACAATAGATCTGTGTCCTAAGATCTCATTCTCTCAACTCGTGAGTACCCCAAGTCCAAGAATCCAGAGCATCTGTCTATAAGCAAGATATCTATAATAAGTAGAAAAGCAATGCCATAAATCTAGATATGGATTAGCAGGATTTATATAAAGATTTGGCAGATCACAACTCATATTCAAATATGTAAGAGAAAGAAATGATTACCTTTTACCTGCAATGAGGGTCTCAAAACATTTATGTAGCTCATCAGTAAAATATCTTGAGCATGTACCATATATAAATATGTACACACCAACATAGGCAATTTTAAATTACACTGACACAATTTAGTTATGTAGACAAAATTAACATAGTGTGTATATTATACTATGCTCAAAATAGTTATTTTTAAAGAATAAAATGGATAAATATAAATTCAAATATTATGATTTCTTTCTCACAACTCAGTTGTTTAGCACACATACTCCTGGGGCATATATGCCCTACTTCTATGGTAACTGACCTAGAGAATCAACTCCAATGTCATTGGAATGACAAAGTCTCCCATAGCTTGGCCTATTTGTGTGTGTGTGTGTGTGTGTGTGTGTGTGTGTGTGTGTGTGTGTGTGTGTGTATGAATGTATGTGTGTTGTTTGTCCTCCTGCCAACTAGACTGTAATCTCGTAGGGGAAATAACAGTGTTTTATTCCTCCTTTCTCTCTTCACTCCTGTTCCTTGAGACACTTCTCTAGTGGGATCACTAGACCTTTTGCTCTAAAGGAGTGTTTGCTCTGTGGAATAAGTGATTCATTTTACCAAAATTTGGGCCTTTGGCTATTTTATTTTCATTTTCATTTATTTATGTATTTACTAAATGTTTATTTATTTTTGAGATAGCTGGTGAGAGAGCAAGTAGAGGAGGGGCAGAGAGAGGGCGACAGAGGATCTGAAGTGGGCTCTCTGCTGACAGCACAGAGCCTGATGGGGGCCTTGAACTCATGAACCACAAGATCATGACCTGAGCCAAAATCAGATGCTCAACTGAATGAACTATGCAGAGATATCCCCCTTTGGTTGTTTTTGAAAATACCTCAGTTTAAGTAAAAGCCAGGGAAATATTTGGAAAATGAAGATTTTTAAGAATGAGTTTTCCCCATCACAGTAAAGATAAGAACTCTCTGGGAAAGGCAAGAAAAAGAGACTTGGAGAGGAAGCAAGAAAATCAGATGCTGGTGGATTTCTGAGGAGAGGTCCTGGTGTGGCAGTATTCCATGAAATGGAATTGCAAAGGCAGGTCTCATCAAATCTCTTGATGCCTTGGAGTACAGCCAGACAATGGCCCAAATTTTCTTGTCCCTGATAAGAGTGTGGGAGTTAGTGGACAATGAGAGCCAGTCATGAGCCAGTAAGTGAAAAGGAGCATGGACCATATGGCCTTAAACTAGACTGGGAAGTGGATACATCAGCAGATGGCCAGGAGTGAAGACATCCAGACCCAAGGTACAGACAAGCTTGTGCATCCAAAGATAGTAATGTATACAGACATATCCTATGAAGACCATGAATACTTCATGGACACCTTAACGGACACATGGGAACATGGATGCTGGCCATGGAAGGAGAAAAGAAGGAACAATCCTAATCTGAAATTGATGTGGAAAACCAGGGATTGACATGGTTAAGTTGTCTACCCTCAAGTAAAAAGGGGTACAATCCATCTGTTCAAAAGAATGACTAAGAGATGAGGCTTGTATTCCCTGGAAGCATTTCCCCAAAATTAGAGTGTAAGCCAGTCCTTTTGAGCTTTAAAACTAGCATAATCTTCTCTTCCTTGCTGACATATGTTCTATTGAACATCTTTTCTCAAAATAGACCAGTTTCGCCCACGTTGAAAATCTGTCAAGGCAGGTCTCTCCCCCTTTCCTAGTGATCTCCACAGTATTGGAAGGGATGCCCTGGCAGTCACGGACCTCCCCACTTAGTGCCAGGTGGTGCAGATTCAAATGGGCCCAGAGCCCATGAGGCATCTGTGGCTTAAAACCTAAGTGACTTCAGCCACATGGCTCCCCAAATTCTTGAAGAACAACTTTCTGCCTTCTCCTGAGTTAATGTGGGGTTTATTGACATCAAGTACTGTTGGTTTTCAAATTTTTGAGGGTTTTTTTTTATTATTGACTTTTTGACATTTTCTCAGTTTTCCTCCTGCCCTGTGCATCACTGTAAGTGCAGCACATTCTCCACACATTGATGCATCTTGTCTGTCCTTGAACATCACCTCTATTGTCAAATGATGCACATGATATGCAGCTACTACATTCATCATTATTTCATCATTTACATGTTTTATATCTATCTTTTATGATAGGCCTCTAGTTCCTAACACTTGCAGATTTGCAGTCTTTACATTAGCCAAAATTAAGTTAATAGTCTTGATAAAATACTTTATAACTAAGAAAGAACACATCACTTCACATAACAAATCAGTGCCCACCCTGGGTGGTGGTGGTGATAGGAGAGTATCAAAAAGTCAATGGCTGGAGCCAGTCTTATTTTTACCTAGGGAAAAAAAAACCCACACTAAATTAATAATAATAGCAATAATAGTATGGGGCCACTATCTGTTGGGCATTTGCTATATGTTAAGCAATGCACTAAGTGCTTACATTCATTATCTTGATTGATCATTGTAATAATCTTGTGGCACAGATGTTAACGTTCTCTTTTTGAAAATTAAAAAATGGAGTCATAGGAAACCACAAAATTGGCAAAATGTCACAATGATGGTAGGTATTGAAACCAAGAATTAGAAAGCCAACTCTATCTCAATGTGCATGCTCTTATTTGCTGCACACCTCTTATTTTAACAAGTTCTAATTAAAGATTTAATTATTTTAAAGTCTAAAAATATTTCCACTGTGGTTTATTGGTATAGAATACATTGTTTAATTCATAAGAAATTAAGTATTTGTAAATAATTTTATATACTCATAATATCTAATATCTAAATAGGTTCAATGGTTATAATATAGAATGCATAGTAATTACATATAATTATAAAATTAAGTATAAATTATAATTTTACATAATCAAAAATTATACAATATATAATCGTGTATTATTATTTATAAGCATTATATTAAAAAGAGAGAACATGTGTGTTATGTTTGAAAGATTATCATATTCACCAAAACTAACTATATAATCTCAATATTAACTGAAATACGTGACATTTAAGACGTTTAAATATTTTAGAGTTTGCCTGTGGCTATACAAGTACATAAATTGATACAGCACAGTCTTTTAAATATAAAATGAGAGGAAATGGTCTCAATTAGATTACTACATTTCCCCCATAGAAGTATCATAGTACATTCTAGAGGAAAAAAGACATTTCTCATACGAAGACTACAATGGGTACATTTAACATGCAGATATTGTTTGTTGAACTGCCCGTAGAGATGAAAATGACAGGTAATATATTTCTTAGTACATTTATTCATGTGTTTATTTTTGCAAGAGATAGACATAACTGTCAGCCTCTGGATACAGCTCAGTGGATAGTGACTTCTGCTAATGCTTAATGGTTTCCATATGTTCAATAAAAAATCATTATGAGAAAGTTCACTGAACCTTTACACAAACTAAGCGTGCAGTGTCCTACTCTGAAAGGTACCTAGAAGGTGAATGAAATATCTCCCTATTTCCTTTCGAAATGAACAAACACAGGGCATTTTATTTTAGTTGATTTAAGGTGTGATAGTTTCTATTCCATACATTAGTATAATAGAAAGAAAAAGTAGTATATAAAGACATTTACTAGCTGTGAGACACTGTGCTAAGTGTGCTATATACACTGACTTATCTAATCATACAAATAAGCCTGGAATCACCTATGTGGCTCAGTCAGTTAAGGGTCTGACTCCTGAGTTTGGCTCAGGTCATGATCTCACAGTCCTAACCCTAAGAAGGATTATTATTAGAGTCATTTTAGAGGGAACGAAAACTGAAGTATAAATATATTAACTTTCTCTAAGTCATACTGACCGTGATGATCCCAGATTTTTACCTAGACAGTGTGCCCAGCACATCTATGTATCACTGATGTGAATTTTGAAAGAGATTAATATGTTTCTAGAAAATATTGCTTTATATTCTCATTGCTCTAAAACAAATGCTAACGACTTCTAATAAAAGTGTTAAGCAGCCAGTGAGTAATAATCTGACATTCTCACAGGTAGAGTATTTTAGCAGAATGAATGAGTAGGCTTCCTATGAAATATCTGAATTAAAGTCCTCACTAACCAACATATTATTAACTTTGCAGAATTTGGAGATATTGGCCAGCTTAAGGCACTAAAGACGTATATAATCGAATAGGAGAATACTTCCAAAGTTACATAAGGGTCAGGTCCCCAAACACATGGGTGGCTATTATGCTCTGCAAATACAATAAGAAAATGGTGGTGCTGAGAAGCTTAATTGAAGCCTTCTCCTTTCAATAGGAGATGGTTGAGGACCAGGATGTTTAATGATTTGCCTGAAGTCACAGAGCCAGTTAGCAGCTTACTCAGAAACAAAACAAAAAAAAAAAGCAAAACGAAACACTCCAAACCCAGAAACAACACACCAAAAAACTAAAGAAAAGTCTTAGATTTAGTTTGCTATTGTAATTATTATTATTATTATCTATCACTATTATTTTAAGGCTAATATGCCATCCACTGGCTTTAAGGTAGAAATGGTATTTGTTCATCTTCTTGTGTTCATATTTAATATAAAAGGTATAAATGATATGAAAATGCAGTGACTTTGGCAGGATGTTTTGAATGTAGGCATGTTGACGCACAACTGGATATGGGCCCGCTCACCCCATCTAACTTTGCTATTCTCATTTCTCCAACGATTTTATTCCAACTGCACCTACTCTGTCTTCTACTTTGCTTCAAAAAATCAAACCACAGCCTTCCAAGCTCTTTGATATAAGTGTTCAAATAATTTTAAAAGGAAAACTCAAAATAAGACTACACATGAGAAAATGATATGATGTGAGGGGGGGCGCCTGGGTGGCTCCGTCAGTTTAGCAGACTTCTGCTCAGGTCATGATCTCATAGTTTGTGAGTTTGAGCCCCGCAATGGACTCTGCTGTGAGCACAGAGCCTTCTTCAGATCCGTTGTCCCTCTCCCTCTGCACTTCCCCTGCTCCTGCTTGCTCGCTTGCTCGCTCTCTCTCTCTCTCTCTCTCTCTCTCTCTCTCTCAAAAATAAACAAACACTTGGGAAAGAAAATGATATGATGAGGAACCTGTTGCTAAAGCATTTGTCGATAACCTGCTTCTGGGTCAGGGTTTTGTACATAGTGGAGTAGCTCCCTCACTGTGATCTGTTGAAGGTCAGCCCTTGACTCAAGGTTCTGAAAACAAAACAAAACAAGATAAAATAAAATAAAATAACAAGTAAGATAAATATTTAAAAAAGCAAAAAAGAAGAAAATGGACTGATTTTTTTTGTCCTTACTTTCCAGAGTGACATATATAAAGATTTTAAATACTTTCCAAATACAATTTCTAAGCTATAACCTCTGGGTAATGTTACAGAAGCGGTAAAATTATTAGCAACTGACTAAACACTTGGATGAACTGAATAACCATTAATTCCCATTATTCATTTATTCATTCATTCATAGCTCCTCACACAGGTATGGACCTCAACTCCTCTCTGTTCATGCTGCAGGAGAGGTAAGCAAAATAAATGGAAGCTACTCACAAACTGTGAAAGCTGTATACCCTAGGGTAGATAATGAAAGGCCCGTGGGTCATTTCTCCCCCTAATGACAGAATAATTTACCTAAATGAGAATTAAATGAATACAATCTTTTCCTGATAAATGGCAGCATACATAGGATAGCATTTACCTACGTTTATGCCTTGGAAACTAGCATCAGATACGATGTTAGTTGGTCACTTAGGACTACTATAATGGAATAAAGGATTAGAAGAAAATGACCATTTCCTTGTCATTTTAACCCTTGACATTGCTGGAAGAGCATCGATCCCATTAATGTTTCCACATTCATTACCTTTCTCCTCCCACAGAAAGTTAAACATTGAAAATTCTCTTTGTGGAGAGTTTTGTTTCATTTTTGTCTTATTCTTTTTTTTTTTTTTGCATTACAAGTTCAAAACTATCTCCTTGAGTTTATTAATCTGAATAAAGAAATGGCAGATATAATTGCATTCTGGATATTTGGCCTGTAAATTTTAAACCTATCTTCCCAAAAAACAAATAAAGGAAAAAGTAAGAAAAAAAAGCCACTAAACTCCTTAAAGACTTTCATATTTATGATATTCCATTTTAGTTATATTACTGTAAGAAGCCTAAACAAAAATCCCAATACTTGGGGTTTGATGCAAAAGATGAAAGGGAAGGGAGTGTTGATAAAAGAGGCAAGAAAGGGGGCACCTGGTTGGCTCAGCTAGTTAAGCTTCTGGCTTCCGCTCAGGTCATGATCTCATGGTCCATGAGTTTGAGCCCCACGTGGGGCTCTGTGCTCACAGCTCTGAGCCTGGAGACTGCTTTGGATTCGGTGTCTCCTTTCTCTCTATGTCCTTTCTCTGCTCTCTCTCTCTTAAAAATGAACATTAAAAAAAATTTTTTTAAAGGGGGGGCAAGAAAGGCAGATTTAATGGCAGAGGTTTTTCTTTTAAATAATATTTACATAAAGAAGAAAAATTATGCTTGTTATATTCAGTATCTTTCCCTGTGGAAAAAGAACCTTTTCTCTTCCTCTGTCTGGAACTCATAGGATCTGCCACATTACCTGTGGGAAATTGACTTGAACAGATGTTTTGGTTTCATATTAAATTTACAAATTATTTTGCATAATTCCCTATTGCCCGTCTACTACAATTATCATAATAACTCCAGTCTTTGTTTTTTACATACTGAGAAAAATGAGTCCATAAGATAGTGCTTGCTTAATTAATAGTCGGCATACTGAAATGCTTAGAGTTCATATATTTGTAAGTCCACAAAAATTATCAAACATAAACCTTCTAGAATAACAATCTTTATCACCACATTATTAGAACTGAGACTTTTTAAGCTTCATATGCCAAAAATGAGCACAATAATTGACCTTGTGGCTCAGGACACATTTTCCCCTAAATATTCTTTCCTTCTAATATTGTTAATTCTCCTACAACTAACAATTACCATGATTTGTTGAATAGCAGTCTACATAGATATATATGTTGATACATAGATGCATGCAAAGATAGATGATAGGTAGGAAGATAGAGAGATAAATAGATAGATCAATTTTTACCTTGAGTGCAATAAAGTGTTTCTTTCACCCTAACAAACACCTTGCAAGATAGACTTATATCTTATTATTAGAAATAAGATTTAGGTTTAGAAATGACATGTGATTAAATTTAAACTATATAGGTATGTAGGTATTAAGACATTCCTAAAATCTCCACTGATACTGGAAGTAGTCTAGCAAACATTATCTAGAATAAAAAATAAGTGTATTTAATTTGGAATGTGCTTTAGTTTTGTGGTATTTTGTGGGCCATTTTGGTCCCTGTCCCTTGTATGTGGTTAGTAAATATAGATTCTTCATCAACTGGCACTTTAATCCACTATCTCTGGAGGACAGATGTGAGGTAGTTACCAAGACCCTACATTAGGCCATTTTACAGACCTTTAAAAAATGGAAGTTTAAAATTATGCACTTCTATGGAATGCAATAAGAAATTAGAAGGTAGAGGGCTAATTTTACATATAAATTTACATATCATTGGTTAAGACTGAGTATGCAATTTATTCATTTACATTCTGATATCAGTTTATAAAAACAAGTAAAATGGGAGAACATACTGAAATTTAATTACTGGTATCCTCACACATTTGCTGATTGCATTAATACAAATACATTGAATTGAGTGATCCCAACCCCTGATAACATCTTCAGTTTGAGCCTCATTCATCTTATGAACGTGTCCATGCATGTAACTAATGAAAAAGTCAACATAACTATAATTTATTAAGAGTATTATATAGTGCCAGACATCTCACATATATTCTTCGCAATAAATCTAGGAGGCTGATGTCATTACACTCATGTTCCAAATGAGGAAGATGAGGTTTAGAAAAATCTAACATGTTGCCCAAGATCACACAGGAAACTAAATACAAGAGCAAATATTTGAACTGTGTCTTTTCATACTGAGGCATCTGCTGTCATGTATGCTTTTTTTCCCCTCCAATGACAGATTTTATTTGTTATCATAAGTTTCCTTCTCATTTATCATATCATACCAACCAACACTCAAGTTCCGGTGAGGGGAGCAGTCTCCTTGCTATTCTTGGAACAGCATATTCCCATCTCGGGGCCTTGGCACTCACTGGTCCCTCATCATGGTTTTGCTTCCTCTAGATACTAGCCTGTTTCTTTCTTCATTATATCTCTCCTCAGATGCCACACTCTCAGCCTCCTTGCCTAAACACTTTGTCGGAAATATCACTTCCCTTCCTCCTTTACCCCAATTATTATTTTTCCTATTTTTTAATGTTGATTTATTTCTGAGAGAGAGACAGAATGTGAGCAGGGAAGGGACAAAGAGAGAGAGAGAGACAGAGAATCTGAAGCAGGCTCCAGACTCTGAGCTGTCAGGATAGAGCCTGACACAGGGCTTGAACTCACGAACCGTGAGATCATGACCTGAGCTGAAACCATGAGTCAGACGCCTAATCTACTGAGTTACCCAGGCACCTTATACCTCAATTATTTTTAAAGCACTTTTAGTATATATTTCATCATGTGTTTGTTTGGTTATTGTTTGCTGCCCCTGTTAAAATGTAAATTCCACAAGAAAGCGACATTGTTCGGCTTATGGCTGTATATGCGGTACCTACACAAAACCTGTCACAGACCAGGTCAACAAACATCGGTAGAATGAGCACAAAAATGAATGACCACTGAGATTCACCTTAAAGATTTCAAATCTTGAGATATTTAACAGATCTAATTGGGACCTGAGACAAACAGTAAGCACTGACTTTCAATTCTCACAAGGAATAATACTATATTCAACTGACTCCTGCCCCTATTTTTAAAATTCTTACCCTTACTGGAAATAAATACAGAAAGTTTTCTGAACTGTTTTTTTTTCCCCTATTGGAGACAAAAGACGGGAAAGTTGGTGTGCATGCACAACCATAACTCCAAAGAAATTGGCCTAAAGAGGCAAGTAGGGAAACATGCTAGTACATATATAATTTCCAACTAGAAATAGTTCGACAAGCTTGACAGGAAAAGGCTTTCTGAGTCCCAAGTTAAAACAAAAGCCCTGAAGTGACATACCATTTCCTTATTCCTTCAGATTCTCCATTTTCTGTCAATGACTCTCCTCTACAAGCACACATCTTGAACACAGTTGACCTGCCATAGCAGTAGGAATATATACAAGGTCCAGAAGTAGAACTGATGGGTGAAAGTGATCCACAGTTCATATGAGATGCCATTAATAGTTTTCACAGCTGTATACATCTTCCAGCCTAAGGACCCCAAAATGCTGCTTGAATGAACTGTAAAATTGGTCGGCACTGGGCTTTAGTGATCACTGAGGATTCATTGGGTAAAATTTGGCACTTGGATGACACTCACTCAGGTCTTCAGAAAGAAAAAATATTCTTTAGTAATGTTTGTGTTCTTACTAAAGAATTCCGTACAATATGCTATTCACTCACTCAGAGATATGCTCAGTACCTTGACATGAATCGGAAATATACCACATTTCTCTATCAATTAAAACCTTCTTCAAATAGGTAATTACTTTCCTACTTAAGTGTATTTACCTAAACAGGATTCTGCTAGTTTCTTAATAAAAAAAGAACATTTCCATTTTTAATTAAAATCATTACAGTACGAATGAAAAGACCACATCAAATAGGTGATGGGGATCAAGGAGGGCACTTGTAATGACAGGCATAATGTGATGCGTGGAAGTGTTTAATTACTATACTGAACTCCTAAAACTAATAAAACACTGTATGTCAACTAACTGGAATTAAAATAAAAACTAAAAAAATAAAGCCACTTAAAAATATGTTATGGAAAAAAATACATTTTAATAAAACAAATGTGTGGGTCTAAAAATATTCCTGGAATCTTGATTATATTTACCTTTAGTATAGTATCAAAAGTGACTAGTCATTTTCAAACTTGAATGTGACATGTGCATTTCTTTATCTGCTTACACCAAATATTCAGAGTCTAAAACCAGCTTCTAAGGAGTTACTTCGGGTTATAGAAAATTCTATTTTCTCTTTATGCCAAATGAGTGGAAACATATTACAATAAGAAAAGACAAGTTTTATAAACTATAGTGCCTAAGTTCCAGAATTACTAGACAATTGAAAATAAAATTAAACCAGCAAGTATGTCATTTATCCAAATCAACGTTACCTGTGCTTAATTTAAAATCATGCTAATAATGTTAATAAATTAGAGCTTTAAATTTGCTGCTATATTAAAATGTACAATTAAGCCTACTAAATGTGCAACTGTATTACTCATATGAATGTGTTATAGAGTAAGAATAATAATTATTGAATATAGGAGCAAATATTATATTCTATAAGGAATAATTTTTTTAGAAGACAGTCTGTTAGAATCAACAGTATCAAAAAAAGTTAAAGGTAAATTAGATGTTCTTGAACCTGTTAAAAATGATTCACCACCTGGACTTTTTCAATTTACTTTTTAAAACCTTTGTGTACATTAGGAGAAGTACAGATGAGATAAGTTCTCTAAGTTTCCTCAAATGAAAACACTGAATTTTTTCGTATCCTGGTACAACAGCATAATAGAACACACCTACAGTGTTTTCTCATACATCTACATGTGAGCAATATGAACCACGGCACAGCTTTTGTCTACACTGCCTTGGGCTGCCTTCTTGATCACACAATAACTGGTACACTTTTTCAAATGGAGAAATAGTTTCCAAACTAAAGTGTAGGTTAGACACATTTACACATAATGAAATATCTGAAAGTGGTCGATTATATCTCCTTGTAGGTTTATTATCTGTCTCTATCATCCTGAGGAGACACAAACTTGATAATATGAAAGGTAATGGAGAAACAACCCCATAGATTATGGATATGCATTCTTATAGCCAAAATGCCTCCTGGGAACTTAGATAAAATTTTTATTTCAATTATATATTTTACATAAGGAAAAAAATCACAAAATAGATCTCCTCCTGTAGAATGATATACTTTTATTTTAACAGAGATTAATTCTTAAATAAAATCTTTTGAAAAACCAAAAGAAATGACCTATGTTTTTATGATGTCAAGTACACAGAGTGTTGAATTTAGAGAATAATTAATATTTTTCTTGGCACACAGCAGATTCACAGGATGGGGGAGATGAATGAACATACAGAAGACCAGTTCCTTCCAAACTGTTCAATGCTGATGTTTAGCTGCTACTTACATTTAAAACCTAATTTTTAGGTGAACTAGGATAATTAAAATCTATCTAAAATATTTTCACATGCTTATTTGTATAATCAAGGGATAGGAACTAGGGGGTCTAGTGTCAAGCATCCTTGGAAAAGTTAAGAGAGGCAAGTATAGGTCTCCCTCTGCCATAAGAGCACCCTAGGTGGAAGGTGTGAACACTCTTTACCCTGTATACTCAAGGTCTTTATATTCACAAGACAAAATCTAATGTGGTTATATGTTCATTGTAATGGTGGTTATGAAATAACCTAAGCATGCTTTTAGAAATGGTTTGGGAAAAGTAGAGAATAAAAAAACTGTTCTTAGGACTTTCAGCCTCAGGAAACAATATTTTCTGTTCTGCAAGTATAGCACAAAAGTATGAAACACAGGATGAGGGACCAGCAAAATAAAAGATTTTTTTTCCTAGGTAGCCATCTAGGTGTCTAAATTGGGCAGATAAATTTGCACAATAACTAATCCTTAGATACACTTCACTCATGGAAGTTAAACCACAGAAGTACATACTATTTCTCCTATAGCCCTTAGGTGGATAAATTAAGGCTCATAATCTTTTTTTCTTTCATTTATTTTACTGAGGTGAAAGTGACATTGATTATGATAGTTCCAGGGATAGAATGTGAGCTATGCACTGTGAGAGATGATCACCATAAGTGTACCCACTTATGTCACCATATAAAGTTACAAAAATGTTTTTCTTTGTGATGAAAACTTTCAAGATCTACTTTCTCAGTAACCAAATATGCAACACAATAATGACCATAGTCACCACGTTACACACCACATCATTTCAAACTGAAAGTCTGTATCTCCTGACTCCCTTCACCCATTTCACCCATGCCCCCAACCCTGTCCCTCTGGCAACCACTGTGTTCTCTATATCCATGAGTTTTGTTATACTGTGTTTGCTCACGTGTTTTGTTTTCTAGATTCCACATATAAGTGAGATCATACATTACTTGTCTTCCTCTGTCTAATTTATTTCACTTAGCATGATTTTCTTATTCTTAAATAAGATGCCTAAACCCAGAGGTATGAAAGTTAGGTTCTTAATTCTAACTCAATCCCAATAAATGAATGGAACACTTCAAAAACTATAGTCTCTCCCTTGTATCACCAGCCATCTGCCCAGATCACCTTGTTATGGTGTAACACAAAATTTACTGATGTCTCTGATCCAGATCTCAAGTTGTCTACCTCTTTGGGGCCATATTTCCTTCTATGTGTCAGCCTATTCTACTGGTCTTCTTATTTAGATATTCAGAATCAATAAAAAGGATCCAAAGAGGAATGCTTACTGTGGTGTTATATGACATTTGTGGTATCAATACGACTTGGCTAACATAAAAAACCTGTAGCATTATACAAGAGCCTGAAGATAGTTTCATTTAGCTTTCCATTGGTTTTACCAGGTCATCAAGAAGCCTGCTTGAAATTAAGTGGGAAGGTGGGATCAACAACAATCAAGTTTTATAACATGGCATATTGAAATAAATCTAAGGCAGATATTAATTGGGGATGGATGACAGTAGAAGATCCAAATATCTGCAGTATCTTGAGGAGCAGTGGATAAACTGTAATGGAAATGGGTTCTTTAATTATGCACTGAAGCATGTCTCCACCAAAACATTATTGCTGCAGAATAAAAACAAACCCCAAAAGGAGAGTTAAAGTGTCTCTTTCTGGATGAAACACTTCGGGAAGCCTTAGGCAATGAGTCTTAAATTGTGAGTTTAGCTTCCTAGAGCCTCTCCCCATTCTCGCTTATCATGTCCACACCACTGCCAGAGTTACATTTATAAACCATGTTAGGGACTTGCCTAATTGAAAAAAAGAAATGGAGAACTAAACTGCAAGAAGGTATAATAGGTGGAATCACAGACTCATGTATCTTGGAGTAGATAGGAACCACGCGGCCAATGAATGGAACGAGCTATCAAGAAGAATTTCCATCTCGCAACCTTGACAGCTGGCAAGTGAGTTTTGGCTGGGAGGGTTTGAGCTCACTGCTTTGTTATGCTTAAAATGCTAAGAAGAACGACTAAAAAGATGTTATTCCGCAAAGCGAGGTGAACCAGGACTACCTGTCATTTGGTCCTACTGTGACTTCCTAGATTAATACTGAATAAATTTCTCCCTCAAAACGTATGTGAATAAGAGAAAGAAATATATATGAGAAGGTACATTATTTCTCCTGTTTCGGTTCCTTTCATGACTTAGCACAGTTACCAAAAGCTCTCCAAACACTGTACTGTCCCGTTACAAAGGCATCGTTGCTCCTGTCCGTGGTTGAAGCCACACAAAACAGTCTCCGCTCCTGAACTTGACTTTGACTTTTGTTACTGTAATTCTGTTCCATCTTCCAGAGGACCCCTGAGTTCTAAATTTCATTAAGTCCATCTTTTAAGGTTTGGTTCCCACGGCATCTCTCCAGTGAAATCACACCTTTTCGGCCATCTACACATAAGTAGATGCTTCTTTCATCATTTGCATTTTATTCTGCCTCAAATGGTTAGTTATTTACACCTTTGTCCATACTCACCTCCCCAGTTCTGTGAATACCCTCAAGGCAAGATCTGTACCTTATTCTCCCTTAATCATTTTCTACTCTTTTTTTTTTTTTAAATACTATATACCCAACTCAAAGGGAAGGATTAAATACACTAAGGGAATAAAATACTTTTTTTCTGTCAGACTCATAAGCGCATACATAACAAACTGTTATTATTCACACATATCCGTGATGAAGTTGTGTGTGTGTACATGTGTGCGTGTATATATGAGAGAGAGACAGAGACAGAGAGAAAGAAGAGAAAGGAGAGAGAGAGAGAGAGAGAGAGAGAGAGGGAGACAGAGAGAGAGAGAATGAAGGAATGAATGAATGAATGAATGAATGAATGAATGAATGGTGGGGATGAGGACCTGAGAAGACAGACAAACAGACACAGAAGAGATATTTCCTTTTTCTTCTTAAAAGATCTAGTTGCCTGTGCATAATTTTTTTCACTTTAGGGAAGTGGTTTTTCCACAAAGAATTCATGAAAAGTGTTTGCTAAAGCTAGAATTAGCTGACTGCTCCCTGATTTGCTTACACATCCCTGAGGCCCCATATAGGACATTGCTGAGACCATGGAAATGGCCTATGGAAGGCTGGACATTTGGCGAGGAACATTTTTCCCTCTGCCCATTCCTCTCTCCATGTAAAGAGAATACGGCAGCGTGACGTGTGCTCTAATAGCCTACCCTCTCTGCGGTGCCGTTAAGAGAGAGAGAGACAGAGACACAAGAAAGACAGAGAGCAGAGGGACCAAAGGACAAAGAAACTGAGCCAGACAATAAAGCTTATTTCCTTCCTCTACTAAAACCTAGTTGACCTGTGTAGAAAAAGAGGGGTTGGGGTGGGAGAAGAACTGTGGAAGAATATGAAATCTGGTGAAAATGTTATTTTCAAACCACACTAAAGGCAGCTGCAGAGCAGAAAAAATACTGGCCCGGGAGCCCAACTGTCTGTGTTTTAGTCACAGAGCTAATGTTAACAAGCTGCTCACAGGAAAGAATCACTTAACTTATATCAGAGTCTATTTGCTATTTGTAAAATAAGAAGTTTGGACTAGGTGATCATTAAATTCCTCCTAACTTAAAAAAGACTAGGGTCCCACATTCCGGTAAATGAACCAAAGTAACTTTTTATTTAAATTTGTGATATTACCACAGGTATGTCATTGTGCCTGCTCAGCATAAATTAAGGATATTTTCAAAACAACGATGACATTCAGTTTAACACATTGAAACACTGTATTCAAAAAGTTAATGCTATAAAAACAGTCGACCTTGAAACAAGCTATCATGAAATCTTTCCAATTTCAAAACA
This sequence comes from Suricata suricatta, assembly GCF_006229205.1. NCBI lineage: Eukaryota > Metazoa > Chordata > Mammalia > Carnivora > Herpestidae > Suricata > Suricata suricatta. The sequence continues at coordinate 25,923,950 of NC_043717.1, forward strand.
TGAAATTTCATTATGGAGGCAAAGCAAGAGCTTAAAATTTTATAGGGTTTCTTTGCCAGTTTCTCGAGGACTCATTGCTTTTCGGAAAAATGCAAAAATCATAGGTATCATGATTCTTTGAAATCTAGGCTGCTGCCACACTGGGTTTTAGTATTGTTTATAACTCTCAAGGACATCTTTCCTGGTCTCTGGGCATCAGTTTCCTCATCTTAACAAAAAAGAACATTGGCTCTAATGACTGAGTGAGTTCTATTAGCTGTTACTTCTCTCTCTTTGTGGACTCTGAAACAGTGTCTTCTCTTTGACCAAAGATTCTGTTTAGTTACTTGCTAAATCCAATAAGAAATTTACATTACTTGGAAGAGGGTTTTTATATTTTATTTGTATTCACTTGCCACAATGCTAAAAACTAATTAATTTTTGATTGTTTACAAGCTCACCCTTGCAACTATTAAAGAGAATCATGTCCTTGCCATTTTCTGCTTTTGTTTGTGTGTGTGTGTGTGAATCAGAGTTGGAGCAAGTGGCAGAGAGAGTCAAAAATGGAAAGGAAGTAGAATTTGCTTACAAAAATGACAATCATTACTGTTCCAAAGAAGAAACAGAGACATAATTATAAGTGGAATACAAGAATGAAAGCAAAGTAAAAGTCTAGGCAAGATGTCTCTGGATGTGTATATCTGGGGGAAGTGGTTCATGAGTATGTTTTCAAGGCCCAATTTCTTTCCATTTCACTACATTGGTCTATCATAAATATGAGCTCAGAGAAAGTATTAATTTAAGGCAGTTGAAAGTCAGATGGTCACATGGGAAGAGAAACCATGGCATAGTTGGTAATTAGTATGTGCACGATGCTATGATATCCTTAAGTTTGATTTTTCTTCCAAGTTAAATAGGCCCCATTGGTTCTATCCTTTCGTGTATGAGACTAGCCTTTGGTAACCTGTTCTTTACTTCCCGCACCTCTCTAAAGTTATGGAATTAATAACTGAACAACACACATCCTGACTTCTGAAAGGCACCAGGTAAATTAGTCATATTCTGCATAGAGCTCACTTGCTGTCCCTTAAAGAGCTTGAAGTAATTTTGTTTTTGTGGTGGTATTTTTCTTTTATACTTCTAAACTTTACATAAATAGCACTCATTTGGTCTTGTCACTTTTCTGTTTTTAAATTAATGTTTATTTATTTTTGAGAGAGAAAGAGAGACAGAATGACAGTGGGGGTGGGGCAGAGAGAGAGAGGGAGACACCGAATCTGAAGCAGGCTCCAGGGTGTGATCTGTCAGCACAGAGCTCGATGTAGGGCTCAGACTCACAAGCTGTGAGATCAAGACCTGAGCCGAGGTCAGACACTCAACTGACTGAGCCACTCAGGCGCTCTGGTTTTGTCACTTTTTTCATTGCATTATTAATATTTTTGACCGTTAATAGTTTCATTACTGTGATAATCATTCTCTCTGATTTTGTGAAATGTCATTAGATCTCTGATGGGTAGTCTGATTTCTATTTCATATTGAAAGGGAAGACGGAAAGGGAAGAAACACACACATACACATTTATGGAAATTCAACAATCTGGTGATTTGGCAAGTATTTCCAAAGACAATGATGTTATATGTAAAGTTGATTTAGTATAGAAGATATACATTAATTTTAAAGATGGATTCTAAAATTGGATCTTGAATATTAAAAGAGTATCCAATTATTCTTCTGATGTTAATTTAGTCCCTATCTGAATTAGATCCTGTCTAAACTTTATCTAATCCTTCTGTCCCTCCTTCCTTCCTTCCATATGCTAAACACAGTATTTTATTCTGAAGATAAATTAGTAAGCAAAACAAAACATAGTTTCTGCATTTATAAAGCTTTCACTTAAACAGTGGAAATAATAATAATAATAATAATAATAATAATAATATACTGAAGAAGAAGAGTAAAGTAGATATAGTGGGAGGAGGAGGAGGAGGAAAATGAGAAGCAGAAGAATTACAAACTGTGATGAGTGCTATAAAGGAAACATGATAGAAGATAAAAAGCTCCAAGGAACAAAGGGTATTTAGCAATAAAACAAAGATTAAATTATGATTATAACTGATTTACTGCTTGTCCCTTATACTAGAGAAACAGTAATACTGTATATCATTGAACAAAAAGGTGTTCAACATCATGAACATCACCAGAATACGGTAGCATGTCTCCTGAATTAAGGTAGATTGTGCTGGGTTTTAAATATCCAGAGATATGAAGAGAAAGAGGGGAACAGAGAGGGCATTCAGACAACATTTGCCACAAAAGCAAAACGAGAGGTAATAAAGAGCCCAGACTGTGTAGGGACAAATCAGGAATAGCCCAAAGCTCAGGGTTCACTCAAGGGGAATGGACAGGGGTGATAATAGTGGGTGTATAAATTGGTATGAGATGATGAGATGTTTACTATATATCTGATGCTTAATTTTTCAAAGACTTCCCATAGAATCTTTTCTTAATATTTAAAAAAATTTAAAAATGTGTATTTATTTATTTTTTGAGAGGGTGAGACGCAGAGAGAGAAAGAGCCAAAAAGAGAGGGAGAGAGAATCCTCACTGTCAGCCCAGAGCCCGCATGCGGGGCTCAAACTCACAAACCATGAGTCAATGACCTGAGCTGACACCAAGAGTCAGAGGCTTAACTGACTGAGCCACCCAGGCATTCCTAAAATGTTCTGTTAAATAGCCACAGAGATTCAAAAGGGAACCTAGGCAGCTATACTCCAAAGTAGGAAAACCAAGAACTCTTGATTGCATTACATTATAAGTTTATACATACTCTATAAGGGTGATTTTTGGAGTAGGGGCTATCTAGTTTGACATTTGTATTCAAACTATGTTATTTTTCTTTGTTTGAAAGAGTTGACCTGCCTGTTAAAAAGCCATATATACCAGACCCAGTGATAACTTGAATGTTAGCATAATTTCAGAGTCCATTATGTCCATAGGCTAATTTCATTTCATTGGGTTCACTGATGACCCTAGAAAATCCAAATGGTGACACAGGAATGCAAATGCTTTGTAGACTCATAAAACTCCTTTAAGAAATTGAAATGCTTAAGTGAAACTAATAATAAATTCAACTTCAGGTAGTCCCCTTCAGGTGGTGCTTTTTTAAGTGATCACTTTCTAGGAAGACCTCTGGAAAAACAGCTGAATGAATCCTCCATCTGGTGATTTCTTTTCCAAAACCCAGTACTTTCTAAGGCTATTGAAAACTTAGTGCCCAGTTTACAGGAGACCTTGTGTACACCATCTCTCCTCCATCCTTACCATAGCCATTCTTTACCCTCATGTGAAGCACAGGAGAGTAAAAGATGAATTGTGAGAGGGATCTTGGTTTGCTACTTTTTTCAGTGTTTATTCTTAATTTTGGACATATACTATAAGGTCCCAATTAACCTAGAAGAAAGAACACCCTTCCAGAGTCACATGGTAATCAATGGTGACGTTAATTGGAATTTAGTTCTTTTAACAATTCTATCTCAACAATTCTGCAGTGTTCAGAGTGAAAGACGACTTTAATCAAAGCTTGGAGTATTTGAGAATAAGACAAAGAAGAGGAGAAGGAAGGGAATTTGTAAGTGACCAAAATCTAGTCTTGCCATTTAGAATTTCCTTTCCTATAAAGTTACAGGTTCAGAGTTGAATCACTTTTTGAGTGGTGAAGAAACAGGGTTGATGGAGGTTAAAGGAGGTTAGTCTGGGCACAAAGCCCGACTGCACCAGATATTAGCTGAGACAACCTATACATGGTATTTAGTCTCTCTGTGCTCCAATTTTTTCACATATGAAATGAGAATAATAATAAAATGCAGCTCAGCCCTGGGCCCAGCACATAGGAATCAATCAATAAAAATTCACTCTTATCTTTATGAAGAAAGTCAAAGCATTCTTTTTGATACACTTTTCTACATTTCCCCCCAAAGGTCTGGAGACAATAGCCAACCATAACCCCAGGCCAGAGGCAGAATAAGGCAAGATATATAACATAATTCTCCACATCTCTTTGGTTGTTTTCAGCCACCTTAAAATGGGTGTCAAATTGTCAAAATATCTAAAAGGAGAGATCGGCAAATCAGGCTAGTACTTGTTTACTTGGTGACTTCCTACACTGAGAGTATTTTGACTAATGCTATTCTGACCCTTCCAATTTCTTTAAGGTTTATTGAGACATAATTTGTACAGAAGACCTGCACATACTTAATTTATAAATTTTGGTCAGTTTAGACATAGGCCTACACCCAGTATACTATCAACATAATCAAGGTACTAAAGATATTCATCACCTCCAAAATTTTCCTTATGTTCTTTTGTGTTTCTTTTTGTGTGTGTATGTGTATATACGTGTGTATTAAAAGCACTTTAATATGAGATCTATTCCTCCTGATATATTTTAAGGCTCAATATCATATTTTAGTGTCCAATAGCATATTGTTAAATATAAACACTATGTTGTAGAGCAGATATCTAGAATTTACTCCAAATTTTAATGACTTCTGTTTACCAATTTCATCTGAACACTGGGATCCTATTCCTCATCTGAACTCATAAAAAAATAAATAAATAAAGTGTTCAGTACAATGACAAGAAACTACTGAGCAGGCCAATTCATAGCTCTGAAAATGGTGTGAAACAGCCATTTTTCATGCCTCTATAAATTAAATGTTATTTTCTTTCTATAGTTTACTCTAGCTATAGGCACATCAGCTATGCATGGTGGGGTCTGATTCATGATTTCAGTAGTGGTAAATGATTCTTAGTATAGAGTTTGAAATTATATGACAATTTCAGCATACGGAATTGAGAACTGTCTGGACCACTGTTTACAACCTTGAAATTAGGGAACTGGAGGTGCTATTGTTCCCTGGGAACATCTCAGTCATTCTTAGTGGGTCTTTTCCCTTTGTCGGGACTGTTGCATTTGTCATGCTTGGGTGAGCAACTTATAGAATCTGAACTAATTCTCTTGCCACAATACCATGAAAGAGCATTTTGTCTGTACAATGATGAACTAGAAAGGAAGAAAACCCATGGGGAAAACTTGGTTGGACCTCCCATACTTCAGAAACCAAACCAATGTATGCAGGTCAGTGGGTTAGCTTGAATCTTTCAGATACATATTAGACTTTTATATTAATGAAATACAAAGTCCACATGAGGGGGATGCCTTATGACCGTTTAGTAAAATTACTCCACTAAACGATATATACCAGTGTTACTCATGGATTTACAAATTTGAAATTGTGGTTGTAATATCTTCTAAAAAATTGTACACATATTCTGGGTGATTCAGCTCAACTGAAACTGATAACTAATGCCATTTCCCTTGATTTGTTCACAAGGACTGGCTTCATATCAAACAATTATTTAAAGTGTAGAAAGTTGATGAGGATGAACATTGTACACTCTCAAGGAATGAACAGCAAATGAACAACCCATAGTATTGTATGAAGAAATTACAAATTCAAGTTAGAATAGAGAAAAGAAGGGACTGATGAGTCATTATATGATACACGGAGTATAGGTTTTAACCTAGAGATATATCCTGGAATTCCTGTTCAGTGACGAAAGGCAGATGCAGAATAAAGATATAGTATAATCTCATTTCAATTTTAAAAAGACTATAGATGTATACAACTATGCATAGATGATATATCTGTACAAGTTTAAATGAGTACAGATCATATTGGTGTGAATGAATGATTCCTACCAACATTTAACAGCATTAGATGACAGTGAGGCAGAAACTTATTAGCTCTTTATACAGGTTTGTATATTTTTAATTTGTTGTAATAAGTATGTGTTACTTATACAACTTAAAATTAGATCCTTAAGAAGTATAAATAAGAATTTTAGAATAAATGGATCATTTTAAATATGCAGCTTGTCACAGCGTGTCATACTAATCCTTCTGGAAAGATATTTTAAATAGATTAAAGCATTCAGTAAAGTGTAACCTGCACACTAATGGCTTTATGTTACAAAAATAGGCGTTAAGTGGGAAACAGAACAAAAGCAGTTAAAAAAATAAATAAAAGAGAAACTGAATGTAGAGCTGCACTTGATGTTTAGTTCTGGATTAGAAAGTGGTTACTTAAAGGAAAAAGTCAGTAAAATCAAATCTATTGTTTTAGTAAACCTGACACTAACCTGAGTTTGTTTGTTTTTTAATTCAGATAAAGTATGAGAAGGTTATTTTAATGGTGAGTCACTACTAAGTAACTACGTAGCATTAACATTCAATTAAGTGGATTACATTTCTATCTTTAAAGCCGGTAAACACCCAACAAGGGTAGATACAGCATGTTATACTTTTCCATTTAACTTGGGTGTAGGATTTATTATTCAAATAATGTTTTAATTATGATTAACAATTCACACACACACATAAAGTTCTATATCCACATCCTTCAACAAAACCCACATATGCCTTCATTATAATTTTTTTCCATTGAATTTAACAAGGACATAATCTATCCTTTGGAGGGATGAGCACCTGGGAGCTTTACCTCGACTGCTGCATGGGCAATAAACCAGACCTGCCATATGCGGTTCGAAGGTAGAGTTGAGTTCCTTTTTTAAAAAATGTTTATTTTTGAAAGAGAGAGCAACAGAGTGAGAGCACAAGTAGGGGAGGGCAGACAGAGAGGGAGACACCGAATCTGAGGCAGGCATTAGGCTCCCAGGTGTCAGCACAGAGCCTGACTGTGGGTCTCAAACCCACAAAGCGTGAGGTCAGGACGTGAGCTGAAGTCTGACGCTCAACTGAACGACCCACCCAGGAGCCCCGACTTGAGCTCCTTCTGTGATGAACCTATTGCCAAGACTTTAGGCCCAGTTGCTGAGACAAACTGAAAATGTTATCTCTGCTTTAGGCAGTAAAATGATAACCTAAAGATAAGACTGGTGTCTGAGTTATTTCTGTGTTGTTTATTCCCTGCCTCAAAAAAGTCTAGACCCTCAAAGTGAAAAATCAGCATTGCGAAGATGAAAGGGTACAACCACAAATTACTACTACTCTCATTTTTTCCAGATATTCATAAATGGTTGATTACTTTCAGCTAGATTTGGATAGATGATGACCTACTTTGTTAAAGTCCATTCAACAAATATACAAAGATTGTGGCTATTAAAATGGAGAAAAGATTACCTGGAAGTTAAAAGGTTTGACATTAAGACTTACTAAATATCATGTCTACAAAATTTTGCAAACCATATTATGTAAATTCTTTTCATACGATGGATGCTTCTGACTGGATAATAAAGAAATTAAATTACTTAAGTTTATATTTTCAATTTGTGACATGTTTGGCTTAAATAGAAATAGAAATAAAAATACTTAGGGGGATTTCATAAGTAATCTGAAACCAGCTAGTAGTAGTTCAAAGTTCAAAGCAGATGTTAAGAGTTTTGATTCACAGAATTTATCACTATCAACAAATCAATCATCAAACACTTTGATGTACAGGAGATATTTACCCTTATATCAGAATGATATCAGTTCACTGTTTGATGTAAAGTATAAATTGTTTTTAAGTATGAAAACCCTAAGGTAGTTTAGAAAAGGACAATTTGCTTATTTATTAATAGACTGAACATTAAATAAAGTATATTTTTAGACAAGCTATGTATACATTTGCTACATTTTAAGAAGTATTACAGAAAAACGTGTGTGCATGTGTGGACTCAAACCTTTCCCTAGCCACATGACTACTTAGAATTTCTCTCTTCTATGAGAGAAGTGCACACATTTACCTGACTTCTTACGTGCCGTGAGCTGCTGGGTTTTCTAGGTTCAGAATGCTATTTAAAATCTCCAAATAATTCCAAATTGATAGGTCACTAATTCTGGCCATAAAACACTTACATTAACTTAAGCCCTGGCAAACATAAAACCAACAAATCATTGAGCACAGGCCATTATGTCCTGCCTGTCTTCCATTTTTACCCAGCAACTTAAAGGATTTTGTTTATATTGTTATTCCTCAAGTAAATTTCTTCAGACTATCTCAAATCCCTTAATGACTGGGTGTGTATTTCTATCTTGGTCGTGTGTAGGTGAGTGCCTGGTGTGCTAAAGACACAGAGTCAACATGAGCTAACTATGAGTTTCCTACCAAATTCTCCTACAGTTCAGTCAACCTGCTTGTAAAATGCCATTTAGGCATTCATCTTCTCTTTCAGGCTAAAGGGGGAAAAGCTTATGCTTTTTATTTGCTTCGTGTAGATAATTACAATTTTATTATTCACACTCGCAAGCTATTGGTGCTTTGGCTGATCCTTTAAACATCTGGCTTACTGTTTAAAGTGCATGGGGTGCACCGATGTTAACCCACAATGATAATCAGAAGACCTTCAATTAAGTACCTACAAAGCAACCAATGATAAATGGGAGGAAAGATGGTACAAGTTTGCCAAAGGATTCTTTCAGAGTCTGGTTCTCAAAAGCAATTAGAATCACTTCTTTTGGCCTTGGAATTAATGAATTTTCATTAAAATTTAAATTTCAAATGATTCCAAAGATATCAAACTTGAGAAGTTGAGCTGATTGTCTACATAATAAATCACACCACAGGAACATGTCAAAAAGACTAATGCAAGTTCTTTGCCATCCAAAGTTGTGTTTCTCCTTGTCAGTGCTATGTGAACATATATAATTGCTTTCTTTTTCTCAAAGAATCTAGAGCCAAAGACACACTGTTATTAAACTCTCTATTTCTCTCTGTTTAGAATTTGTCATATTATAATTCCAAGGCTGTGACTGAAACTAATTCTAGTCTATAAAGAAAGGTTTGTTCTAATAATTGATTGTGATATAAATTTAAAAAAATTGCTACAGTTACTTTCTTTGCTAATTTGCTGAAATGAAGAAATAAAATCGGGTCTAAGATTCTAATGTCAACCTCTCCTAATGGTTGAAAGTAATGTTTAACTTGATAACACACATATCCTTTCCTTGATAGAACACTAAGCACATGGTATGCGTTTGTGTGTGTGTCAAGCAAATATTACACCATGGAAAAATGTGAAGAGCCAAAATTCCTTGGACACAGAAATCAACAGAGGTGTTTTTAAAGTGAATAAGGTAGGTGGAAAACAGTAGTCATGTGAAAATGTTGAACATTTTAATCATGAATTAAAATAGTGAAACAGAATATATGGCAAATTCCAATCTGCTTCTTGTTTGTAGTGTTCTACTCACCCCACAAAAATTGTTTTCTATGACGATTATCATGATGCCTTTTTCTCTCCAAAATAGAGTGAATCTTCTTTGTTAAAAAATCTACATAGTCTAAATGAGAGCTGTCCCAACTATGACATATACATAACATATCAAGCATGTATGAAGGAATCACTTTAATTCCCATTTTAGTATTTTTCTTCCTAAGTTCCCCTTCATACGTGTGGTTTGAAACAAATTTGTGGAAACATCACCAGTGTTTTATTTCCATTGTTTACTACCTGCTTCATGTGGTCATATTTTATATAGCATTTGAACCTAGGTCAACAGCACTGTGCAAACTTCCTCCCAACAGTCCATCTTTTCCAAACCACTATTAGTACAGAACTTCCATCATAGGGCCATTAGCTTGGGGACCAACAATAACAATAAATAAAAACGGATAACTGTGGCATCAAATATATTCACAGACTCCCAGTGGAGGGGGATCAGAAAACTGATAGTGGCAACCAAACTGTTCTAAAAGCCGCTTTATGTGCCCCACATAGATTTTAAACATTCAGCACATGGGCAGCTTAGCACTTAGTACCTTGTTTAGCCTTTTACAACTTCATGCTTTTCTGTTACCTGCCTCGTGCATGTGTACACGGCAGTTTGCAATACCTGTGCTACGTGCTGACACATGGACGAGTTTTGTATTACGCTGACATGCCATCCAGTCCTCATGGCATCCACACTTGCATGACTGAGACCTGGAGCTCAGCTGCAGAAACATCCTCACTTCCGAAGCCGTGAGCAGGCTCCTTTACCTTCTGCTTCCGCTGTACATACCACTATGAGTCCCCCTGTATATCTGGGTGCGTAATGGACCGCCCATAGCAACAAAGGCACTTAACGAGTAAATAATCTAGCTCATGACATAGTAACAGAAATTGCTTTTGTGGGCGCAAGATAATGCAAACATTTTTAAAAAATTCTTAATAGAGCTGTACCAATGTGGATGGTATGGATGGTGGATAGTTAGCAACAAAATCTTAAGAAAGTTCAAGCTCAAAAACAAAAAGGGATGAGAGAAGGGAAGTTCCTCAACTGACACATACTGTCTGTGGTGGAAAATGGAGCGCATAATTTTAAAATAAGTTATACTTCTTATTTATTAAGATGATTAAGTAAAACCCATAGATCAGGATAATTTTTTAGAGTCCACTACTTCCAATTATCAACATTAGCATGCTTTTCTCACTGAAAAAAAAAACCCATAGAAAAAAACAGGTGAAAAATTTTAGATAGATGGAGATTTCAGCAGGAATGTTTTTTATTTATGAGACATTATCAGAACATATAATTATTAGTTAAATAAATACAGAAGTCCTTTGAACTGATTATTTAATTCAGGTCACAAAAATGGAAAAGAATTCATATTGTGATTGAACAGGAAATGATGTCTGACATGACCTGTAACAAAGAGTATCCTTCTCATTCATTCAATTTTTATTTTTACCTACATTACATTTGATATGTTTAGTAACTATAAGGACTCAAGAACTGTCTAGGTAAGATTTTACACTTGATCTTAGCCAAAAGGCCAAGAAGTGATAAGATTTTAAACCCATTCAATGTCCTAATGAAATAGAAGTTTTAAGAGATTTGAAAAAAATTACTAGATCTAAAATTGAAAGCTTCCTACTGAAGGTGACACGCCATATCTAAATGAAAAGTAACCATTAACATAAATATGTCTTAACATTAGCCATCATAATGTGGAAGTAGAGTCGGTGAGAGTGCCTGAGAATCACAGTTTTACAAACCCCAGGTTGGGACACATTGACCTGACGACCAGAAGAGTATTTACAATCAGTACTATCCTGAGAGATTTTAGTCATTTGGTCTTTCTCTTACTGAGTAAGGGCCCAGTCTTTACTATGAAATATTTGTAAGAGACTATCTGAAATCTTACACGTTTAGTAGACATTATGCTTTGTGGTTACCTCATATCTCTGTATATAACATCATGACTGCCCTTATAATTTGAAATTGAATTTACTTCACTTTGATATGACGGCATAAAAAAGCATACTGGGTTTTGGTTTTTTTTTTAAGTCAATGATGATCATTTTATATTTAAAGGACTTTTTGTCACATACACGGTCATAGTAGAGTTGAGCATTGAATGGATACAAAAACAAAAAAACACATTCTAATAACAATCTAGTTGTGGGGAACATACTTCCTAATAGCATCAGAGAAAGTTCTATAACTCTCCACACCAAGTTTTATCTATGTTATATATGGGTTTTGAATGCTTCTTTCTATATATTTTTGGATCTTTTTTCATTTGAAACAGTAAAAACGATTTCAATGAAGCATTTTAAGTAGTGGTGTGATAGATTAATGACTGCATACAATTTCACTCATTCAATTTTATTTCATCAAATTAGCCTCCAAATCCTACAGACCATCTGTGAAAATCCGGTTGACTTGTCAGGGTACATTTTGCCTATGTTCAAGGGAGCTATGAATTTCTTACTGCAACTTAAAATTTAGGACCTCAAAACACTGTTCCTATGAATATGACGTCTGATGGGATGTCTTTAATAAGCAAAAACACATTAATTACCTGGATTTCTTAAATTAAACCATCAGTAAAAGTTGCTACATTTTCACACTAAATTGCTGAGGAAGGCAATATGCCAAGATGGGAAAAAACACGCCCGCATGTTAAATGGGAGCTATTTGTTTACTGTGTCAGTCAGCAGCAAGGCAGTAGGTACACACAGGGGGCACAGACACAGAAGGTAAAGGGGTAACTGGAAAGCAGACCCAAAGTCAGACCTAGGACTGGTGATCCGATGGGTATGATCTGGAACAAAATCTGTTTCATGAATGCAATTATAATTATCTAGGCCAACATCCTAGATATCTTAGATGTCTAGGAACCAGTCAGATCCCCCAAAACTACAGAATTATGTGAATCATGCAACTTATCAGAGGACCTCTGAAGTGGGACACACAAAACCAAATGGGTTCTGGGTATAAACAAGAGTACTGTGGCCTATGGGGAAAGTCTTATAGAAATGGCAAATTCTAAGATATATACAGGGTTTCTTAACCCTATATATATGTATAGGGTTAACCCTAAGATGGCAAAGACTTGGAGTGCCTAGACAAATAAATGGGTGCTGTCTAAAAAGTATATCTCTGTGTCATTTCCATCCTGCTTCCCCAAAAGATCACTTACTCAGAGGAAGAATAAAACTGAACCTTGAAAATTGCAAAAACTCCTGTACGAGAAGGCAAATATATTACCTGGTCATTTATTTACTGTCTCCACTTTCTCTTCAATGATAAGTATGAAGAGAAATATGTAAAGTTAGAAAAGTAATCCAAAACTTGTTCGCGGTTGCTCTGAAATTGATTTCTCCATTCTCTTGGCATTTACTAGCATTATTTAAATTTCACAGCACCATCTAAAAACTCTGTGAGATAAATCGCATTGTAAATGAATTATATTACCAGGGGCTTGCCCATTATTTGTGCAAGTGGCTTTATCTTTCTTGCTTGCTATATTAAATATAGTTTATGGACAACTTGGCATTATATTTTCCCTCAACTTGATTTTTAAAATCACTATGCACCTTGAAAGGTTGTGTCCTGATATTTGTGACAAATGTAATATTAAAACCCCCTTGTCCTCCAACGGTATACTTTTCTTATTTCAAATTCAATGGGTTCACATTTTTCCAAAATACTTTAAAATTCTCCTTTTTTAGTTGATATTTTAAAATTGGTATTCTATATAGCAGTATTTCATATAGATTAATTTCCCCTTTAGGAGGAAAACATCTAGTGAATAGGAATTATTTTGTTTTGCTCCTTCATAATAGCAATGCTTTCTAATAAGAAAAGAATATGTTATAGAGAATTTCCAAAATCCAGAGAGGCCCATATTCACTGTGATTTTGACTTATAATTTCCTTGAGTGTTATTTCAAGTAAAGTTCTAAATAACTCTTAATTTCTTACCCATTTTTTTTTCTAAATTAGTGCTTCAAATATGTCTTAATCACTGTAAAATAACCCAGGATGTGGTCACTAATTATCATGTATACATTAGGACTCCAGACAAACTATCCTCTGATGAAGTTTCCCATGGTGCTCAATACTCCAGTAATTGCTTACTAGAAATGTAAGAACAATTAGCCTTTTTTTTTTTTTTTTCAAAATCTTGTGTGGCTTGGAGAAAGAATCTCTCCAGAGTGAGCTTCTTTTCCAGTTAGACCTTTTCCTTTCACAGGTTGCTTTATTGTCTTATCATTTTGTCATTTCCTGCTTTTTAGTATCACATATGCCTATCATTTATTTTAGTTTTATAGTTTACAAAGTGCCAACATGACAGTCTTCAAAATAGGCAGGACTGCTATTATAGACGTTGATTGCTAAAAACGGTTCAGAATTAGCCCAAGATCAACGAACAAATAAATGACATGGTTAAAAGTAAATTTGATGGTTACAACAGCCTAAGATCACAAAGCCAGTCTGCTAAGTTCCGGTATTACAAAAGGATACTCATGACTTCATTTAGCATTTCTTAAAGATTCAGGATAGCTGGGATTTTGAAGTAAGGATTAAAAAAAAAAAGCATCCCTCTTATCTGCCTTTTTCAGTACTCCTGACTGAGATGTAGATTGTTTATTTTCTTAACTGGCAAAATGCTGCAGACTTCTTCAGTTCCTCAGTGAAAGTAATGTAGGAAGAAGCATTAATTCTTTTGGCTCACTATGACATCACATGGCAAATTATTATATGTGAGCAATAAATCACAGAGTTGGAAGATGCCCTGAGAAATTCTCCAGGTTTATTCTTTTGCCTTCTGGTAAATCAGAAACTTCTTAGATTTAATAACAAGTATATGTATTATTTCATTTTATAAATATTATGACTACAAAATCATGAATGTACTACTAGTATTTCACAACCCCATATGTTTGAAACTTTGCCTAAGCATATATGGTATTTATTTATATTTCAAATTGTGGCTAAAATTCTTAAAGGGCTACAAAGGAAACTCAACCATTCTACTTGCAAACAGATATGATTAATTGCTCTTACTAAGTAGTATTTTATATTCTCAAATAATGATAATCAAAATGTTAAAAATACACACAAAGATATTTTACTTTGTAACTTACAGCCTAACAGAATGGAATTAGTTGTGAAAATTTATGCTGAGATTATTAACTAGTATTTTTTTGAGTTGGTACATATATAAAATTCTGGTGGAGACATATTTTCATAGCTCCAAAGAAAGAGTATAGCATTAACAAGAAAACAAAACAAAACAAAATAAAATCCTTCCCAACTATAAATTGGCATAAATAATGTCATAATACAAAGTAACTAAATATGAGTATATTTTCATAACTATTTTTAGTAATTAATTACATAAAATAATGTCATAATCATACTCCATTAGGAAAGAAAAAGGGAATTTAAAATAAAAGCCTATAGAATAAGTAACTGTTTTTCTCCAAATAAGGGAATGAATAAGCACATAAAAATTCTCATCCTTTTTCTATTTATATTCAGAAAAATGTTAGGTAACATATTATACAAAAACCATGACATATAAAAGAGCTGTAGTCAGTCCATTAAACATCTGACTTCAGCTCAGGTCATGATCTGGCAGTTTGTGAGTTCAAGCCCCACGTCGGGTTCTGTGCTAACCACTCAGAGCCTGAAGCCTGCTTCGGATTCTGTGTCTCCCCCTCTCTGACCCTACCCTGCTCATACTCTGTCTCTCTTTCTCTCAAAAATAAACATTAAAATATATATTCAAAATCAAAGGGCTATAGTTCTAAACAATAATCATAATGGTGCAGTTTTACTTTATGATGCTGTTCATCTGTTCATACACATGTCCTTCCTCTCCCATTCAATTTTAAAGTCAATGAAGATAAGTTTCTACTTTCCCCAACATCTAGTATATTGGAAGAACATATAATATATTTTCAAAAAAATGTGGGATAATACAGAAATTGTATTCACTACCTAAGAGATGAATAAAAAGGAGTATTAGTGGACAATTTTGAAAAGAGATTAACAATTACCTTTAAGACACGGAGTCATCAAACAACAGCCCGTGTGAGGCAACTCCCACTTGCCATCTCTGTGTATATTATATGGTACACAAACTAAGAATGGTTTTAACATTTTAAATGGTTGGGGGAAAATCAAAAGATTAATACTATTCTGCAACATGTGAAAATGATATGCAATTCAAATGTCATACACCATAAACAAAGTTTGATGGAAACAAAACTCATGTCTTGTCTCTGACTGCTTTCACACTCCAGTAGCCCATATGAATAGCTGCTGCAGACACGGTATAACCTGCAACGCCTGAAATATTCACTATCTGGTCCTTTATAGGAAAAGTCTGTTGACTCTTGCGTTAGGAGAAAGCATATATAAGAAGGTAAAAATACAAAGGGCCATCAGATTCTAGTTGGATCTCAAGGGTTCATTTACGGAAAGTGAAGGAAAAAATCAAAAGAGTGGAGGAGAATCTGTATTTTTGTATCTTTTGGGTAAATACCTAATGGTGTAATTGTCGGATCATAGGGTAGTTCTATTTTTAGTTTACTGAGGCACCTCCATATGTTCTCCAGGAACATATCCTACCAGGAATTGCATTGCAATCTCACTCCTCTTTTTTTTTGCCTAATTCCCAAAACCTGTTGTTTCTTGTGTTGTTGATTTTAGCCATTCTGACAGGTATAAGGTAGTATCTCATGGTGGTTTTGATGAGTGATGCTGAGCCTCTTTTCATGTGCATATTAGCTATCTGGAGGTGTTCTTTGGACAACTGTCTGTTGATGTCTTCTGCCCATTTCCTAACTGTTGTTTTTTGGATGTTGAATTTGAAAAGTTCTCTTGGGTACTAATCCTTTATCTGATATGTTGTATTTACCCAAAGGATACAAAAATCCAAATTCAAAGGGGAACATGTACCCCAATGTTTATAGCAGCATTAACAACGATAGCTATACAAATGTCTATCAAATGATGAATGGATAAAGGAAATGTGGTGTATATACAATGAAATATTACTCAGCCATCAAAAATAATGAAATCTTGCCATTTGCAACAACATGGATGGAGCTAGAACGTGTTATGCTAAGTGAAATAAGTCAGTCAGAGAAAGACAAATATCATATGACTACATTCACACATGGAATTTGAGAAACAAAACAGATGAACATGTGGGAAGCAGGGAAAGAAGTAAGGGAAGCAAACGGCAAAGGACTCAACAATAGAGAACAAACTGAGGGTTGATGGAGAGCAGTGGGTGAGGGACGGGCTAGAGAGTTGATGGGGAATAAGGAGGGCACTTGTAACGATCACTGGGTGTTGTATGTAAGTGATGAATCACTAAATTTGAGTCCTGCAACCAATACTGCACTGTATATTAACTAAGTAAATTTCAAGTTTAAAAAAAACCTACAAGAAGAATTAACAAAAAGAAGAGGGGAGGAAAGCTAAGGAGGAAGGCTTTTGGAAATTTAGTTATAGGATTCATGTTTACATCCTCATGTTGCCATGAAATCAAAGAAAGGGGACTTTTATTGCTCTCACAGGACTTCCACATAAACTGTAGAGGAGAAAAGCAATGAAGACCGAGGGGAGAATAGGGGAATAAAACTACTCAGAGAGAGTTCTAATATTGGAAATGGAGTTGGAGAAGAGAAGTTAATGCCACTTCATTTTTCTCTGCCCCATTTCTTTCAAACACTAAGCATAGGTAAGTTTTAATGGTAAGTCAATAGTTAATCTCTCATTCTAAGATTAAAAAGAGAGCGAGAG
Source organism: Suricata suricatta (assembly GCF_006229205.1). Classification (NCBI taxonomy): domain Eukaryota; kingdom Metazoa; phylum Chordata; class Mammalia; order Carnivora; family Herpestidae; genus Suricata; species Suricata suricatta. The sequence goes on from NC_043717.1 coordinate 25,941,023, forward strand.
AGGGAGAATGGGAGTGAGCATGAATGAGAGAGAGAGAGAGAGAGAGAGAGGCAATAAAGTTAAACATGAACTGTAAGAATCACTCTTCTATTTATAAAGTTTTCCAAAGGAAGAAACCATCCAAACAGGAAGGGTAGTTGTAGAAGTTCTACAATAATAATGAAATAAAAAGAGTCACAGTGAACACACAGACTTTCATGCTTTCACTAAAATCATTCTTATGAACAAATCAAATTAGGTCATCAGTGGGCAAAGAAAACCTGCAAATACTTATTTTGTGGCAAAGGCTTATTTGGTATCACTAAAACCATCTGAAGAAAAAAAATTCTAACAAGGTCTTTCTTACCAAACTGTTGTTTATTTTCTAAGTCCCTATATACTTAATTTTACACCCATAATTTTCTATTCTTCTAGCCACCATAATGTTTCTATGAAAAAAATGGGTCCTTTGGGATTGCATCTTTAATCTCTCAATTATTCTAAGGAAATAATATCTTTCCAGTATTTATGGATTCCATTCAACAAACAGTTATTTAGCACTCTCTGTATGCGAGGCACCGTGCTGGGTGCTATGGGAGATACAAAAAGGAATGCAAAGTAATCGCCCTTCGGGGGATCATAACCTGGGTAGGAAGAAAGACAGGTGTGCAAGTGACTATGATACAAGGCAGATGGAGATAAATGTTTTAATAGAGCTAGACAGGGGAGAGAGAGATCACCTCTGATAGAAAATTTCAGATGGCTTTCATGAAATTTTGGGCTCAGACTATAAAGAAAACATAAGACTTCCCTTAAGAAGTGGTCTAACAAAGAACATTCTAGGAAGACATTATAGTATTACAGAGGCATGAAAGAGTAGGATGTTATCTACCTCACTCTCAGACACAAAAACCATAGTAGGGGTCCAGGGATCTGAATTATTAGCAAGCTCCCTCAGTGATTGTGTTATAGGAGTTCTGCAAACTGCACTTTAAGATTAATCTAGGGTGTGTGTCCAAAAATAGAACAGGAAAGGATAGTAATAAGGTATAGTGCGGAAAAAAAATAGGTTTTATGATAATGAAGTGAGAAAGCAAGGCTTAGGTGATGCAATAAGGAGGGAGGCAAAGAGGCCATATAACTGACAGTGCAAGACAATGAGTGCCTTATGATGTTAATTTGGGATATTTCAACTCAAGTTAAATAGATTCTATTTACATAAAGTTCAAAAACTGGCAAAATTAGTCTATGCTGTTAGAAGTCATGATACTGCTTTTCCAAGAGGGTAGCGATGAATGACTGGAATGGGACATGAGGGCGTCTCTGAGGTGTTATTAAGGTATTGTTTTAAAGATGAGTCTTGGTTACAAAACTATGCTCAGTTTCGGAAAAATTCATCAAACCATACCTTTCTATTGTGCACGCTTTTTTTTTTTTAAATGTTTTATTTATTTTTGATACAGAGAGAGACAGAGCATGAGAGGGGGAGGGGCAGAGAGAGAAGGAGATACAGAACCGGAAGCAGGCTCCAGGCTCTGAGCTAGCTGTCAGCACAGAGCCTGACGCGGGGCTCGAACCCACGAACGTGAGATCTGACCTGAGCCAAAGCCGGAGGCTTAGCCGACTGAGCCACCCAGGCGCCCCTTGTGCACGCTTTTTTACTGAAGTATATTATAGTTCAATAAAAAGTTCTAGAATTTAGGCTGGATGGGCATATTTCAATTAAAGGAAAACATCCTCTAATTATTATCTTATTAATCTCATAAAGTTTAACAATGTAATTTGTCTTTCAATTATCTGAAAGTTATACAAATTTGATATGACGGAATATACGATAGAAATTCTCGAAAATATTTTCAGACCGTGTTAGTGGGGAACAATAAGTTATTGCAATTTCCCTGATAGCACTAGGAACTCAACTGATTGAGAGTCACCATTTTAAGCTCTGGTATGTATCATTGTCTCATTCTTCTGTGACTCTTTACAGTGGAACTTGGAAGAGTTGTCTGTAATCTTTGTACGTATATTCCCACCCGATATTATCTACTCAAAGCACTCTCTGGGCCTTCCAGTCTCACCATTCCACTAGGCTACTCTTGTCCAGATCATCAGAAACTGTATGCCATCAAAACCAATGGTTACTTCTCTTTTTTTATTGTACTGAGCTCCTCATAACATTTCATACTGTTAGTCACTCCCTCCTCCCCTTATACTTTCTGTTTGTATTTTTTATGTTATCACACTCTCCTGAAAATCCTCCTAATTTTCAGTATTCTATGTGGGATGCCCCTCTTCTGTTCCACTTTGAAATACTTGAGTGCCTCAGGGCTTAATTCTGAGTCCATTTGTCTTCTTCATCTATAAACTTAGTCTTGGAGATCTCTAGTTCCATGCCTTTATATAGTCTCTTAATATATATCTACAGCCTCAAGCTCTGCCCTGAAGTCCAAATTCATATTCAGTTGCCTAGTCAACATCTGCTGTAGGGTGTCTAATAAACATTCTAAAATTAACTTGTCCAAGTGAGAATGCTTGATTTTTTCCCCCAAATACGCTCTTCCTCAAATGTCCCCTACTCGGTAAATGGCACCACCATCTTTATGATTTTTCAAGTTAAACATCTGAGACTTATCCTTGATTTCTCTATTTCTCTTAGCAACAAAGCACTAGTGACTTCAAACCTGAAATCTGTCTCTTCAGCCTCTCCACTGTGACCAACCTTGTCTAAGCTGCCGCTACTTCACACAAAGACTACTCAACTTATTAACTATCACTTTATTCTACTTCCACCTTCCGCATCCCATTTTCTATTAACCAGGCACAATGGTGTCAACACTCATCAATCACCTGATACAACGTTACAAAAAAACGAAACAATTTACTGTGACTAACAAGGTTTTACATGAACTGGCCACTGTCTACGTCTCTGAGCCACTCACCCGCTGCTCTTTAACTGTACTGGCCTTTTGTGTTGCTAGCATTCCATGAACATGGCAACTCATGTTCACCCCAAATACTATGCGTTAGTACTCCCAGTACCCAGCGTTCAATAGTCACAAAACAGGCTCCTTCCTGACAGTCAGGTATCAGTTTAAATAATGATATTTAGAAAACACTACCTTGACAGTCCAAATCAAAGTAATCACCCAGTTACCATCTATTATTTTACTCTATTTTAAAGTCTCTTTGGATTTTTCTAAATTTTTTGTATTCCATCTTCTATAAGAGAATATAATCTCCCTGACAGTACAAACCTTGACTGGTAATCGCTGTATGCCCAGTGCCCCCAAACAGTGAGGCTCCTACAATAGATGTATGATAAACATTTTTTGAATGCTGAATTCGAATCCTTTCAACAACTGACGTGACACAATAAATGAAAAATTGCTGAGGGTAAGGACAAGGAATAGTTTCATTCAGATTTGTTCATTCTAAGTCACCATGGCCAGGATTTGCAAGTCGCTATAAAGGCCACCACAAACTGGAGAACCGTTCCTGCTAATCTCTTAATAAAAGCAGAATGTATATTATTGACTGGCTAGCACTCTGAGTTTTAAAAGTATGACTCAAAGCTAGCAAGGAGATGAGTAATGCCTGGTGCCAAGTTTAACTTCCGTTTGGCTAATAATGGACTTTTTTTCCATAGAAGCATATGGAATTCTAGACTTGCAAACAACAAGGGGAGGTAGCTCCTTCTGTATGTAATCACAGTGTTGCTATAATTACAGATAAAGGTTTGTCAGCATTTCCATTAAAAGACCTTAACTCAGCTGTTAAATGTCCATTAGCCTAATATATGGCTTATAATATCTTAGCTTAACTGCCTATTAAAAACAGCTAATTAAAAATGGATTGATATTTTTTATAAATTATGTAAATACCCAGAAGAAACCCAGCTCTTCCAGTGTATGCATTGCTGTAACAATGAAAGTGCAAGTTTCTTTTCAATATTTGAAATTTCTATTAATACGCATGCTTTTTAAAACTTGACCTGAAAAGTTCTGCAAAGTGATTGCTTAGCAATAAGCACAATGTTGTCATAAGGACGAACAATCGCTTAACTACTGTAGTGGACACTGATGAACTATTCTGATTCTCCTTCAGTGAAGAACTTGTTGCCTCAGCAGCTCGCAGTGCTGTTGGCAGACTGCCTTCAGCTATCAGACCCTTTTGCGGGTTGCCTCAGCTGCAGAGTTTTTTTGCCCAAGGTCATGACCCTTTTCCCAGGAGTACCGATTAACAGAAGAGGATAGAGGCCCAACAGTCTGGGTCCAACTCAGGACCACTGTGAAGGGCTGCTCTGCCTCCAGAGCATCCCATGTGGTTGGCCATGGACATGAGCTGGCAAACAGCTCCATGGAAGCGCCTGATGACACTGCAAGTACCCAGAGACCACACAGGCACGCTCAACTTCAGATTGACCTAAGACTTGGTGAATTCTCCGTGATCCTTTCAGAACATGGGAAGACATACAATTTTGAAAGAAGAAGTACCTTTCTTTAGGGAGGCTGCCATAGGGTAATTTCTCACCTGCCTGTCTGGTTACCGGAAGACAAGACATTCCACGTCATCTCCCTTCAAAGTATAGCCTTAGGTGTGGAAGTGCTTAGTTGCAGCATGAAAGTGGTTTCTCAACCACCAAGTGTCCCGCCACTTGTGTTGTCTTTCATCTGGTCCCTTTCAGTTAGGTGTCATCCCGTGGGAGAAGCGGCACAGGAAATGCACATCATGATGATTATGCTTTTGCTGCCTATTCAACTATTTGATCTTACTCTCCTCTTACTGGCTGAAAATCTCAGCCTACTTGGCACGCAGGCTCTTGTTGGGTCTGTGCTGGAGCTCACCCTCTCTCTCCACTTCTGCTTTCTACCTGTCCCTTCCATACATGTTGGTCCAAAAGGCACTCCCTGGTAAGTATCCTGCACACTAAGCTCCAATCATAGAGTTAGCTTCTGCAAGAACTTGACGTGTCACACAAACCCAATAATTCAAAGAAAGCACAGCAAGTGATATTATGTTGTATCACTTCTCTTTTTGCTTGGCTGCCAGGAGAAGTTGTGTTTATTTTTCTAGCTGAAGACTCCATGGAATTATTTCATGTACATTATATCCCTTTGAAATTGTATAATGCATGTTTTTAGGTGCTTTAGTAGATGACTACTGAGAAGGTACTTAGCACATCTCCATCAAATCATTCAGTCTCTTCCAAAACAAGTTCAGGAGTCTAGGGGTAGAGAATTATTCTACTTGATGAAATCTAAGAAATCTGCCCCTTTATTACTTGCACTCACTTCCTTTTCTGAGCAAAAATTATGTTTTAATCTCTTTTCTGTAAAATAGCCCTTGAGGTTAACATGCATCTCTTTCTCCTTATTCTTGCCCCCAACTAGTTCTGTCTACCTCAATTCCTATTTTCAATTACAAGTAATCCTGAAATCATCTGTTTTCAGGCTACTTTACTTTTCAAAAGCCCTGTAGGACCTGAAGGCCTAAGAAAAGAAAAGATCCTTCCCAGCCATATCTCCCTGACATGTGTGATGAAAGCTTCAAGAGTGCTAAATGGTCCCTTAAATGGTGTTTTTAATTTATACCAGCTCTTTGTAACAGAGGAAATAAAGGAACTCTCCAGAAGGATTTAGGCATGGGAGCCAATATCAGACCGAAAGCAAGTACCATTTTATTCATAAATTCCTAGGAGCTTTCTTATTTAGTTACTCTAATATTTATTAAGCACCTCTTAACGTATAAACTCCCATCCTGGATGAAATGCATAGAAACCACTCTGTCTACTTGATCTAAAAAAATAATAAAAAGTCTCTTCTGCTTTTTATAATAACATTTTTAAAATTTCTGCTTAATTCCTTTTCTATTATTTTATGAACACAGTCTGTTGCAGCTTCTAACTGGCGACCCTTGAATTGAAAGTAAGTCCCCTCTTTAATGAATCTGATGATCAGCTGAATCAAAAACCTTTTGATAGAAAAGGAAAAACAGATAGTGTTGTGGAAGGGGGCTCTGAGACATCTCATGGATTGAAGCAGCTTACAAAACAAAAGAGCAGGGACATTCCACAAAACAATTCAATATGTGACTACATTCTTTCAATCAAAACCTTGAAGAGGCCCAAATATCCAAAATGTAGGCGAAAAGCCATCTCTGACCATCATTTCATCTCTAAGTTCTTCATGGCAGCCACATGTAACTTTACAGGTACGGGTTGCCCAGCAACCTTTGCATTTGGAATATATGCATAATTATTTGGTTACACTTCCTATCAGACTTCCAAAACTATGTTTTCTCTCTTTCAGAAATTCTCCACCTTTTTCACATATAGAGCTACAACTTCCACCTTCAGTCTGATATATTCTGAATATTAATTTTGTCCCTGATTGTATTTTGTCAACATGGTTTTTTTTTTTCTAATATTTAAACCGAACTATAAATATCTCTGAATTTAAATACTGGAACCCTAAATAATTTGTGCGGTCATCTTAGGTTAATGAAAAGGCTTTGTGAGTTGATTTAATTAAAATAAGAAAGATAATAGTCAAAAAAGGGACATATATTGAGCATATGGCAGAAAGCCAGCCAGCCCACAGCAGGGTGAATGATGTGAAAGCCAGTACGTACTTCCCTCTCTAGGTCATGTGCCTTGATTCAGGGCTGCATCCCATCACCCCCAGGCCCAAGGATGGGGTATCTCTTATAAATGTGATTGCCCAAAGAAGACACATATTTTTATGAAATCATCAGACCAAAAGGGGTGACATTTCTCATTCACACAAAGACCCTAGATATGCCAAAATGAGACCTGCAGATAGGTAAGGCTTATTTTCAAAGATAAGTATCTGATTAGTAATAAGATACCTATTTGAGATTAAAGTTAATAGACACAAACAATATCTGCTTTACAAATAGGGTACGGTCTTGACGGAATTTGAATATCAGATGTTTCCATCAGAAAACCACAAAACAAAGAGTAGGTCAGTTTCCAGCTGGACCATGGAATCTAACTTAAGCTATTTTAATAAGTGAAGTCGATCTGCTAATGGGAATATGGAATTCAGACAGCAATAAGTGCACTCGGAGAACACGGTAATTCCCTGACATGGGATCTTTGAGGAAGAGAGAGATTTAATAACAGGGCCACCAAGGCACCCTGAGAGAGGGGAGGAGAAACTGAAATTTTCAAGCTGTGAAAACTGGCCCAGGCAGTGAGAACTTCCCAGAGGAAGGGACATAATTTTCTCCTTCTCAAAGGATCCATAGGGGCTTGCAGTCATCCTGAGTGGGTTATCATTTTGACCACACACACCAGAAAGCAAGCCAGATTATTCTAAGAGATGGAGCACTTGCCACACGTCTGGATGGACAAGTCTTCTGTAAACTCAATTTAATTGCAGTATACATGCTTATTTTAAGTGAAGAACTGTACACTTAAATATGGATAATTATTTGTCTATAAATGAATTTATAATTGCATATTTAAATAAAATTACATACAGACACATATGTACATATATATATACACCATCACTTACAAATGTGACTTTTTTCTAGTAAACGTACAGATTACTAAATTTACCAACTGTATAGCTATGATGTTTGGCAATATCTACTGAAACTAAATGTGTATAACATACCCTAAGACCTGGAAAACTCACTTCTAGGTACATATTCATCAAAATATATATATTTGTGGGGCTTGGGTGTGAGCTTGGGTGGCTCAGTGGATTAAGCATCCGACTTTGGCTCAGGTCATGATCTCATGGTTCATAGGTTCAAGCCCGTGTCAGGCTCTGTGCTGAGAGCTACCTCAGAGCCTGGAGCCTGTCTTCTATGTCTCCGTCTCTCTCTGGCCCTCCCCTGCTCACACTCACTCTCTCTCTCTCTCTCTCAAAAATGAATAAAAATATTTAAAAAACTAAAAAAACCAAAATATGTACATTTGTGCACAAAATAAATATTGGAATGTCCAAAGCAACACTATTCATAATAACTAAATAAACAAGAGAATTGCCACATTCACCAAGTGACTATTACGCAGCCCTGAAAATGAATATTCAACAATGACACACAAGAGAACGGATAACTCACACAAATGCAAGGAGCCCAAAACCAGGAATAAAAAATTACATTTCATCTGATTCAGCAAAACAAACACTAAGATAAAACTACTCTATGCCGTTAGAAATCAGATTAGTGATTTCTCTTGGAAGGATTAATGACAGAAAGGGGGAGCTGCCAGGCTTCTGGAATGCTTTGTTTGGTTTCTTAAAGTAGGTGCTAATTAGATAGCTGTGTTCTATTTGTGAAAATACATGGAATTATATGCATGTGATATCTTCACTTTTCTATATCTATGTACACATCAGTAAATTTTTTTTAAAGTACAAGTCTCTAAAATACTTGAATATCACAGTTTCTGTTTTTTGTTTAGTATTGCTTTGAAGCACATCTTAAGTCAGGTGTCTCATATGTATTATTATTGATCGCCATAATGGGCTTGTCTGGTCAACATGATTATCCCCATTATACAAGCAATTCACACTTTCACATGAAAATTGTTGGCATCTATATTTTTGAGGAAAAATATGGATTATCATCAATGTGAATGTATTAATATGGATAGTCACCCCAGTTTGCTTGATTCTTTAGGAGAATAGAAAAGGTGTCCCTATTTGAGGCTAATCTTTCTTTATTTTTTGGAGAATAGCTGATACAGAATTTTATTCTTTTTTAAGTTTAGTCAAGCCAGAGGTATTACAATAATAAAGGACTTTTTTTTAATAATAAAGAGCTTTGAACACCACATGTAACCATCAACTCCAGGCAATTTAACAAGGAACCGCACTATCTGCCCGGTTTCTTTAATTCTTTAGGAGTAGAGAAAAGACGTCGTTTTTGAGGCCAATCTTTCACAAAGCAGTCTAGAGAGGCATGTGAATACTGACAGTGCGCTCTAATTTACATGCTTATTTGTGTCAACAATATAATTAAGATTTTTTTCTGCCTATTGGATTAGTCTAATTTTAATTTACAGTGCCAAAAAACAAATTTAAAAAAAGCTTTAGGTAAACAGAATAAAATGTAGCTTCAGGGGAAAAACATACAAAAACAAACAAAAAGAGCCTTAGGGAGCCTATAACTCCAATCACAGCTGGCTGACAAGGAATACTTTGCACACATCATGGACTTTATCAAAAATCCTCCAAAGTTCATCACAGTTTTCTTGGTTCTCTAGATATGTTATTTCATACACTATTCATTTCCAATTTTTTTTATTTTTAAGAATCAATAAGACAGCAATAAAAGAGTAGTGTCATTGTAAAGCATTCTTACCTTGGGGTGTCTGGGTGGCTCAGTCAGTTATGCATCTGACTTCAGCTCAGGTCATGCATGAGCTTTTGGTTTGTGGGTTCAAGCCCCATATCAGACTCTGTGCTAACAGCTTGGAGCCTGGAGCCTGCTTTGGATTCTGGGTCTCTCTCTCTCTCTCTCTCTCTCTCTCTCTCTCTCTCTCTCTCTCTGACCTTCCCCCACTTGTGATCTCTCTCTCTCTCTCTGTCTCAGAAATAAATAAAAATTTAAAAAGTTAAAAAAAAAACAATAAAGGATTCTTGCCTCTAATGGCCATCATTCCCTTCCTGATGATCAGGAAAGAACATAACAGAAAATGAAAAGCTGACTTGCCATTTGTGATCATGAAAGAGTTAACATCACAGAATTTTCCCTTTAATTTATCCACTCATGTAGGAATGATGACTGAGAAAAACAATAAAATGAATATTGACAATATTTCCCAGATGAAGTTGAAAATTGGAAATATTACCCTGAAGGTTATATTCCATTATATATGGAAAACAGTATGGAGTTTCCTCCAAAAACTAAAAATAGAGTTATCATGTGATCTAGTTATTCGACTACCCAAAGAATATGAAAACACTATGTTTATTGCAGCATTATTTAAAATAGCTGAGATAATGGAGGTAACCCAAATGTCCACAGATAGATGAGTGGATAAAGATGTGACTATATATATATATATAAAATAGGAGTGGTTTTATTGTGGTGTGTGTTGCAGTTTTTGCCCTGACATTCATCCCTCCATAGTCTCAGTCAATCAGAACTGGAATTCTCCTAGTGACTAGTTTGGATTAAGGGTGTGTCATATCCTAGACTGATTCAACTGGACTGAAGAGAGACTTATTCTAAAAATGAGGGGATAGGTTTTCTCTCTGTTCATCTTATAGTCTAAAAGTCAATGTGTAACCATCAAGGAAATGAACCTTATGAGTTCATGAAAATAAAGAGTAAGACCAGTAATTAGCATCCCTACCCTTTGGAAAGCTGGCCACTCTGAGCCTTGTCTTTAGAGGATTTCTACTCTACAACATCTGGACAATGAGGTAGGGACATTTCTGGATACGTTAGGCACTATTGAGAATACATAGCTGAATCAGACAGAATTCTGTGATGTCTCTGGAAATGGTGAAATTTGATAAAAAGTAATGAGAGTGGGGAAATATACTATATTTTTTGGATAAAATCTCTAGGGTATTGCTAACCAATATTAGTTCTACAATCTTATGGCAAATCATTTAACATAAAAAGTCTTTTCTTCATATGTTAAATTAAGCTACTAAGACATATAATGTATGGGCATATAGACACATGGATTTCACTGAAAACATATAATACTAGTTAATATTCTTAGCTAAGCAATTTCTCACTTAATCTTCACATAACATCCTTGGACTCAGTAAAGTTATTCTCCCATTTTACAACTGAGGAAATAGACTCAGATATTTGAGCCACTTGTCCAAGGTCAGACAGGTAAAAGATGGTAAAGTCTGAAAAGCAATCTCAGATAGTGGCTCAAATTTAAGCTCTCAATCAGAAGATTTTAATATATGTAAAAATCTCATTAGCTACTATAAGCAGACAGAAAAGGCTGTTTTATGAAGAAAGATAGTGAAAATTACTTATTTTAACTTTCAAATAGATAAAGAAGTGGGCTAACCTAGATAGAGTAAGAGAAGGCGAGGAGCTGATGGACAGTGGGAAAGAATTGGTTTTGAGGCAGAAGGCCTTAGGAGACTACAGTAGATAGTAGGATCTGTGAAATCAATCAATCAATCAATCATGGTATAAACAAAAGCTCCACAGTGAAGCATCTTCTATGTGTCAACTACTGCTAAGCACCATCAGTACAAAAGTGAATGGCCTCAATCCCTTTATTTTATTACATATAAATAAAGAATTCCAGTCTTCTAAGACAAGTCTTAGGGTTGACATTCATCTAGTGTGCACCCAGAACCCCAAGGGGAAATCACTGAATGCCACCTACATGTGAAGACAAGAAGGAAAAGGCTTTCTGGGTGACATGAAATCTAGGCTGAAAGGTGAAATGGAAAGTGCTTTTATCTAGAGAGCCATTCAATAAGCAATCCTTAGGTATCTCTTTTCTTAAAAATATAAATGTGTGTTTTAAATTTATAGGCAGTTTACCATTACTGTATGTTAACTGACTGGTATTTAAATAAAGACTTGAAACTACAGAAACATCATGGTAAAAGAACTAATTAGCCAATGGTTGCTAAAGCCATTAACCATCCACATACACTGTGGTTTACTAAGAAAAATAAACAAATGACTTTTGAAGAGCATTTATTTTTAATATATTCCAGAAAGTATAAATATATTTAAGTTTGATAGTGATTTTTCTTTAATTATATCTAGCTAAAATTCACTTTTTCGTTAGTTTTGAGCAGAGATTCCTTTCTGACACTGAATTTTCCTCAACTACTTATTTCAGAATTTTTAAATGAAAATGATTGTTAAATGTTTCTGCTATTTAAGCACCCACCTATTTTACACAAACACAGAGTTTGGTTGCCTCTTTTCTTCTTTTTTATTCTACAATGATCCTCTCCAAATTTCTTAATTACTGAGAAAGACTCTATCTTTGTTGGCTACAGTACTGTTTGTATTTTACTACATGGATTTTAATGTAACTTTTTTCTCAGTATTGTCAGGGTTAATGATGTGTGGTTCTGTTCCATCTGGGTTCCTATTTGAAGCTTTAGTTTATCTCCTATGACATTCGTAAGTCCTTTACTTAGTTTAATCTCTGTGAATCTAAAACATAACAATTAAAAAGCTTTCTTTTATTTAAAACAAGGACAGTTTTATTTAGAATGAAGACTGAGTGTAGGATAAAAGCATGCTCTCTCACCTTCTTACTATCCATTCATTCTATCTCACTGTCAAATAAACCTGTAATTGTTACTGTTTATAAACAAACAAACAAACAAATTTAGAGATAGTGACATCCACTCCTTTTGGTGTAAAGTTCTGTAATTTTTGACAGGTGCATAGTCATGTAACCATTGCCACAGCCAAGAGACAGAACAGATTTGTCATCTCACAAAATTCCCTTGGCAACCACTCTCCCCAACCCCAAATTATCAAAGCTAATCTCTTTTCATCTTTCTACTCTCCTTTTCAATGCACTGTAAGAATGAGATTTTAAAAACCCTATCCTTCAGAAAAGTTCTCATATAAACAGAAAAGAACTACACACATGCAACACTTGCTGAAAAATTTAAAAACCAATTGGCATCTTACAGATACTACTATAAAAAACAGCCAGTATTTGGTGCTGTAGAGTTAGTAAAGATTCTTCACCTACATTATATGTTTAATTGAGTCCACACCAAGAAATCATGAGTTAAATAAAATTTATCCAAAGAAGTGCCATAGAAAGATCCTCAAGAATTTGGAACAAAGTTTACCCTCCTAGTTTACCTGGAAAAGTCAAGAGCAACTGCATAGATTTAGAAAGTTCAAGAAGTTCCTTTGGAGGGAGGTTAGATTACCTTCAAAGACAAAACAGGAAAAATAGGAAAATGTGTAAAAGATACACTCAGTTCTATGACACTAACAAAGTCGAAAAAAGGCTTTCTTCAGATGAGAGAGGGTTTCTATCTACACAAAAGCCTGGGAAATGAGCAAACAGTGAGCACAAGAGTGTCTCTCTTAAGAAGGAAACTTCTACCTTTCAGTCTCTCCAGTGGTAAGCTCACTTTTGAAGCGGTGATCATTTCTTACGCCTTCTCACAACCCTAGGAAAATGCTCCTCAGAACCATCCCACACCACTGTTCTGATGCTCTAACTCTTATCACGAAATCAGATAACTCAGTTACTTTGGCTGACTCAAGTATCCAGTTCTTGAAAAGGTAGAACAATTACTATAAATGAGAGAGTACTCTTCTCGGGATGTAATTTTCAATTTTAGCTTTTCTCTGGTAGGGCAGTCCGATCTATGTGAGATGACCCAAAGCTGAGGGACAGATGCTGGTCAAATGTCCTCAGAGGCCAGCCAGCCTGCTGAGACAGCCCCACTCATGTGTTTAATATCTAGTAGCAGACATTGCAAGAAGAAAGCATTCTCTGTCATTTGCTTATGATGAGGCAACCAATAAGTAGCCTAATTCTGGCTTAAATGAAGCTCTTCCAACCAGAGCCCATGACAGTTCCTGAGGCCACATATCTTCCCAGACACTATTCGAACACAGTGGTGGCCTCACACTGAAAGCTGATTTTTCAGAGAACAGAAGGCACCTCTGGAAAAATAGTGCTGATTACCTGCGAACTGATGGTTTTGACAGACTATTAAGAAAAGCTGATTTTCTTAGTTTTTCTTGGCAACATCTCTGTTATTCTTGAATCGAATTCATATTCCACACATCAAAAAGCACATCAAAGGAACACCAAGGAGAATTCTTTCAGAGTGGTGGAAACTAAATATATATTTCAATGATCAGCAGTTTGATTATGAAAGGTATAAAAATATGTCTGATAAAAAACGCAGCTTAGATGTTGAGTAAATATTGTACTTAAATCCTGAAAGCTCAACATCAAGAAATAATGGAAGCTTTAGAAACCAATGCTCTGGAAAATGTCCCTATTTTAGAATACTCAAAGGGCTGCTTAAGCAATTTTTTTTTTTGGCAGTTCTAATCTCCACAGGTGATCTGTAGCTGGAGCTAAACCTAAACCCATCAGATTTCCTGAGTCCAAAATATTTCAAAGGGGCCCTAGTCACATATTTTTAAAGTGACAGTTAATTATGTTATTAAAACAGATTAAGAACGTTAGAATAAAAAATCCATATATATATATACAATATTCATTTAAAACCAAAAGAAAATAAAATGATGATAAGTATTTCTCATAGATAGTAGTGAATGTATTGATGAGCATAAGGGCTTAGGTCTAATTAATACTTCTGAAAAGTACCAGTCTTGAAAATTTTTAACCTGATACTTGATCAGATTGTCTGAGAACCTACTAATATCATCAGATATAAAATGGCTAGCTTTCCTTTAATGCACAGAACTTTCCTGAAAATACTTTTCTTTATTTCAACATGCAATGTCTGCTCAGGGAGCAGCAGTATCCTTGACAGGCTGGCTCATGCTATGATTTGGTGTCAAGAAGAAAAGGCTGGCTTAGAGATACAGTTTGTGTTCAATTTCCAGTGGTTTAAAAGATTTTTTAGGATTAGATTTTGCATGATAATGTGTCTCAGTCTGGATGAAACATAAGTAACTCCCAGAATGCTAGTGAGGTTTCTCAATCCATTGCTTTATTCCATCTTTTTCAAACTCCTATTGCATTCCTCTGCCATCTACTAAAGCAGTCACAGCATAAATGAGGGACACGTCACATAAAGTCCCTTCTAAGTCTATTTCTCTTTCAGTTTGACATAAAAAAAGCAGATACAAGAGCAGCAGAGTAATAAATGACATTAAATGTTTGAACTACTACTAAATAGCTTTCTGATTAGAAACCAAACTTCTTTTGCTGTTTCTGTTTTAAATAGTTGCAGGATCTGGGCTGTGAACTTTGCATATGTTATCTCCTTTATTTCATTTGTAACTTATCATTGATTTTTATAATGTACATAGATTTGTACAATATACATTATCACTGATAATGTAATGAGGTAACATTAGATACAGGTAAAGACACCAAAGCCAGGAAATGTACCTGTTGATATTTTTCCAATGTAGTGTTTTGGCTTAATATTTTCTCAAAATGTTCATCACTTACATTCCTTTCTTGCTGCTTTCATAATATTTCTTTCTTTTTTCTTTTTTTCTTCCTTCCTTCATCTCTCTCTCTCTTTCTCTCTTTCCCCCTCCCTCCCCCCCTCTTTTTCTTTCAAGGATGGAACTGACTTGATAATTAAGAGAGCTCCTTTGGTCTGAGAGAAATCTTCCTGGCTCATTATCTTTACAACCAAAAACTCAAGGTCTAATTACGTAAGATGCCTAAGTAACAACAACAACACAACTTTTGATATATTTTGACTTTTCTTTTACTAAGCCACTTTGTGCTCATTCACTGTGCTTCTACTGCTCACTGTTTTTATTCCTTTTTAGAGAGATCTTTTTCTTTATATGTTGTACCACCACCACTAATGTTTTAGCATTTGCATGCAATAGACTTACTCATTCACACTAGCTTTAATATATATGAAGTTAAATGTAATGGAAAGAATTATTTCTTAGGGTAATATTCACTTTAGACTTCACAATAGAATTATTTAATTCTATGACTCAGTAGTTAACAGCTGAGAGCAATATGAGTGTATTTACTATAAGTTAAAGTACCAATTTCCTTTTTGTTGAGAAAGCATTTACACTATAAGCACTCACGAACAACTACCTCCATACATTGCCATTAAAAATCTATTAGAAGGTTATAAACAATAAGTGAATTATTTCATTAAAGATTAAAAATTTAAAAAGCAAGACAGGCTAAAAAGTACCACACTAGAAATTATTATTAAGCTATTAAAGCTGTAAAACACATTTTTTGAAATTAATAGAGTGCAATTTAACACATGGGATTTATTACTCATCAACAGGCATATTATACAGTATATCATTTTTGTGTTTGAGCAAGATACATAGTTTTATTCCTCTTTTTAAAAGGATTAAAACAGTTTGGGCATTAGAATTTGAATTAAGACAATAGCCAACAGAATTAGGAGTACATTGAAAGAAATGATCTCTATATTTCATAGAAAATAACACATGAAAATTTTTATAGATAATTTGCAAAACAAAAGCTGGTTTGAGATGTCATTTTTAGTCCTCTCTTTAAAAATGAAATTTATCTAAATCTATTGCAGATATCACTGAGGTTATGAAGGGCTTATTTTAAGAGAAGTGAAAAAGAACCACAACGGTTTTGCACTCATTGTCATAATGCTACATAATTACAAGTAATGAGGAAAACATGCCTTACAAATTGCACTAATTACTTTCTTAGAAAAGACCTCAAGAGTCCCACTGATTGTTAGCAGGTAAAAAAAATTTAAAAATACCTCAATGTTTGATAACAGTCTTGACACGCTTTGCCTTTACTGAAGTAGTTAGTGACTGCAGCCATGATCTCACAGTTCCTGAGTTTGAGTCTGGCATCAGGCTCTGCTGTCAGCACCGAGCCTGCATCGGATCCTCTGTCCGCCTGACTCTCTCTCTCCCTCTGCCTCTCTCAAGATAAATAAATAAACTTAAAAGATCTTTACGCAGGCTAAGGCTAGCAGTCCTGTATTAGTAAGAGGATGGTTAGTGGCTTATGGCAGTGCATAGTGAAGTTCAGATGAGCTGCATAGGATTTGGAGAAAGAGGTGGCTTTTGGGAGCAGATAATGGAAGTGTTCACAGAGGCAGTAGTTCTTGGGCAGAGAGAGGTCTTGGCAGGATGGATGCTATTTGTACATTGCCTGAGGGTAAATGGCAAGCAAGAGAGCCTGAGGGAAGAAAACTATGAGGCAAGATTGGAGAGAGTCAAGTGCAGGTTTTGGGTGATGTGGCCAGAGATGTATAATCAAGAGTTCCAAAGGACTTGAAGATCATTCCTCCTTTCAGAGGTGAAGAAACAAGCTCAGAGAAATTCTATGACTTCAGCAAGTGACGGAGTGCTGGCCTTCTGAATCATGGCCCATTGCCTGGAACTGCTTCCACTTCCCTCCTTTCTTTCAGTTGTTAAAACACAATAATTTCACTCTGTGAAAATAATAATGTTAGTGAGGGTAGTGTAAAATATCTCCATTTGGAGGAGGAGGCTATGTTTCAAGAGGTGGTGGTCATAGAGTGACGGACCAATGAAATAAAGACGGTGGTCACAGAGATGTGATGAAAGATCCAGGGAGCGGTTACATATGGGGAGAAAGCAAAAGGGAGTTTAATGCCGCTCTGTGTTTTTGAGCCCAGATTTCAAAACTATATTTAACAGACAAGCAGAAATACAGAAGTGAGAATGGCAACTTCATTTAATAGAACAAGTTTTCATCAATAAAATCATTTTGAGGACATTACTTATTTTTTAGTTGTTTGAAGTATTTATTTTCCCTCTCCAAGAAAATCCTACATTCCTTAAGAGCAGGTCTGTATATGAATCATCTGAAATCCTCCCCACAGGGCTTGCTAAAGGCTTTAGCAAAAAGTAAGTGCTTAGTAAATTATGAATAAAAGTTGAACAGCAATGGTGATGATTACTTATATCACAGTGCATTTTATTTCTCTATGCCACATGAAATACAAAGCATTTTCTATAAATAATGTAAATATAAAAGAAAAGACAACTAATTTAGATAGTCAGTGTTGATCCTTCATTTTAATTCACATTATGTTTTTTTTTTTGTAGAGAAAAAAATAGGGGAGGGGGTAGAGGGCAGGAGAGAGGCAGAGAGTGGGAGAGGGAGGGTGGGTGAGAAAGAGAGAGAGAGGGAGGGAGGGAGGGAGGGAGGGAGGGAGAGAGAGAGAGAGAGAGAGAGAGAGAATCCCAAGCATTCTCCATGCTGAGTGTGGAGCCTGATGCGGAGGTCGACCTCATGGCCCTGGGATCATAACCCAAGTGGAAATCAAGAATCCAATGCTCAACCAACTGAGCCACCCAGTTGCTCCTCATATTATTTTTATAAAAGCTGGTTTCTGAATTGATTTTCTATAAATCAAAACGATTTTTATATAGTTGTCAGCTCATGATAATAATAAAGCAGGAAAATGTATAACAGTAGTAGCTGCTAGTGTGTATTAAGTACTGACTGAGTACATATACAGATAGTATACACACGCACACGTGCACGCGCGTGCACAGACAAATACATACCTGGCAAAATGACAAGCAATTTATTTGCCGGTATGTTACACTAGACTATAACCTTCTTAAAGGCAGAGATCATATATTATCCATCTTTGTATCCCCAGTGCATAGTATAATCCCTGACATGTATCATGTGCAATTAAAATTTAAAAATAATAAATCCCCTAATGTTATGCTAAATGTTTCATATGCATTACCTGATTTAATTATCCCAGTGACCCTATTTTATAGATGAAAAATCCAAAGGTTCAAAAATAAAACATGCCCACTATCATACAGTTAGAAGTCTGTGGAGTGAGAATTCAAACTCAGGTCTCTGACTTTGTAGCTCCTGCAATAAAATACGACTCGGCTGCTTTGACATAGCTCTTCAATTAAAACATCAGTAAATTATGCTTAATGGTTTCCACAACAGTTTTTAAGATCCTAGCCACGAGAAAAATGTTTGTTATTAATTTGCATAATCCAAGGATTATTATTACCAGTGTTTAGAGACACTGATAAGAGGAGAAAACTCTCGTAAATAATAAAGAAAATTCTAAGAGCTCTATTAAACTAACATAGCAAAAAAAGAAAAAAGAAAAAAATAAAAATAAACAAAGAACATAGCAAAATCATCCAATGTCATTATTTTATTAATAGTGAATGTCCTGAGCATAGCATAGACTGCAGATTGTTATCATGTTAAAAAATAGTTACAGATATTTCCTTGGAGGAAGGTGAAGTCCAAGTTAGTTAGATCCCAGTTACATTTACCAGAGTGGTTATGAGGCACTTGATTCGATCACTCCAAGCAACACTGTACATGCATAGCATGAGCCAGTCAACCACGGGTAAGACTTTAAATATGATCATATGGGGGACCTGGGTCCCTCTTCCATTAAGTGTCTGACTTTGGCTCAGGTCATGATCGCGCAGCTTGTGAGTTCAAGCCCTACATCAGGCTCTGTGCTGCAGCTCAGAGCCTGGAGCCTGCTTCAGATTCTGTATCTCCCTCTCTCTCTGCCTCTCCTCTGCTCACACTCTGTCTCTCTCTCAAAAATAAATACAAACATTAAAAATTAAAACAAAAATAAATATGATCATATGACTCCCACACCTCTGCTCTTCAGATGCCATATACAATATATATCTGCATGTTTTTTATATATTCAAATATTACTGTTTAAAATCTGTTAGAATACTTAATGGAACTGAGTTTGGATGGCTTTAATAGCAAAAAAAATCTCAGAAACAAACAAAAGTATCTGAATGCAGTCTGCTTAGAAAAAATCATTTAACCTCTACTAATGAATATTTATAAAGATCAAACTTACATAACTTAAGAACATCTACAAACCTCTAAAATGGGACCATAAATATAAAGTGACTTATATGAATCATAAGTGCACTCTAAAGTTTAAATTAAGGAGCATTGTATATACATATATATAATTTATATGTAAATATTGGAAAAACTGAACTCTACATGTAGACCTAGCACTTGACAGTGTACAAATTCTTTTCTATATATCATTTACTCATGTCAAAATACCTGTGAGGTAGGCCTATCGTGCTTTTTGCAGTTGAGAAAATGAATTTTTTCCCCAAATAAATCTCAACTAGAAAGTTCTGGAGTTGAAGTTTGAATATCTGTCTCATAAACATATTCAACATGGACTATGTCATATTTTCATTGCATATTATTAAATGAATGAACTTCATATAAGTCACTCTGTATTCAGGCTTTCTACTTCCTTACACTGCTAACCACTGGTTTCATGGCAGCCAGACCAACAACACCAAAAATACTCAGAAAACATTATAAATAAAAAAACACACATATTGAGATAATATACTCTTTAAGAAAAATATCCAAAAGGAGTCTTGAAAGTTATGTGTGTGTGTGTGTGTGTGTGTGTGTTTTCAGGGGAAATTACAGAAAAATATCAAAGTTAGCTATGCTTCAAATTACACAGAAAAATTCATTTGCTCTCCTTAGATTTTTAGCACAAGTGATCAAAATTGCTAGTTTTATGGCAGGTACTATGTCGACGGTGTGGCCATTCTGCTTCACTAATAATCCAGTCTTTATAAACTACCTTGTTTGATTCAGTATAGCCATGTGAAGTCAGGTGTCTACATTGAAAACAGGGAGTTTTTTCCCAGTCATTCTAGATCTATTCATGTTCTACATGGGAAGTTTTCACCACATAATTTTCGCATCCTTTGCTCCCAGGACAATGTTTGGCACATTGTCCAATTGCTTAGGACAAACCAATATAATTATCTAAGTAAATACAATGCCATATGCATACTTCCCCTTTGCCTCTTCTGCCTTGGCTAAATATAATCACTTCAACCAGAACACTCATAAAATAGAATCACTTGATTAATTTAACTTATGTTTTTTATGAAGTTTAAATCAAAATCATTTTGTTTGTTTCATCTCTGCATTTTAAAACCCCTTTAAAATAGATTAGTCCACTTTATTGCCTTGGTAAATATAGAACATTGAATATAATTTTAATCTTTGCTAATGATTGGGGCCATTAAAAAGTTCCAGAATCATCATCTTCACAATTATTCTCCAACTTTATTGCTATGCATGTAGAAGGTTTAGCCCTTCGAATTTGTGTGGCACGTCTATGGCCTGCAGTATACCCTATGAAAATACCTTTTAGGAATAAATTGATGTTAAGAATGTATCCTACGGTGACATGCCGTTTTCCTAGGATTTGCATAAAAGAACCCAAGCTGGCTAATAAATGATTTCAGTTTATCCTCATTTTGTCCTCTGATCTAATTTGAAGTTACTCTTGAATTCAATGCACTTACATACATGTCTCTAGGATCTATTTATTCCTAATCAAATCTGCGAGTTAGTTCTATGCTGAAAATGAGCAATGAGAAAGGGAAAAAAATAACTTTTCTAAAGTACTCGCCCCAGGAGAAATTTCTATTAAAGACCAGCAAGGAAAACTACACAAGGGATACACACTACCGGGGACATCCAGGTACTTAGGAGATTACCTAACTTTCTCATTCAATAGAAAAGCTTCTGTCAGATGCCTTACTGTTTTTTTCAACCAAGCATCTGAAACCAGAAAATCATTGTCTATTATTTTCCCAGATATCCTCCTTTGGCTACTGAAGACACGGTACATGTATTTATCTCACAAGGAGGCTTGAAACCTCAGGACCATCTTTCTTGTATTAACACATTATCATCACTTCTTCCTCTCCAATTGCTTTTTAGGTTGATGCTTTTTAAAAAGTGTCGATCACTCCAGTTTGTCTTTTGCTGCAAAGAGGAAACAGTATGGTATATATCTCTTGCTATCTGTCAATTTGCTCATTAAAATATGTTTCACCTTTGGGGGGTTTTTCTTTGCCCCTTTTTTTCCCAATGAAAGCTTTTCTTTTTCTTTTTCCTTTCCTTTTTCTTTTTCTCTCTTTCTTTCTTTTACCTCTTTCGCATCCTTCAAAGGCTTTACCTCTTCTGCAATGTTTGTTCAATTCCTGACTTTTGGGAGCTTGGAGTGGTCTTTGATTCCCTCCTGCTATCATCTGCTTCTAAGAATTCTGTTTTTAAGTTTACATCTCTCTTCTCTGTGCTCCTTTTGCCTATAAAATATAACCCACAAGCCACTGCATCAATTGCTTTGGCAGAACTTGACATTGTACTCTGTTCCATGTTCCTATTCATCTACTCATCTTTATTTTGTAAGTTTCTGGAGGCAAAGACTGAGTTTTCTGTAACTATCCCTGCAAGCTGATGCTTGGCTGCCAGAGTTCTCAAATAAACACACAGATAGATCATCATAGATGATGTAATGGATACATTTTTTCCATGGACTTTGTCAGTTGCTCATATCAGAGACTTTACTATGGAAAGATAGAGTGATATCATATATGTTTATATATTTTAATATTTTGCTATATTCTGTTGTAAAGCATTGTCTTTGTTTTCTTTTCTCGTTCTTTTTACCTAGAATGTGAATGGTATATTGGAGAGGCAGTGGTGCTTAGAAGACAAGACTGATGTCAGGTCAGCTGGAATGTAAATTTAGGTTTAAATACTCAGTGGCTATGTGACACTGAGAAAATTATTCAACCTTTCTAAACTTTAGGTTGGAAAGATTTCCATGAGGAATCTTACAAGCCTCATAAATGGGAAAAGCATGTAGCAAACAGCACAGGGCAATGTGCTCAATCCATGCTCACTGTTATTCTTGTATCCTTGGATTATGCACTATATACTCTGATGTGAACAAAATACTTTTGGCCTATTCTGGAGGTAACAGAGCATACTACTCATCAATAGTATTTGTTGATTACCTTACCTGTTGTCATTATGTTGGGTGCTTTATTACACCCACAGGAACTGTGGGATAAAAGTACTATTAGTAGCTTCATCTGACAAATGAAGAAACTAAAACCCAGTGGTAAAGCAACTTGCCCAACATCAAATACATAGTTAAGTAACAGCCTGTATGGGAAGCCAGATTTGCCGGGCTGTGTCCTCTAATACTAAAAGAGCAGAGGGTTCAGATCTGTTGTTCTGAACTGTTTGGACCTAATATCTACCTTTTTAGGACACATATTGTTAAAACCCACCTTACTGATCTGAAATGGAGT
Organism: Suricata suricatta; assembly: GCF_006229205.1. Classification (NCBI taxonomy): domain Eukaryota; kingdom Metazoa; phylum Chordata; class Mammalia; order Carnivora; family Herpestidae; genus Suricata; species Suricata suricatta. The sequence continues at coordinate 25,963,808 of NC_043717.1, forward strand.
GAACAGATCACACACCCTAGCTTATAGAGTGTTCTTACTATAAGGGGGAAGTGAAATAATTTATTTTATTTAATAATGATAGTAACAATTTTACTTCATAAAAAATGCAATATTTATTTAAATTTAAATTGCTTTTATATGTGTAAATGGCTGCAGGGCCAAATGGAAGACCTTATTAAAGCGTTCAGACACTTGTACCCATGGGTAGACTCTCCAAACGCCAAACTGAATACAGAAGACTTGTATGGGACACTCAAGTTCCACAAGTGGCACCATGTTCCAAGTTTTCTGACACAGGAAACAGCTCTGAGTAAAGTTCTTTTTTTTAAAAAAAAAAAAAGTCCATAAGCATGGGAGGGGCAGAGAGAGACACACACAGAATCGGAAACAGGCTCCAGGATCTGAGCTGTCAGTGCAGAGCCCAATGTGGGGCTTGAACCCGCGAACCATGAGATCATGACCTGAGCTGAAGTCAGATGCTTAACCAACTGAGCCACCCAGGCGTACCACTCGAGTAAAATTATGAACACTGTTACCTCATTCTTGAAAAACTCAGCACACACACACTCTATGTTTACATGTAAAATGGATTTAGATTCTGGGTGCGTGTAACTACAAACAAGGTTTTCAGCAATTTGCATGTCCAGGGACACTGTGGAGGATGGACTGTTGTTGCATCTCGATGAGTCCATCCACCCCTTACCAACATCCATCCAGGCTGGTATAATCCACCTCTGACTATAACAACCAAAAATGTCTGTCTAGTTCAACTTAGAGGGATTCTATTCACACAGTAAACAGAATGATCTGAGGTGAGGATTTTAAGATTAAATAACGTATGCAAAAGACCTCAGTGTAGTATATTTGCAAACAGTAAGCACCGAATAAATGGTAACTATCATTAGATAATGAAAATTCACCATTTAAAGAGTATCACTCTATGAGACGTTATATTAACAGCTTAAACACAATTGGAACATATAGAACCTAAAATTAATAAGGCTATTTGTGACACTTAAAGTGATATAAATTAAAAATCAATGTAAGAATGAATGTAGAAAACTAGTTTTCATTTTAATTATTTCGCACAATACAAATGCTTGCATTTATACACATCTTACTGGCTACATGATAGATGCAGACTTTCTTCTAACATAATCATATTAATGATTTAACCAAAAACTTGAGTTTAAAATGTTTCATTATTCATGTTTCATAACACTGACCCATCTATTCAAATTTAACTGTCACTCAAGCTCAGTCCTTTTTCATGGTTATAAATTGCATTTCAGAACTTTGTGCCTTTATGCTGCCAATAAGTCATATTTTATAATCCAGCATATAATGAAAGGATAGTGTACAACATTAATTACAAGGTCAGTTCAGTGTTAAAGCAGAAACTCATTGAATAATATTTTCATGGAAGTAGCTATACTCTATTATGCTTAAGCCTCACCATAATGAATATTCGGTAGCAGACTCAATTCATAAGAGAAAAATGCCAGTTTTGTGGCAAAGTGGCTTTTTTCTCCTGAAATAATGTTAATAATTGAAGGCTTTCAAAATTTTATCCTGCAATTTTCATACATGATTAAATGTTGACTTTTTAAAGGCTAGAAACATCAAATACTCTAAAGTAAAATTATATTTCCATCTTAATGATGGAAACATACTTAATGCTGTCTAACAGAACTAACCCAGAATTTTCTACCTGAAAAATATTAAAGTTAATAAGGGAAAGTGTAAAAAAAGTATATTTTATAATACATAAGTGACATTTTCTTTAACGTGCCAATTTTAATAATATTCTTTTTTAAATTTTTAAATTTATTTTTGAGAGAGAGAGACAGTGAGAGCAAGGGAGAGAATCAGGGAGAGAGGGAGATACAGAATCTGAAGCAGGCTCTAGGCTCTGAGCTAGCTGTCAGCACAGAGCCCGATGTGGGGCTCGAACCCACGAACTGTGATATTGTGACCTGAGCTGAAGCCACACGCTTAACCGACTAAGCCGCCCAGGCACCTCTAATTTTAATAATATTTTCAAAATAACTTGAAAATTCTTGTATTAGAGTCAATAAGATGCCAGAAGATAGATATATATTTAACCTTTATCTTTAACCATATTTCCATGGTCCTTAATGAACTCAACTCAAGAAAAAGATATGAGTACAGTTGGGAAAAGGGTTAATGCTGGTTTTAAGGTATAAATTTAAGATGGTCCTGGAGGGGCGCACTTGTGGGGAGAAGCACTGGGTGTTAGATGGAAACCCATTTGACAATAAACTATTATAAATTTAAAAAATAAAATAAAATAAAACGAATTGTTTCCGTCATTTTTAGTAGCAGGATATTAAAATGGATTTGAATGGGATTTAGGAGTAATTTGACCTCTCTGTGCTTTGGTTTCCTCATCTAAAGGAGAAGGTGTTTAGAGAGAGAATCATGAGGATCTTCCTCAGCTTTTGTTTCTTCCGTACTTATATCTGCATTTCCATCAAGTGATTTATTCTTAATCCCATCTGGCAGGACCTTTTCTGCCACCTGTCTGAGAGAGCCACAGACTCAAAATTGTATCAGGTCTCTAGTTAGAGTTTGCTTCATTTAACCTCAGCCATTTCTCTGCAGAATGGTATTTTTTGCCTTACCCTCTCATATTCTGGGAATTGTCTCTTCCAACACTTCACTTCAAAGCTTTCAGTTAAGCAACACTATCAAATGGCATGTAAAAATGTCATCAAAGATAGAAAATACTTCTTAGGGACCCAGGCAAAGCTGATTCCTTTCCATTGTGCCAAATCTTCTATGTACCTTTATATCAGAATGGAGCCACTTAGGCAAAGACAGAAGGCATCTTTCCTCAGTTCTGCAAAAATTCTTGAGAAGTCAGGAAAATCAACTGGATCTAATGTTGTAATGGTACATGTCCTATTCGGGGACATTGATGAGGGGTTAAAGAAGAATGTATTTGTTGAGGCACTATTTGATTTAAATACCTCTGGTGTCATCCCATGTTCCTTATTGAAAGGGACTGTAAAGTGTTATGAACAAAGTAATAAGTGACCTAAATAACTATTATCTGATCACTAAAGATTAGCAAAAAGCAGGTTATCACCAGCAGTGGAGTGTTACACGCCTGTGGCTTTGGAGATCTCAAAGGCTGCAGAAAGGGCAATAGGGAGTGTATTAGTCAGGGGTTTTTCACAGAAACACAACCAATAGGATAAAAAGAGATTTTATTACATGGAATTGGCTCATGCAATGAGGGAGGCTGACAAGTCCCAAGATGTGAAAGGTGAGTCAGCAAGCTAGAAACCCAAGAGAGCCGATGGTGTGGTTTCAGTCCGAAGGTTGGCAGGCTTGAGCTTCAGTAAGAGCTGATGCGTCGACTTGAGTTCAAAGGCAAGAAAAATCAATGTGCCAGTTCAGTTGCACTCAGAATGAATTCTCCCATACTCTGGGGAGAGTTAGCATGTTTTATTAATGTGTATTTATTTTTTAGAGAGAGCACAAGCAGGGAGGGACAGAGAGAGAGAGAGTGAACAGGGGATCCAAAGTGGGCTCTGAGCTGACAGCAGCAGTGAGCCTGATGTGGGGTTCGAACTTGAACCATGAGATCATGACCTGAGCTGAAGTCAGAAGCCCAAGTCACTGAGCTACCTAGGCACCCTAAGCCTTCTTATCTATTCAAGTCTTGAAATTATTGGATGAAGCCCACCCACACTAGAGGAGGGCAATCTGCTTTACTGGGCCTACCTATTCAATTGTTAATCTCATCCAGAAACACCCACACAGACACTCTCAGAAAAAAACACTTGACCAAATATCTGGGCATTCCCTTGCACAGTCAAATTGACATATAGAATGAACCATCATAGGGAATGATGACAAATCACAAAAGCAGTAATAGTAGATACAAACTGAGCGACAGTACCACGAGATGGGAGGATGTCAGAAGTCCCTTTGAATTCCAGAGACAATACTGACCAGGCTTGATGCCCCTATAACATTATAAAGAACACCTAATCCAGATGCCCTTCAATGTTCATATTATTTGCCTTGAGGAAAAATGGTCACCCTCCTTCCCCTATCTCCAACTTAAAAAATAGTTTGTGTACTGCAATGATGAAGGATGGAATGTGATCAGAAACAAGGAAATGAGAACTCACGGGGTCCTGCAAGATGGCCGCCACTGTTTTGTTGTTTTATTTTAGATTCTTAACACTTTAATGATCTTGGCTCTGCATTTTCAAAATTGCAAAAAGTTGGAAACAACTCATATGTCCAACAAAGCAACTGTTTCAATAATTATTGGCACAAATACGATAAGATCCTATTCAGCCATTTAGCAGGAAGAAATTCAAGAGGAAAGAAGAGGATCTGTACTGCAGGAATTTCTCCTAGAGTGAAAGTGTTCTAAATTCCCATGGATGGCATGCGACAAATGATTTAGGAAAAAGCATTTATGAAGCTTGGATTGCACTGGTTATAATCCTATCAAATCAGAACAAGAACAAACAGCAGCATAGAACCGACACAAGAACAAACACTAACAAGGCAAAAATAAGCGTGCCCTGTCTTAAAGCCAGTGGATAAGTGAAAGAAAACTAAGGCTTTCACGAGAAAATGGGTTAATGAGAAATGGAATAACAGGGAGAGGAAGGAAGACTACTGACATGGAGCCAAACCAAGGTACATTCAAAGGTCAGATTTTTTTCTCTATCATAGGTTTTATAATCATATACTCACAGTTATTTTTTTAAATGGAAACACTTATAAGAAATACTACTTTGATATTGATAGTCTGAAACTCTCTACTCCAACTTCTTTTCTCCATTGAGAGTTTTTTTTTTTTGACAGGGAAAGAGAGACAGAGGGAGGGAGGAAAGGAGAGAGAGACAGAGAGGAACATATACATGAGCAGGAGAGAGGGACAGAGGGAGAGAGAGAGAAAGAATCATAAGCAGACTCCGTGCTGAGCATGGATCCCGTGACACTGGGATATGACCTAAGCTGAAATCAAGAGTTGGATGCTCACCTGACTGAGCCACCCAGGAGCCCCATCCATTGATTGTTACTTTAAGGCAGTTTTTGATAACATGAGGTTTTAATTTTTTTAGGACACAAGCAGTATGTTAGAACAGGCTGCATGTTGTAAATCAAACATGTCATAAAATAGCACGTATCATTCCTTTTTCATAAAAATATGGAGGTTTTAAATCCATATGTACGTAACAGAAAAAAAAACTTCTGGAACATGTTTTAACATGGAAATACATTAGACTGAAAAGTGATATTCTGTGATAAGTGATATTAAAGGAGAGGTTTATTTCTTCTCTAATACTCTTCTATATTTCTTAAAAACTTTGACTATGAACCAATATAATTTTCATATTCTGAAAAAACTGGCAGTTACTTGTCAGATAAAATTTCATGTTATTTGATTCAGTTTGTGTCTTTTCTACTCACCTTCTACCTCCTTTCCTCTGTCTAAACTCAATTTGACTGAGGAAAATCAACAGCTACAGTAAATTTTTGCATTTATAGACTTTATGCCCTCAGTATCATCCTGTGCTATGCATTTCTTCTTTATTCAAACATCTATACAGACAGGGGGCTCTGATGCACGATATCTTCGCTAAACTCTTGTTGAATATGTGTTATGAAAGTTAATCATGGAGATAACCCACAGTGATGTGTATCAGTAACTTACAAAAATGGGAAATTCATTTAATACTTTTACTTCCTAGGGTGAAAAAGAAATTAGAGCAAAGTAATATCTGGTATAAAAATAGATAACGTCATGCAAAATTTATTAAAGAAGAATGTGATTGCGGAAATTATCAAATCACAGAATATTAGGGCTGGAAGAGAGTCATTTCACAATTCAAAAATTCGAAAAACATTAGAGAGAAAAATTGATTAGTCTGCCATCACATGGATAAGCAGACTTCACAAAAATGTCTGTTTCTCTTATCTTCCTTTAGGCAGTTTTGGACTGCTTAGTTTGTTCCAGGCACTGTGATACAGAGGTGAATAAAATAGACAGAAATCTTGATCTCATTCATGAATAGTCTTTGTAGGCTAGTGGGTGATACAGACAAATCAGAAGCAATTATAAGGTTCTGTGTTGTGGCCAAGAAGAGGAAATTACAGAATACATGGAACAGCTAACCTGAGACGTTAGCAGAATATAATTTTCCTATTACTTTCTGATAGTTCTGCCCCTCTGCCTATGACCTTGCTTTTAATTTTTCCATCATAAGCTCTTACACACTGTTTAAAATACTCTTGGTTTAAATGAGAGCCGATTAAGGTGAATTCTTGACAAAGACACTCACATAATACCAATGACATCACAATTTAACCAGTCATATCCATCAGATAAAGAAAAAAAAAGGACCATGCTGCAATATAATTATTTTTCAATGGCTACTACATTTTCAATATTACAACTTAGGTCTTCTCCAGTTTCATTTATTCTGAAATTAAGCCTTACACATTTTCAAAAATCATTTTGTCTATCAAAATTTCATTTGTTCTTCCATAAAAATGCTTCCTCTGACAATGCAAATGAAAAACTCAAACTCAAAGTGCAGAAAACTGGTGCTAAAGCTGATTCTGGTATCAACTAGTTTCCACATTACAAAAGAGTAAGAGATATACTGTCTACTTGAATCCAAGCATTTTCCTTGTGTCATCATATAAACAATATGTGATGGTTGATTTTGAAGTCACAAAAGCTACATATTTGGGTTTAAAATTTAAAATAAAACAGTCCTTCCCGTGTTTGATAAATACAACTACCCATATTGTTCCTCTTCCTCTAATCTCCAAATGAAGAGAGTACACTGTTTGCCTCTTTTCCCAGACGATAGTATTTATCCACTGAAGAACTGGCTAATGGCTTCAGTTCCACATGGCTAACTCCCCTAGGAGAAAAAGCATAATGCTGCATCCAAAATTCCAGTGTAGTCACAAAAGGACATTCTATATCCTTTTAAAAATTTTGTTTCAGGTTCTTGGGTAAATCTGGTGGTGGAATGTTTACCACCTACAATTCTGTAAAGTCATGTTAGTTTACAAAATTGCTATTCCTCATGGGCAGAAAAGAGGATGCAAATGTTACCAGGTCAGATGGTGAAGGAGGAAAGTGAAAGTCTCCTTGAATATCCCATTGGAAGTATCCAAAATCAAAGGCACATCACTCAAACTCAATGTGAGTAAATAAAATGGACATTCTATACACAATGACTAAATAAATAGCTGTGCAATCATTTTTCCAGGCTTACATGAGAAATATATTTTAATAATCCACCCAAAAGCCCAATATGGTACCACTTCCACACATACAATGTATCATTTTATAGCAATCCTAGGATACGTATATATACAGAGGGATAGAGAAAATACATTTTTAAAGGCAGGAACTTACCCCATATTTCATTGCTATCTGAGCAGAAACACATGTTCCAATTCTTTCGTTTCTCCTTGCCTTTTTCCAAAGACAAATGGGCCTCTTCCTTTAAACAATCTGTTTACAAGAGCTATTACTTCTTAAAGTTGAGTAAAGCATACCAACTAATATTTCTAAAATATTTTTAGTAAATACAGTTGCAGAATGATCAACAATGAGCCACTTGGTTAAAGAGATAAGCTATGTCTTTCTTTGGGTTTACACAGAAACGAATGCTTGCAATCCAAAATCATTTTTGTGGCAGGCTGAAAGCTTCAGAGATAATCTATGGCTTTCCTAGTTGCGTTATGTCAGGTGCCTGTTCAGTCAAACCTCAGTTATATGGGTCTGTATTCTTGGGATTATCCTAGGTTATGATCTAAATGCAGAGCTTGCTACCACACCAGATATTCTTTTTTTCCTCATTATTATATCAAGCCCCATCTGGAGAGTCTAACATCCAGGGTTTACTACTGCTTGTACTTGTCAGCATAAAACTATGCTCCCATTCACTCAGACCTCTTCACAATAGTTTATTCTACTTTCAACTCTCCACCTCCACAACAAGGCTTTCCCCAGGTGACTTAATCACCAATAACCTTTCTTTTATCTCACATCCCAATCCAATTGTTGCCCAGTGACAGTGTTTAGCATTTATTGTAGAATCTAGCAATTTATTAGAGATGGCAATAAATTGTTCTCTCGTTAATCTATATGGTTATATTTTTTTCTTCAGCAAACAAATTTCACATACCTCAAGGGCAGGGACAATATATTTGATTAACTGACTTATTGGCACAGAAAGCATTTATTGAGCTTTAATTATGGGCCAAATAGTGTACTATGCCCTGAAGACAGAGAGATGGCAAAGAAATGTTCTTGGCTCTCAAGGAGACTCTGTCCCTGTAATTCAATACAATAATTTCTAGAAGAGAGTTATAAAAGAATGCTCTAGACCAGTGGTTCTCAAACTTGAGTATACATTGAATCACCTAGAAGGCTTGCTTGTGAAAATACAGACTGCTGGGCTCCACTCGCAGTGTTTCTGATCCAGCGGATCTAGGATGGGGCGTGAGGATCTGTATTTCTAACAAATTTCCAGGTAATGCTGAGGCTGCTGGTCTGGTGAGAGTGATTTAGAGAAGAGGATGGCAATCGCACAGGAGATACATGCACAAAGACACAATGGAGCAGAGTGCTTGCTGTCCTTGGAACAGCAGGAAGGTTGTATGATGGGCTTACAGAGTGTGCTGACGGTAAATGTGGCATGGTAGCTGGGGACAGAGAAATGTTAATGGATTTTGGACACCATGCTAAGGTATGCAGATTTTAGAGGCATGAAACACAATCTGAAACATGTAAATAAGTGAGGGATGTGATCAAACCTGGACGTTAGTTTTCAGAAAGAAAACAATTAGGGTGGAGGATACTGATTTGTATCCTACTGATATTTAGACTACAAAGATGAAAAATCATTTTGTGTTTTCAACTCTGAGGGTTAGATACCATGCTTTTAGCATCTGTTCTCTCTCAGCCTTCCTCACCCGGACATTTTTAACAATCTCCTTGGGAAATCAGAGCCTCCAGTCAAGTTGTCTTCTCCCTCACCTAGTGGTAAGTGGGTACCTGGCATCCCACTCAAATAATATTACCATTTGCACACATGTGTTTTATAGACTTCTCAGACTATTGGAGCAGGAGGAACCCATGCTGTAATTTCACTGATCAGGAAACTGAAGCCCACATTAGTTAAGTAAATTACAGTAACCTCGCTAGTTAATAACAGAGTCAAGACTAGAACACAATAATCCAAACACAGTAATCCAAACATAACAATGCACAGACATCCACTTAGCTATTTAACTGACTATAACATGAATACTTATGATCAACTTTGTATGTGTGCAGGCATAAAAAGTAATTCACAACTGCAACAACACCAACTGTGAGATATATCTGTTTTCAGAGATGTTAAAAACAACATGCATCTCAGAAGCAATGAAATACAGTAAATACCACGTGGCTTTGCAGGATCTCTACCTTGTTCATGGAAGGATGGAAGATAACATGACTTGGATGAGTCCTATATGAGTCCCATGGCCTATATCCATGCAACAAAATGTCTGGCAGCTTAAGAAACCATCTTAGTATCTTCTCAATCAGAGGAGCTCAGCCACAACACAGATAACCACTATAAGGGTCAGACTCCTGTGATAACGTTAGCTGATTTTATTTCTGTATATTTTCTTGCCTTTCTCAAGTGACACTTGGAAATCCTGAGGAATTTATTCAGCTCAGGAATTTACTTAGAGCTTTGAGGCTCATTATCAAACTTTGACCTCATGCCCTCATTTCCTTCCTCTCAAAAGCAAATCACATTATTACATGCACACATATTTCAACATATTTTCCTTTACTAAATCCAACTAAAGCAATTAAAATTTTCACTGCATTAGTATTAACCTATTAACGCTTCTAGTAATTTATTGTCTCACTTGATTTGTGGTGAAAATGTAGATTTTCAATAGAGGCCACTTTCTCTTTTTGGTTGTGCAAGCATAGATATCAATAATGTGTTGCTAAATTATAACAGAAATTAATCCAGATCACATATTTTATGCTTAGCTAGGAAACAGCTTTAATATTCAGTCATAACATTTTAACACAGAATGAGTAGAATATTTTTATTTATTTTGGGCCTCAACAGGCACTGCAGTTGTTAAATATGTTAATATCATGGGCTCAACAATTGAAAATGTGCTTAATTGTTCAACCTTGGGGACTGGATAAGCTGCAACAGATTTCTATGGGTTTTTCATGTTTCTGAAATATTATTAGAACTTTCTAATTGGACTCTGTGCCACTAGTGTCTCTCTCCTCTTAGCCATCCTATGTAACCTCTCTGAAATGGGTATTTGAAAATATATCTGTATTCACTCTCATTTGGCCACTTTCTCCAAACTGCTTTTCTTTGACCTCATCATTGCATCCACCTTATACCTCTCATTATGTGTCCAATCATGTGGAATTTCTTGGCATTTCCAGGACAGGCCATGCTATTTTATGCTTTCATGGTTACTCAAGCTATTGTCTTTACGTCTGATTTTCTTCTTCTTCTATATTAGCAAACTTCTACTCCATCTCTCAAATGAGCTCATCTGCCACCTCCCCTCTAAAACTTGGTCTTAGACTTCTCTGATTCTTTCACAGATTTTACTGCAGCTATTTTGGAGTACTATGATTATTTTAATGCTGTTCTCCCCTAATAGAGCAAACATGTGACATATGTAACATGTAAAACATGGTAAATACCCAACAAACATTGTTTAATTAGTACATGAATGACAGTAATATCTGTACAGTGACAGCCACTGTCTGTACATTCTCACCTCTCATTATCTTTGTAACACAGTACAAAGAGGTTTTGAGGCATGCTTCCAATAAAAATGTCTTTTGTCAAAGTCAACTATGAGCCCCATATTGCTGAATCCAGTGTGGTTCTTTTGTGTTTGTGTAATTGAATTTTTCAGCAGCATTTGACACTGTCATCCCTTCTATCTTGAAGGACTCTTTTCATTTGGTTCCAGGAACCTCACACTTACCTGGATTTTCTTATATATCATAACTATTGCTTCCTACTTGCCTTTGCATGTTTTCTTTTCCCTCTCTTGTCTTTGATATGTGTGGTCAATTGCTAGCTCCCTATTCCCAAACTCTCTTCCTAGGATACCTCAATCAGTCCTGTGTCTTTAAAAACCATCTATAGGCCTATGACTATGTATATCTCCAGTCCCATTTTTACTCTGCAGCTTCAGATTCATCTGTTTATCTAACGTCCTTCCCAGCATCTCCACTTGGATGTCTAATAAGTCCCTGAAATGAACATGGTCAAAATAAAACTCGATTTCATCTCTCCTTGGACCTACCATTTCCCCTCCACTTTTCTACATTTCCCCTATCCAAGAATGCAGAAACAATCCTTATTTCTTCTCATACCTCACATCCAATCCAACACAGCAAACACTATTAGCCTGTGCCTGTGAAAAGTACTCTTAATCCAAGATCTCTCACTGGCCCCACTAAGCCATCATCCTAGCCTGAACCACCACCACCTCTTATTAGGTGGCTTATTAGGATTATTAGGGTGGCTTTCAATGTCAACTCTCTGCATCGCTATTGTCCCATTTCAGTCTAATTTCTACTCGGCAACAGGAAAGCTCTTTGAAGAAGACAGATCAGCTCATTTCATTCTTGTGCTCTAAATTCTCCAATGATGTCCCATGCAACGTAAAGAAAGAATTAAGATGCTTATCCTGGAAGATACATTCTTGTATAAACTGGCCCTTGCCTACCATCCGACCTCATTTTCTCTCCATCCCCCTCATATACTGTGATCCATGTTATTTCTTGTAGAAGTTAATTCTCTTCTGATCTCAGTGCCCTTGTCCTTCCTGTTTCCTCTGCCAGGAATAATTTTCCCCCCAAATATTCACCAGGCTTGCTACTTTAAATAACTCTCATCTTTTCTCAAATATTGCCTCCTACAGAAGCTATGTCTGCTAATCTAAGCTAGTCCACCTTCAAAATAATTTTCTATTCCCATAACCATTTTTAATTCTAGAACATAACACTATCTGAAATCACAGGTATAAGTATGTAATAAATGTAACAAATAAATATCATATATTTATTGTCTGGCTCTGTATTAGAATGCAAGTTTCATGAGTGTATGGAGTTAATTTTGGGCACCCTTGTATTCCCAGTACCTGCCATGTAACATGTGTTTGGTACATGAGTATTGAATGAAAAAACATGTTGAAGAGATCCAAATTATACCACTGGGGCATATGGGTAATTTGAAGATATTTGAGAGCCAATGGATGTAAGAAGATACTTTCTCTGCACTCTACTTTCTGCCTAAAAGCAGAGCCTTCAAAAAGAATTCAACTTATTATAAATCACCCCTTAAGGGAGGCTTCCCAAAGCAGGGTGAAGAATGACTCCTACCTATTACCAGAAATGGGAAGCTAGTGCCAGGATAAGAAACTGCATAAAGAGACCTTACTAAAACACACCTTACCTTCCATTAATTTCCCCCATATATTTCTCCATCACTTTCCACCATTTACTGTTCCATGAAATCCTAACCTACTCCCTCTGTTAAGATGGTATATAAGTTCTAAATTCTAACAGCTTCTTTGAACTATATTTTCTTTGTATATCCTTCTGTGTAAATACATAAATAAATTTTCCTTTTCTCTTGATAATTTGCCTCTTGTCAGTTTAATTCACAGGCTCCTAACTATTGAACTTAAGGGGATAAAGAAAAAGTTTTCCTCTTTGACAACTTGAATGAACACATAAATAAATGGATAACCTGAGTAACTCTCCTCATCCTTCTAAGCCTCGCCCCATTACTATTTTTATGAATCACATCATCAATGCCAGGCAAGACTGGAATTAAAAGTAAAGGCATTAAAAATGTTGAAAGGCTACCATACACAGCTACCACATTGAGAAATGTTCTACATCATCTTCATGTGATATCATTCGTAAGTAAATAGTTTGGAGGATCAGGATGGAGAGTGGAGATGTCACTCTGCATAAAGATCCCAGTGATGTGATCAATAAAAAGATGTCTGAAGACACATGGAAAAGACAGGAGTTTCTGTGAAATAGGTCACAGTTATTGCTTACTCCAGTCTTATGGTTCCACGGAGTTCAGAACCCCCTCATTGAAGGATAAGACTCCCTGAACTTCAGGTCCCTACAGATGTGGCCAGGTGCTAAAATATCATCCAGTATGAAGATATCCTCAGATCCTTCACAAATTCCTCTACCATCACTCTCATGTTTTTTACATCCTCAGACTCTTCCAACTAATGTTAAGTAGCTTCCATACATATCTAGCAGGAAGTTCCTGAACGCATACCAAGAGACATGTGAATCTTAGATCAGTTTCCCAGATATACAAGACTGTGATCCACTTATATCTCCATTCTTACTCTTCTAGTGAAAGGCTGCCTGTAGGCCATTTAATTCAAACCCAAGAAGATGCCTCGAGCTGAGAAGATATTTAACCAGAAAGTTTGTTCAGAGGATGATTTGGATAGGAGTCCTACGTATGGATCTGGAAAGACGATCACCAGAAAAAAAAGAGAGTATGAACTTCATGTTACTGGCTATAGACTAGGAAACCAGAGAAGCCGGTGGGGCACAGAATCTCAGAAGGTCTGGAAGGCCCAAGCCAAATGTAATCATCAGTGCCCATCTTTATCTTGAGAGTCCTGGGATATGTATCACGTAAATTCATCTCAGAGGCTTACCTTTGGCACAGATCCCTGAAACCTGAGACGTGGGACAAAATGTCTGTTAGGGAATTGAGTTGTTTTTCTCACCCCAAACTCACTTCAGTGTTTAGAATTGTAAAATAGTGTATGTTGGGGTTATCTGGGCTACTGTTAATCCTAGGCTAGTCGTTTTCTGCCACTTATAAGTCTATGCCTCTCCTACTTTCAGAGGCTTTCACCAAAATTACACCAAAGAACAACAACAGTAACAAAACATATTAGTTTATTAGCCTGATAGGTAAGGAACTAGATTTATACAGTAAAGCTTACTCTTTTACTGAGATCAATAATCTATTCTATAGATTTCCTCCACACTTGTGTTACTGTTTTTTTTTTCCAATTATGCAAAGAGTATAGTCAAAACACATAGGCTGGCAGCCTTTTCCTTCATTCACAGTTCTAAAGATGACAGGGCGGTCCAGGTTACAGAGTGAACAGGGCATTAGTCTCTGAATCTAAGTAAACTTCTAGTAACTCTGGTGGTCCCGGTAAATACTGGGCTATGCGCAAGGAACTTCTATAAGTCTCAGGGCTTCCAGAGCAGTGGTTCTCAAAGAGAAAGTCCCTGACTAGTAACACCTGCATCACTTGGGAACTTGTTAGAAAAGCAAACTCTCAGGTCTCCCCCTATAGATATCTTATCAGAAACTCTAGGGGTGGGACCCAGCAATCAAGGTTTCAACAAGCCCTCTAGGCAACTTTGATGCATGCTGATATGTGAAAAACATTCCCCTACAGTGTTAAAAGCCAAAGGGATTTGAGCACGTAGTAACAAGCTTCATGATCTGTAGCATTAAGGATTGCCAAGCAGTCCTGAGTGTGAAAGCCACCCCCTTTGCACAGCAATGATGTGTATATTCTACCCACAGTGGGGCCTTTCCTGTAGCTAAAGTCCCTACTGCCGTCCTAGCTAAAACCAACATTGGATCAAAACAGACTGGATTTCCTTGAGTGATGTTCCCATGGCTAAGTTTCTCCCTACATTTTGAACACCCGAAAACACGTGAATACTGTGCCTGCAAACATCAGTATCTCCCTCACCCCCTCATCTTCTGATACCATATCCTCCTCATTGGCCTTGTGCACCGTAAGGGGGAACTCTGGCATTTTCAGGTTATGTTTTCAAAGGCCAGTACCAAACAGGCACTAGAGATGCCACAGCTGAGACGGTCGTAGCCCTGTGAAGCTTAGCCTTGCCTTAACCATGCCTGACACACTTTTGTCTACGGATGGGCCTTTATGAAAGTGTCCCTTCTCTTTGAATTACCCTTCCCTTTAATGATTCTTCATTTTGGGACTGATTCTGCAGCCTTGGGAAGCCACCACATTCTGTGCTTATTCCTTTCAGAGCACAGCATTGCAATTATTCCTCTACACACACCTAGGAGCTCCTCGAAGGCTATGGATTTAACCTATCACCAGCATAGTTCCTACTTAAAGTAGATACTTGATAACATTTCGATTACTGAATGAATGAAACCAGACAATGAATTTTGAGGAGAAAAAAATGCAATAAATGTGTTTTTTGAATCTCAGCATGTTTGTGAGGATAGAAAAGAAGGAAACTAATTTAAACTGAATTTACCTGGGGTTTTGTGACTTCCTCCACTCTTGATTTCACTTTGTAATCAGGGCCCTAAGCTGCTTGTTTCCACTTAACCTTACCAAACTCATACAAATTCAGTTGGCAACGTCTACAATTGCCAGAGTTACTTGGAATTGTATACTGATCCTCCAAGGTGCTTAATGAGCCACCCTGGCTGATTAACAACCACCTACAAGACTGATGGGCATGAAATGCATTTTAATAGCAACCAAACCCTCGCTTCTCTGATTTATAGACCTATCACCATTCCAGACCAAACCAAACTTCTGAAATTCTGACCGCTCAGATCCAAACTGCAGTCTGATTGTGGCATTATTAAAATTGGAGTTTGAGGTCAATATTACAACTGCATCTAGCAAATTGGGTAGAGAACAAGCCTGGAAATATAAATGTTAGTTAGAAGTTAATGATTTGTACACAATGATGTGTGGCTTGGGCAGTCTGTTCTCTTTGTCAAGTGAGGACACAAAACGATTGTTCCATCCTGATCGCAATACGCATCCATGGTAGTTATGTGCGATGCATTTGAAAATAATAATTTGACATAGGGAGACAAAGAATGAATAAGCCAAGGAAGTGTGACATTCACAAAGAGGCATTTTATCTGCTGGTTCTTAATCAGGGCAGACCTGAATATTCACATTTATAGCACAAAAACTGAAAGAGGGGGCTGGAATTTAAAAGGCCCTTCATCTTGGTCAGGCTCTGCGGGGCGTTCTCCCTGCAGCTGGTGGGCCCCTTCCTGTTTCTGATGTCTCCACCTGCAGGTGGTGGCGCTGACCCCTGACCCTGTGAAATAAGCCTCTCTCTCGCTCTTCTCCCGAATTATTCCTGCTGCAAACGGGAAGTTAGGGGATGACAAAAGGTCTCTCACTCAAATATTTGATTAATCAGCTAAATAATATTTGCTCTGCAAGCCTTCTTTTCCAAATAAGGTTTTCAGAAAAAAATGCATTAATATATCTCTTTAGGTTTATTCAAAATGCAATAGAAGTATAATTTAAGGAGAGGGAGAGCATTGGATAGACTCTAAAAGGAAACATAAAATCGATATAGGTCGAAGAGAAAAGGCAGAACTAGAAGACAATGATGTGCTGAAACCTTGCAAGTACCCAGGCAGCAGTGAACCATCTGAGGGGGGAAAGAAACTACTGGGTTTACATTTTAGTATTTCTCAAATTTGGTTTAACCACTCCAAAAAAAGGAATACATGTGGATATAGGGAGGAAGAGACAAGAAGTTGATTTCACGGAGGGCCAGAGGGCAAAGGCCCAGGGTTATTCCATTTGCTCTGTGACCCAGATCTTGAGTCTCCTTTCTTCGTAGGTCAGGATGGCTTTCATTGTCCCCCAACTGTTTCTCTTCTCTTAGTTCTATTTTCCTCCAATCTACTGGCTAACGCGGTCTTTTGAAAATTCAGGCCTATTCAACTCACTTGCGTATTTGCTTATAGATTTATATAATATATAATTAATATATATAGATAAATGTAGATTTATAGAATATATAATATATACATATAAATAGTATGTATTTGCATACTTTTACATATATTTGCTTATAGATTTATATAATATATACATATAAGTAGTACCTATTTGCGTACTTTTACAGGTGTAGCCAAGGGCAAAGCAGTGCTTCCTGAAGCAAGAGGAGATGAGGGCCAATGACAGGAGCACCCCAGATTGGAGCCCCACATCATGCCTACTGGACTAACAGCTCCGGAGATGTGGCCCAGCAATGTGTGGTATAACAAACCCTCCATGTGATTCAGGTGCCGCTGAAGTATAGAATCACTGGCCCAGAGGTGGTTCTAAAATTTGGAATGTTTCAACTGGGGACTATAGTAAAAAAAAATACAGACAATCGAGGTCTTCACCCACTGATACTAATTCATAACGTTTGGGATCAAGTTAAGGAGTCTACGGCTTTTATCAAGATACATAGGCAATTCTGAAAAGGGGATGTATGGATTGTCCTCAGCGGAATGCTGGCCGTAGGATAGACAGTATCTGAACCACTAAGTATAACATTGCAATAGACTACCCTTCTCCCCATTGCCTCCTTCACATCTCCTTTTCTTCTGTCCTCTCCATGCCGGCGCCATGTGCTTTCATTCTCACACAGGGACTCTCTTCTCTACCTCATTTGGCCTCCAGGCTTTCCCCTGGCCTATCCAATTTTTACACCTCTTCACATTTTATGTAAAGCTGTTCTCAGCTCTCCTCAGGCAAGGTGCATTCTCTTGGTTTTCGCTCCTCTAATACATCTTCATAGAAGTCCATCTGAATAAGTGAGGCCTCTGGAAAGACCCAGGCGTAGTCATGTATTCATTCAGCGATTATTTATGTGTCATCTATTATGTTCAAGGTATTTTGTTACAGACTGGAAGTATAAGGGTAAACAAAAAGGGCACAGTGCCTACCCTAATAAGGTTTAAAGGCTAGATTCAAATCATAACTGCATCTCTTATTAGCTGCATGACCTTGGGCAAGTTACTTAACCTCTTTGAGTCTCAGTGTTATTGGCTTTAAATTGATGATAATTCCAACTTTAAAGAGCTGTGGCAAAGATTAAGTAGCAAGAGGAAGAAGTAAATGACAAAGTGCCTCTTACATAGTAGCCCTCACTAAATGGTAGCTATTATTAGATTATTTTTCTCACTCCATTGTAGTGGTTTTCTGTATCCATCCCCCCCTGCTCTATGAAGTTCTGTGAGGACTATCTTACTCATCTTTGAATTCCCTGTTCTTATCACAGTGCCTGTAACATAACTGACATAATTCTTCAGCAAATATTTCTGCATAAGTAAATTGTACTTTGTTAGGAAGTCATGTCCCTAATGTAAACCATTTTGTTCTTCCCTAGAAAAATAAGGCAAAACTAGACTGAGGAGCTTCGATGATGATTTTTTTTTTTAAATTGTTGCTATTTAAGGAAAGTACTACTCAGGAGAACTTTTCTTCTTACATTGAATATTACAAGATAAATCAAAATAAATGTATCTAAGTAAATGTCCTGTCACTAACTGTAACCAGATTTCACCCCTTCAAGTGCTCTGTAACACACAAAAATAGGCATTCATGTTAAAATCTACTTTTCAAAAGCACCCAAGGAAAGCAGTAATGATGCAGTGACCTTGACAGCTGGTGGCCCTCAAAGGGGACATTCCTTGTCTTACCACATTGTCTCAGATAAAACATATGTTTGTTTTGTTCATACAGAAAGGAGAAAATTTAAAGCTGGTTAGGTGAATGTTGTTTGTAAGCATCTGCATATTTAGGATCAGAACTGATATAACAAGACAAACAGTTCTATTACAAAATGATCCTTTATTCCAGTGGTTTTTTAAATTGAGTGTCCATCAAAATTGCCAACAGAGCTTGTTAGCAGATTGCTGGGCCCCAAATGCCAGAGTTTTTGATTCAGTATGTCTCAGGTAGGGCCCACAAATGTTCATTTCTAAGCACTCCCAGGTGATTCTGGGTAACCGCACTTTGAGAACTGGTGGTCTGCTCTATGAAGGAAAAGGTCTGTGTATGCTGTGAAGAGTGCTCTCCCTCTGAGGAAAGAAAGCATGAAAGGTTAAAAGGAAGAAAAGAGTAAAAAGCTCAGGCCACTGAAGTCCTCCAGGCAAAATTAATTGCATCTCTCATTTTACATCAATAACCCTTACAAACTGAGGGCTGATGGGGGAGAGGGAGATGGCCATGGAGGAGGGCACTTGTGGGGATGAGCACTGGCTGTTACATGGAAACCAACTTGGCAATAAACTATAAAAGAAAAAAATAACCCTTTGCTGCACCGACCAGCCTAAACTGACCTCTTGTTTATATGGTTATCTGTGTGAATCCTCTTTTTTACCATAATGAGCTTTTAAAAACTGGCGCTATAGCTTATTCATCTTCATGTCTAACGTGGCCTGTACACACTCAGTAAACATTTGTGGCTTTAAAATAATTCTTAAGGAAATAAATTTTTTACCTCAATCTAGAATGGAAGAAATTTTATCAAGTAATTTGTAACTTAAGTGCATTATTGATTTCACTGTTTGGATTCTTGGTTTTCTTTTTTTCATCTGAAATGACTCATATAGGTGAACAGGACATCCACCTTCTGTGAGGTGATATGAAAAGAATACTTAGAGATATCTAAAGAATTACAGTGCTATTAGATACCATATACGGAATCTATACAATTCAATAAAATTTTTTATTGTGCTCCTACTACATGCCTGGAAGATGTGGTGAATGCTGGAAAAACCTAACAGAATACTGCTAATAGCTTCAATTTATTGAGTAGTTAGGATACAATAGGCACTATACAAAGTGCTTACTGTGAACTACGCTTATTTATTTGTCACAAAGCCTCTCAGAAATTGGCATTGCGAGCATCTCCAAATGAAGGAAGAAAAAATCAAAGCTTAAAAAGATTAACTTATTCAAAGCCACACAGATAGGAAATGGTGGAAGAATGACTTGAACTAAGGTTGCCTGAAGGTAGAATTTGCTCTCAATAGTTCCACTGTATTGACTCACTCAGAGGCTCGACCCTCAGGAGAATCACTTGCAAAAGAAACAGCATTACTTTCTACGATTTAAACCTGGATAAAGCTACTGGTTCAGTTAACATGTATCCAAAGTTCTAAAAGGCTCCAAAGGGGAGCTCATTTGGGATCCATATTACAAAAATTTTAAGGTGCAATTTTACATTCATCAATGTGACAAGTAGATACTTGTCACTCTTGGCCATCTGTTGTTTACAAACACTGTGGTTCTGTGGATTCACTGGTGGGCAAAGCATGCCCACTGCCTCGTGGGTGAAATGGATAATAATCAAATGCTCACACGAATAGCATGGAATTACAAACTGAAAAAACACTGTGGGAGGAAAATAAAGGGCACTAAGAAAGCATGTAGCAAGAGGACCTACTCTAATTTGGCAGTGGCAGGAACCAGAGAAGTCTTCCTGAGACGATGACAACCTTGAGTTCTGCAAGATCATCAGGGAGGGGTTAGTGAGTGTGTGGGCTTAGGAGCAATGACAGAGACGGTGAGCAGAGGGCCTGATGGAGGGAATAATATGTACAATGTCAGCAAAGATTATAGCACTGTATCTAGAAAGATCTAAGAACAAAAAACTTGGTCTGGAGTACAAAGAATGAGGAGAAAAAAGGGATAGTGAAAGATTCTACTGAAAACATGGCAGAGGCTAGACCATGTTGGGCTTTGAAGGCCATGTTAAGGCTAAGAGTATAAAAATTCTTTGAAAGAGAAAAGTGACAAGACTAGGTTTACATTTCTAAACTAGTACTCAGGCTACAGAGAGAACATTCTGTTGGGGAGGAGGAGAGTTATTTTAACTCATCTACTTAAGAGGTTATTGTGGTCATCCCAATGAGAGATGATGGCCTCTTGCCTTGGGATAGTAATGGATATAGAGGAAAACTGTAGAGGTATAGAAAAAGTTAAATCAGTAGGACTGGGCAGATTTGATAAGGTGGTTAGAGGACAGTGAGGAGGAATCAAGTATAAATTCCAGACTTTCACTTGCTCAACCAGAAGATGTCATTCACTAGAATGGAGTAAAGTCGATGGGTATCAAATTGGAAGGACAAGAACATAAGTTCAATTTGGTGGTGTTTGTGGAATTTGACCTGCTTTAGACTGTGGAGACACTAATTATGTAGATGAGTATATGAAACTAATAATCAGGGGAGAGTTCAGGGTTGCAGATGTAAATTTTAGAGGCTTTGTAAGAGAGATTAAACCAAAATCACGGATGAGATCACTTTGGAGGAACAGGAGGAAGAGTAAACTATGAAGGAAGATATGGGGCAGCTGCGTGGCCCAGTCAGTTAAGTGACCAACTTCAGCTCAGGTCAAGATCTTGCCATTCATGAGTTCGAGCCTCATGTTGGGCTCTCCGCTGACAGCTCAGAGCCCGGAGCCTGCTTCGGATTCTGTGCGTCTCTTTGTCCCTTTCCCTGTCATGCTCTCTCTCTCTGTCTCTCAAAAATACCTAAACATTAAAAATTTTTTTAATGAAGGGAAATATTCATCCTTTTTTGGTACATTGTGTAGCGTATCAAAATCATATCCTATTTAATTTAATTTAATTATTTAATTTAATTTAACTTATTTATTTCTCAAATTAGAAAAACAACCTGACTACCCATGGTACAGATGAAGAGAACTGAAACTAAGTTTGTTCCACTTGCTAGATTTCAAAAGTAGAGCTAATTTTCTGAGTTCTCTATCAGTCTTTCTCATCCTGCGGTGACCAACAGCATTGACCTCACCATCAAACTTGTTGAAACTGCAAATAATCAGACCCCATCCTAAATCTAATGAATCCGAAGTTCTGGACTGGGGCTTTCCCGTCCTGGCAAATGTGACACATGCTCAGTTCTAAGAACTCCCACTTAATTTTGTTCCATCCGTTGTCTGAATAGCAGTCAGCCAAGTGGCATGTTCACATTCATGGGTAGAGAGGGAGCAGGGGCAAGTGAGGGTGTTCTTGATTCTCTGCCAGAAGAGATTATATAAGCTAGGTACACCCTCTTGAACTCAAAAGAAACTGTAAAAAGCATTGATATATATGTTTTATAACCCAACAATCAGGCAGGCAATTTCTGTGCTTTGCAAAAGGGACAGACTAGTGCCAGGGAACCTGACATTAGCAAATCAAGTTGAATAGGTAAAAGGATCTAAGACACAAGATGGCAAAAGTCGATTTTGTAGAACATGACAGAGAAGGCACTTTTAACTATCAATCTCAGCTTGATAGATCCAAACAGCTATTTTGAAGACTCAAACACCCACACTCCCATCTTTAGAACAATATGCAATTCTGTATGGTTGACAGATAAACTTCTGCTGCAAATTATCCTCCAACTGTGATATTTAAAACCAATGGTTTCTGGCGTTTTGTTGCTATGAAATATGTAACCTTAACCAGAGGTTTATATGTGGGTCTTAATATCTAATTGAATAGTTCACGTGATGTGTTAGCACAATTAAGAAGTTCTTCCTTAATAGGGGAAGAGGGGCAAATTGATATGTTTAATTTTCAAAAACACAGACTATTCTTTGCTCTATAACCGTCTATCAGCTAGAAATTTCTATTAACTGTTTCTTCTCTGCTTCATGAATACAAGGATAAGTTGTGGTTTTAATGATTGTTTTGGAAAATTCTGGGATATTAAGGTAAATGCTGAACCAAGGAGCTTAACTTATATTCAGGACAGTTTTAGTTTTGTATACATACTATCATCCTCCATAAAAAAATAGTTACATTTAATAATAACTCTTCTAGTTGTAATGTCTAATCAATAAGGGCACACCTATTTCTTGACAAATACACATACATCTACATGTATAAGGTTACCTTATTTTTATAGATAGGATTCACATAGTCTACTGTACTGGATGAAAAAAAATGGTATCACCAACTTCTATCTAATAATTTAAGAAATTCATCCATTATGACATATATACTCTCAATACCATTCTGATAAACATATTTTCTTTAATAATCAAACACAAAATACATTGGCTCTTTAAAATCACCTAACTACTAAAATAACTGTATCATTAGTATTTGGAGGATCCTTGAAAGTATTTCTGATTCTCTTATTTTCCAACATTCTATGCAAAGGAACAAGGCATTTATCTAAATTGTCAATTACATGTTTTCATAGTAAGAAGATGATTGGATCATAAATGGAAAGGCATGTATTCACAATAGTATTATTCAAGAGCATAGAAAATAGTTACATACATGACCTACCCCTCCAGTGAAAATACAGATTATCCGTTTTCTTTTAAATTCATTCACTACTATCTAATACAAAGTATACAGAGAAAATAGGTGGCTCAAAAGCATAGTAACTGCCTGGCAATTTGCTTTCAACTCTCTACATGGATGTCATTTACAATATGCATCAGTTTCACTATAAACAACATCATATGATTAAAAAGAAAACTAGCTGCTAAAATTGTGAAGATATTTTGCATACCATGGTCAATGTTCCTCTAGGCAACAAAGAAATGTTTAACAATAAAATGTTTGTTTATAAAAATCTGTAGAAGTGCATCTTGAAAATGTATCTTATAAATGCCTAGAGATGGGCTGAAGATAAAAATATAGTAAAAGAATGTTTAAAATTTTTATATTTCTCTACATGCCTCTAATCTAAAATAAACATCCAATCTTTCAATAGATTCTGTGTGCTGCACAAAATCATGAATTAAATACTAATGAGTTGAAATATAATTTTCAAAATTAAAGTATATTTTAAATAGGAAGCCAATCAATGGACTTTTATATCCTTCTGATAAATGCAAAGTACCAATTCTCTGAACATCGCTTTTTATGGTTACTTTTTCAAAATAACTACATCATTCAAACTACTGAGTTGCCTGTAAAACCCAAATTGCTTGAACATTAGTTCTGGAGAAATTTTCATGATGCCTTTAAACTCCTGAGTGTCAAACTCAACATTTAGGCTTTAAAGCCTATGGGTGGTATTTATCACTCCTCAATGCTCACATTCATCATTTATGGAAAATATGCTTAAGATAGAAAAAATGAAATAGAAACTCAGGGTTTAAAATATTCCTCTTATAACCCGTGTAGTTTCTCTTTATCAAAAAGCCCTTTGACTTGCCAATTGGAAAAATACAAGATAGAAAATTTTTAAATGCTCAAATATTTATAATATATTTTCAAACACAAGGTCTGGAAGGGAACAGTAAAATAGAAACTCAATGTCATACTTAGCTTACAGTTAATCACATCTAAGCTTTCCCAACCTCAGAAACTTAGCCAAAAATTAAGTACAAAAGAGGTATAGTTTGTCGAGGATATCTAGAAGGAGAGCCTCCTTGTTCTTACCTTTCCTAAACCCAAAATTTATATTTTATCTTTCAAATTAATGCATCAGCAATGAATTTAGTTAAGTTCTAATCTCTTTTTAAAAGTCTACATACTGACAAGTCTCAAATTATATTCTTTAACACCATTTGATTAGGTTACTAGAAAGGCAAAGTATCATGCATTCATTCAATAGGAACTTATATAGTCCTCAGATTTAAAGAAAACACATTTATGATGAAATCAAACTACCAAATATGTAGTTGCCCACTCTTGATACCTCCTAAAATGTGAAAATATGAGTGGCCAATTTGGGAGTCAGACAAGTAGGAGGGATATTTCCAGCATGATTTCTGAATTTAAAATTATAATCACACCACCTAATACCAGCCCACTCCCCATTTAAAAGGAACAAACTAGAAAAAGCACAAACTCAGAAGCTAACAGAGTACCTAAGGAAACTAGAAAGGGAGCAGCAAGAACACCCCAAACCCAGCAAAAGAAGAGAAATAATAAAGATCAGGGCAGAATTAAACAAGATAGAATCCACAAAAAACAATTGAACAGATCAATGAAACCAAGAGTTGGTTTTTTGAAAAAATAAACAAAATTGATAAACCTCTAGCTAGGCTCCTCAGAAAGAAAAGAGAGAACATTCAAATAGACAAAATCATGAAGAAAAATGGATCTATTACAACAGATCCCTCGGAAATACAAGCAATCATCAGATATTACTATGAAAAATTATATGCCAACAAATTGGACAATCTAGAAGAAATGGAAAAATTCCTAAATGCACAGGCAGTACCAAACTTCAAAGAGAAAGAGATAGAGAATCTGAACAGACCCATAACCAGTGAATAAACCGAATCAGTTATCAAAAATCTCCCAATGAATAAAAGCCCAGGGCTGACTGTATTCCCAGGGGAATTCTACCAGACATTTAAAGCAGAGTTAACACCTATCCTTCTCAAGCTATTCCAAAAAATAGAAATGGAAGGAAGACTTCCAGACTCATTCTATGAAGCAAATATCACTTTGATTCCTAAGGCAGGCAGAGACCCAACAAAAAAAGAGAACTAGAGGCCAGGCCAATATCCTTAATGAATGTGGATGCAGAAATACTCAATAAGATACTAGCAAATCGAATTCAACAGCATATAAAAAGAATTACCCATTATGATCAAGTGGGATTCATTCCTGGGTTACAAGGCTGGCTCAATATTAGCAAATCCATCAATGTGATCCATCACATTAACAAAACAAAAGAAAAAATCATATGATCCTGTCGATAGATGCAGAAAAAGCATTTGACAAAATACAACATCCCTTCTTAATAAAAACCCTCGAGAAAGTCGGGATAGAAGGAACTTACTTAAACATCATAAAAGCCATTTATAAAAAGCCCACAGCCAATGTTATCCTCAATGGGGAAAAACTGAGAGCTTTCCCCCTGAAATCATGGATACAACAGGAATGTCCACTCTCACCACTGTTGTTTAACATAGTGTTGGAAGTCCTAGCATCAGCAATCAGACAACAAAAGGAAATAAAAGGCATCATAATTGGCAAAGTAGAAGTCAAACTTTCCCTTTTTGCAGATGACACGATATTCTAAATGGAAAACCTGATTGACTCCACCAGAAGCCTTCTAGAACTGATCAATGAATTCAGTAAAGTTGCAGGGTACAAAGTCAATGTACAGAGATCGGTTGCATTCTTATACACCAAAAATGAAGCAATAGAAAGAGAAATCAAGAAATAGATCCCATTCACAACTGCACAAAAAATCACAAAATACTTAGGAATAAACCTAACCAAAGATGTAAAAGACCTGGATGCTGAAAACTATAGAAGACTTATGAAGGAAATTGAAGAAGACACCAAGAAATGGAAAAACATCCCATGCTCATGGATTGGAAGAATAAACATTGTTAAAATGTCGTTATTATCCAAAGCAATCTACACATTCAATGCAATCCCCATCAAAGTTGCACCAGAATTCTTCTCAAAGCTAGAACAAACTATCTTAAAATTCGTATGGAACCACAAAAAACCCCGAATAGCCAAAGTAATATTGAAGAAGAAAACCAAAATGGGAGGCATCACAATCCCAGACTACAGCCTCTACTACAAAGCTGTCATCATCAAGACAGTATAGTATTGGCACAAAAACAGACACATGGACCAATGGAATAGAATAGAGAGCTCAGAACTGGACCCACAAGTATATGGCCAATTAATCTTTGACAAAACAGGAAAGACTATCCAATGGAAAAAAAGATAGCTTCTTCAACAGGTGGTGCTGGGAGAGCTGGACAGCAACATTAGAAGAATGAAATTAGACCACTTTCTTATACCATTCACAAAAATAAACTCAACATGGATAAAGGACCTGAATGTGAGACAGGAAACCACAAAAACCCTAGAGGAGAACACAGAAAATAGCCTCCTGGATCTCAATCGCAGCAATTTCCTCCTGGACACACCCCTAGAGGCAAGGGAATCAAGAATAAAAATGAACTATTGGGACCTTAACCAAATAAAAAGCTTCTGCACTGCAAAGGAAACAATAAAAAAACTAACAGGCAATGGACAGAATGGGAAAAGATAGTGGCAAATGGCATATCAGATAAAGGGCTAGTATCCAAAATCTACAAGGAGTTCACTAAACTCCATACTCGAAAAACAAATAATCCAGTGAAGAAATGGGCAGAAGATCTGAATAGACACTTCTCTAAAGTGGACATCCAGATGGCCAACAGGCACATGAAATGATGCTCAGCTCTCAGCGTCACTCATCATCCGGGAAATACAAATCAAAACCACACTGAGATACCACCTCACGCCAGTCAGAGTGGCTAAAATGAAGAAATCAAGAGACTATAGATGCTGGCATGGATGTGGTGAAACGGGCACCCTCCTACACTGTTGGTGGGAATGTAAACTGGTGCAGCTGCTCTGGAAAACAGTGTGGAGGTTCCTCAAAAAACTATCCAGAGAACTCCCCTATGACCCAGAAATAGCTCTGCTAGGGATTGACACTAGGGATACAGAAGGGCTGATGCATAGGAGCACATGTACCCCAATGTTCACAGCGGCACTTTCTACAATAGCCAAATCATGGAAAGAGCCTAAATGTCCATCAACTGATGAATGGATCAATAAGATGTGGTATATATATACAATGGAGTACTACATGGCAATGAGAAAGAATGAAATATGGCC